>NC_136698.1:27542224-27599724 GCF_947650265.1 Symphodus melops | reverse complement strand
CCTTAAATTTAAGACAAAAACTCTTTGAGAAGTTGAGTCGAACCCGAACAGCCAAAAGAGTTGAAGAAAAGAAAGTGAAGTGGACAAAAATGTCCAGGATCAGACAGAAGGGTTAAAATAGTAAACGTCATCTAAACATCAAAATAACAGAAAACCTCCAATTTGATTTTTTTTTTTTTTACCTTCGTCGTCTTCTTTTTTTTTTTCTGAGGCTGAACTTGAGATTTAATCCTGATTTTGGGCCGACTGATAATTTTTACATTCAGTCGATCAACCGCGTTCAATATTTACAATTCCAGATCAGGAGACTGTGACGTGTGATCACGCAGCCAGCGTTTGTTTTACACTCTGACGTCACAACAGGTGTGAAATGTCTTCAATTTATTATATTATAATGTTGACAACTGTCCTGACTGCGGTCCCATTATTTAACTTTATTACTGAAGACTTCTGAGATCACGAACTCATCGGAAAAATGTTTTCCTGAGAAAAGATCCACTGAGACTTGCAGTGGAGTCGCCCCCTGAAGGCCGTTAGGAAGATTACAAGTTTGAGGCACTTTAATGTTTTCTTCCTTTCTTCCCCAGGTGAAGCTGTTTCTCTCTTTCCTGTTTCGGAGATGTGACTGATCACTCTTCAGTCTCCCCCCTGCAGGATTTGTCTCTGACATCAGGGTTTATAGATTTTGGCTGATGGTTGTGTTGAGCGTCCTCTCATGTAAACAGAAGCAGGAGGCGGGTTCAGATCGTGTCTGCTTATTTATAAACTGTAAACACAGCGGGGAGGTCGGTTACTTCACTAAACACAAGGTCCCATAATCTTCCCTTCATGAGGTTCATATATCTCATTTATGTGTTCACTAAAGTTCGTCCACAGTCTGAAGGAAGTGTCTGTTGTCTCACCTGCCTGTGTTTCCAACACTCAGAATCCCCGGCGATCCGGCTCCCCTCGTGGTCCAGGTCTGATCTGATTGGTTGACCGTTCCGCTGTGTTGTAATTGATCAGTCGCTCGGTGTTGCTCCAATGAGCCAATGGGCTTGGATCAGTGACATCACACTGGTAAATTTCATTTGAGGGCGGGGCTAGAGACCGAGCGCTACAGCTAACAGCAGGATGTAGGAGAACGTGCACATCGATGAGCCTCAACATGCACAAAAGAAAACAGCAGAAGAAGAAGAATTTAAATTGAAGGTTTTTACCCGTCGTTGTAAAAGTGCGGGGCGGCAGTCAACACAGACGGGCTCCACATTGTTTGAAAAATGTGAAAGTCTTATTCAAAGGCTCAAACTGTGAGCGCGCTCTGCAGGCGGTCTGAGGTCTGCAGGAGAACCAGCAGGTTACGGAGAACGTTACGATGCAGCAGAAATGTCAAAGAAGCTGCTTTCACTTTAAACAGTCAAATCATTGAGAGTCAACGAACTCTAAAACTGTAACTACAGCAGGTAGCTTGTAAAATAAAGCTGTCCTTCTATGAGCGGGGATTTAAAACCTGAACACATTGTGGACTGATGCATAGATCTAGATCACATAGACACGTATGGAGAACACAAAGTCAAATATGATGAGATCAAATCCTGTAAACTATTTTTAAAAGGTAAAAAAGGAAAACAAATCAGATTACATCCGTTAATCCCGTTTTGGTTCCTGTCCTGATCGAACCTCCAGTCAGGACTTTGATCCAAATATCAGGATTATTTTTCATCCCAGCATCGGGCCGATTCAGGCTGGATCAACATGGAAAGAAAACTTTGAAGGTCAAAAAAGAAATATATATATATATATATATATATATATATATATATATATATATATAGCGGTGCGGACATAGATTGAGAGGACTCTGGGTCGTGAAACACATCAAAGATTTTGTCGTGTATTTCTCCAAGCAGCTGCTGAGATCTGATTCATAAATCAGTGAGATGAGGAAAAAGAATATATTCAATTAAAACGTGATATGAGTTATTAAATGTGACCTCACACCATGGTTAAAGACTCTGTATATTACTATACATTTATATTATTTTTACACATTTTTACTGGACACAGACTGCTCTCAGGGACTGGGTGAGGCAGGAAAGCGGCGCCCGGATCTCCATGCTATGAGTGAAGTGGATGAACACTCGGGAGATGAGATAAATTATTATTCATTTGAATAGTTTTATGATCACGTTCTCGAGGACTCGCGGCCCCTCTAAGCCCTCTGGGTAATGTTTTTAAATTAAAGCCATCAAAAAGGCGCCGGTAGCTGCAGAGGGGACTCTACAGTCTCCCGAGGCGAAAATCATTTTGGGGCCCCGCCCCCCCCTCTCTATCAGCTCCACGATCTAAAGATCTGATTGGTCAGTGGGCGGAGCTTAGTTTGATCTCTCATCTCCATCACAAGCTGCTCCGGAGCGGTGTCAGGTGTGCAGAGTAGGTTACCATGGCGATACAACCGGGAGTTAACCCTGAAGTGACCTCGCTCCGGACCGGACCCTGATCATTGAAAGTAAACTGATGACATCACAGAATATTCCTCTGATCCAGATCAAACCTTTTGACCAATCGGTCGCAAAGAAAAAAAAAAAAAAAAAAAAAACCTGTCTGGAACAAAAGAAGAAAAGAAGAAAGACACGGAGCTGTGTGAAGGCAGTGACACAATGTGTGCTGTTTATTACTGTTCTGTGACTCACTGTGCAACAGTATAGTGTCTCATATATTAAATGTTTTACACGACCGTTTAAAAAAATGTGAATGACGAGGGAGCGACGCGGCGATCGGGATCTTTACCTTTAACCATCTTAAAGATCAGAGAAGCAACAGAACCGCTTTCATCAACATCAGTGTTTCTGCATGCACATGGGTTAGCTGGAGAGTGGACACACACACACACACACACACACACACACACACACACACACACACACACACACACACACACACACACACACACACACACACACACACACACACACACACACACACACACACACACACACACACACACACACACACACACACACACACACACACACACACACACACACACACACACACACACACACACACACACACACACACACACACACACTTCATTTAAGGAGAATGTTGCTCTAAAGCGTCGGGCTTTCAGGGTCGCTGTGATTGACACGCCTCCAAACAAGTGAGACACAAACACACACTCGCTCTCGTTCTCACAAACAAAACAGGATGAGAAAGTGAAGGACGAAAGGGCAGACGGGGGGGTGGCGAGGGGGGGGGGGGGTGGGGCACGGCGGCAGTCCCTCCTGCCCCGCGGTCTCATCAGAGCAGCAGGTCGGTGACGGACGGCAGCAGATCGGACAGGGCCGACTCGATGTCGGCCGTCTGAGTGACGGGGTTTCCACGGAGATCAAGGCGCTTCAGCTTCGGGCACGACGCCAGCGGCTGCAGATCTGCCAACGTGGAGATTTCTGATGTTCAAGTTAAACGGAAAAAAATAAATAAAAATCAATGGTTGATGTGGAGAGTGATGCTGCTAACACGTCTGCAAATCAAAGATCCACATGTCAACATAATCTTTACATTAAATACAATGTAGCCAACTTCAACAAAAGGAGCTACCTCTACTGACTGGCTGCAGTATAGTTCATAAGCTCCGCCTCCTCCATGTTACCAGATGGGGTCAAACTATGAAATTAAATCAAACATCAAATACATTTTTGTTTGAGTGTTCGTTTTTCTGGAAACGTTTAGATTTAAAAAGCTATTGGATGATGTAAAAAAATAAATAAATAAAAATCTCGACCGATGAGGCTCCCGTGTGGTTATTACAGCGGAGGAGAAACGGCGAGAGGAAACATCACGAACACCAACGCAATCATCGGTCATTGAACTTTCAATAATCGTTTGTGTGTCTTTTCTGCTGTGGACTCTGTGCCCACCTGACCTTTGACCTTTGACCTTTGACCAACTCCATGAGCTTCACGAATTCAGACTCCTACTGACGCCTCTAGATAGCCGGAGGAGCCGGAGACGTGATGTCATCCATCTTTATTCTGTCTATGTGATAACCAAACGATGCAAATGCACAAAGTGCTGTTTGTGTATTATTATTTTTTTATCTCCATCAGACCGTCTTGACTTTCGATCTGAAGTCGTCCGTTGGAAAAGTATAAAAAGTAGTTTTCTTGTCGTCTTGAAGAAAAAAAAGAGAATATGATTTTTTTTTTTTTTTAATGATGTCATTAATTCAGCTTCCTTTCAGCCCCTTTTATTTGAATTAATTCTTATTAAAAATATGTATTTTTTTCGATCATAGCGCTGCAGTAAGATGTCAGGTTTGGTGTCCATCAGAGAGACACTGACTGACAGGAAGTAGCAGGACGCTTCATGGAGGAGGGAGATGAACAGAAACATGATGATGACCAATATTTGCAGGCTGTGTTTAACCAACACAAATGTTCCTGCAGGTCAAACGCCTCACTGTTGGCGTGCTGTCAGAAAACCCGAGCTGGAGACCACGTTACACCGTCCTCAGAGGCACGAAGCTCCTCCGTGAGCTCATTTCAGTCTTTTACATAATCGCTCTTCACACTACATCAGCTGCTCGCCTCTTTGCTTCGGCGACACTCGGCACATTTACACATTTCTCGAGTCACGGCCTCTCTCTGACGCGGACGCTGTCAGTCCTCCGGCACAAACCAAAACCACGAGTGTGAATCACTCATTTATTTAAAGGATACTGTTATTTTTCAAGAGGAGTTCCTCCAGTTTGGGGAGATGACACACTCCTTCCAGGCTCTCGATGCAGTTATTGTCGGCCTCCAAGACCTGCAAGAAATCGATTAAATCAAAGTTGTTGCAGAAAAAAAAAAGAAAAAGAAAAGTTGAATTTCCTGCAGCTCTCTGTGAATTCAAAGAAGACAATAAGTGTGCATGCAGGAGTTTGTGTTTTAGCTCCATCACCTCCAGGCACTGCAACATGGCGAACTGAGGAGGCAGCCGCTGCAGCTGATTGGACGACAGGTTGATGTGAGTGACCAATAACAGCTGGTCCAGGTGGCACAAGGTGGTCAGCTTCTGTTTTAAAAAAGGAAGAACAGGAGGAGATCGTTTTGTTTACGACACTTTAATTTACAGGTCAGAAATTAACAAATTCATTTTTACAAATCACAAAAAAAAATGTTTGTTTTCGGTGGTTAAGTTTAAGTCATAACCTTCAATCTACCGGAAGTTTCTTACTCTGCTTTAAAAGACGAGCAGAAAGGAAAGGACCCTGAGCACGAGCCAAAACTTTAAATAAAGACGGAGCTGATTTGAGCTGCATGTGATGGAATTTAAAACGTGTTTAAAAATGCCATAAATGCTTTTTCTTCATTTTCTGTAAATCTGAACCAACCTTCTCAGAGATGCTGAAGACGCGCACTTCAGCGTACTCCATCTTCAGGATGGTGTTTTCAATCATAAACTTGCTGCACAGGTCGCTGTAGTACGCACAACGCATGGAGTCCACTTCCTGTTGGAGAAACCAGACGGATGTCAGAGTCACTAAAGTTTGACAAACACCGTTTTTTTTTAATTCTGTTTCACTAAAAAAAAAGTTTAACAAAATAAAAAAGACAAAATGGTGAAAAAAAAAAAAAGAGTTTAGAAAAAAATAATCTGCTGCATTTAAGTTGAAATCTTCATCTAATTTGTTTGACTTTAACATTCAGACAAAAAACGTAAAAAGTAAATAAACTAGCAGAAGTGAAAATAAAAAGACAGGAGGCCACGTCGCTCTCCTGCTCGGTTTAAAGCAAAAACAAAAACAGCTTTTAAGGTTTGATTGAAATGGAGGTCGAGTGAGAGAAACTAATTAGTTTTTTTGCTCATATTTGTAGCATCATAAGTTCAGTAATAATCTGTTTGAGACTCACTCTGAGTGTTTGAAAATGAGCCAGTGTCTCCTTCTCGTATCCGAGCGGGTCGAGCGCCCTCATCAGGAGGATGATGGTCAGTAAGCACCCTGCAGAGGAGACACCATGCACGTCCGTTATCAGCAGCACGTTTCAGCCTCTCCTATTGTTCGTGCTCGGGATGATTTAAAGCACTCACACTTGTTGAGCGGCTCCAGCTCCTGCAGCTGGTTGCAGGACTGAAGCTCCGACTGCAACACCGACGTCTTCTCCACCGACAGCTCACTCCTGCACAAAGAAGCACGCTCACACTTTGTCTATGGCAGAAATTAAAAGTACACACCGTGCTGCCGGGGAGGGGGGGGGGGGGTACCTGAAGAGTTCCTGATCCGTGGCCGAGTCTCTGCACCAGCTCTCAGCTCGACCTTCAGGAGAGGTCACAGTGAGAGGAATCTGGAGGAGCCAAAACTCTGAGAGAGTGCATGAAGAGCGTGCACGTGTGTGTCTTACCTGTGTACAGCGCACAGTCTCTGTGCGTGTGTTTTTCAGTCCAGTGCACCGTCAGGTTGTGTTCGTTTGTGATGTCACTTATAGTTCCAGGAGGGAGATCGCAGATCTGTGCCGGCGTTAAGATTCAAATCAGGACAAAACGTGGAGAATTTATTCCACAAGTGAAACGTTCCCAAAAAAAATTAAATAAATTGAGCCAAAATTAAGTCTCTGGATGGTTTCACTGGCTGAAATTAACCTTCCATGACAGCACAGAAAAACAGGAGTTTAGACTAACAAGGTTTTAATTTATGTTTTCTGATCCAGATAGAAAATGAAGACAGTCCCAAATTAAGTATGAAGAACTTCTGTTTGTGTTTTAGGCTAAAAAGGAGCAGAAAATGTGTGCTAAAACAGGCTGTTTGGAGATGTCCCCTTCATGACATCACAAAGGGCAGTAGCCCCTCCCCCAGGTGGGTGACACTCCCACAGCTAGGTGTTTGTTCTGCCCTCTGAGTCTGCCTTCTCACCGTAAACAATAGGACATGGAGCCAGAAAGCAGCGAGTACACCCGAGCCCTTCCAGAGAGGGGGCGTGGTCAGACACAGCTCATTTACATATTTAAAGCTACAGACACAGAAACAGCCTGTTCTGAGCAGGGCTGAAATAGAGGGGTTTATAGACATGATCAAATACAGGATCAGAGTGGATTTACAACAACACACTTCACACACATGATGAAGAGGAGCGAGGACACTGATTTAAACATGTTCTGAAGGAAGATAATGTTTCACCTTTAAGGAGGCACGAGATCTGTTCTGCTTCAGATAGCCACTAACAGTCGGGTGTAATCCTTTATAGCTTCAGTGTTTTCACTGCTGAACTCCAACAGAGACTTTATCTGTCAATTTAGTTTTTTAAATGTTTGTTTCTGTTGGTCAAAGAGTCAAACTCAGCCAGGCGTTTACTCTACACAGTTTTTGAGTCGCATGCTTAACGACGTTGAAGTCAGGCCGTATTGTTAACCTGATGGTCGTTGTTGGTCGTGCTGTAGCTGCAGTCAGTGCTGATGTCTGAGGGGAGAAGGGGGGAAGCAGTGAAGGATACCCAGACAGGACTTTGTTTGAATCGTGGATGGACGCTCCTCCACTCGACCCTCTGAGGCTGACCGTCCAGGACGAGCAGGAGGCCGACGGACTGAGCCTGACCGGGACGACCGAGACAGGAGGGGAGGGGGAGAGAGAGAGAGAGAGAGAGAGAGAGAGGCTGAGCAAACACACACACACACACACACGTGACATTACAGTTCCTAAAATATATCTGAATTTCACATGTCGACGAGGGTGTTTCTATCAGGCAGATTGAAACACTTTGTGTTTTATTCTTCTACGTAGAAGTTTTTTTCTTTTTACTTTTTAATAATAATTATGATCATTAATGTAAAATATTTTATTCAGATGTTTACTGATTGTTAAACACTGTCTATTAGGTAGTCAAGTTAGTCCTGCAGAAGTTACACTCACAACCCAAAGACAGTATTTAAAGTAGAGGAGGTGGTCTCACGTGTTCTCAGTCTGGATTTAACGCACCTTTTTTTTTTTTTTTTTTTTTTTTTTGGCTCTCGTTCTCTCGTTTTGGGGCGAGCAAGGCGCTAAAACAGACTTGTTAGTCGCAGTTGCCACGGTAACGTCTGCTCAATATATAAACAAGCGCCTCCGCTCATCACACTGAACACCATTCAGTTTTCAGAGGACCGATTCATCTGTTCATCCCTGCACTGCAGACAGGACCAGGACTTCCTGATCCTGGACTCGTGTTTATACAAACGATACGTCTTCACCCTTTGGACACCTGCCAGGTAATAAAGGCCTTAAAGGCTGCAGCTCCTCAGTGGTTCTGTGCAGGACGGGTTCTGGTACCTGCAGGTTTAAAGATCTGAACCCAGTAGAGACTCACATGGACGGGTTCTGGTACCTGCAGGTTTAAAGATCTGAACCCTGTAGAGACTCACATGGACGGGTTCTGGTACCTGCAGGTTTAAAGATCTGAACCCAGTAGAGACTCACATGGACGGGTTCTGGTACCTGCAGGTTTAAAGATCTGAACCCAGTAAAGACTCACATGGACGGGCCTGGAGAAGGCGACGGCCACTCTCTCCTCGTCCCGACTGACGTAAACACAGCTGATCATCTCCTCGCGCTCGGCTGGTGAGAGGAAACATGGAGGGTTGTTAAAAAAAACAAACCTTTATTGATACAAAAAGTGAAGACAAAATACAGACACAGCTTCAGATGGACGTACCTCTGCCTAGCAACCAGCGATAGTAGAACCAGGCGCTCTGGTCGTTGGGGTCGGTGAAGAAAGCGTTTTGCACCAGCTCATATTCTGATGATGGAAAAACACATTTAGGGTTTTTTTTTTTTTTTTTTGGGGGGGGGGGGGGGGGGGGGGGGGGAGAGAAGGTTACACATACTGTACGTGTCACATGTGTGGAGGCGAAAGACAACAGCGTCCGTTAATGCAATCAATCAGCTGAGACCAAAACGTCAAACATGACTCAGCAAAACTGTTCTGTTTAAAATGAATCACAGCGTAGCACACGAGCTGCTGCTGGTCTGACGAGCCGCTGGCAGCTTACATCGCTTCGGACTCTGAGAGACGAGTTTCTACTCGTTCAGTCAGCGGCTCCCCGCGGTGACATCACAGAGCAGGACGAACGACGCCGCTTCTCGCACGTTTTACATCTATGAGGCTCCTCGGCGTGCGTGGAGCTGAACAGGAAACAATAAAACAGCAACCATCCGGGAAACGACCCAAACACATTTGATTTCCTCAACTTTCCATATATGGTCGTCTTCCTTCTTTTTCTTCTTTCCCTGCGTATCGAATAACTGAAAACATGAGTTCAGTTCAGTTCAGTAGTTTTTCTTTTTTTTTTGTTTAATTAATTGTTCTGTTTTGTTTTGATTGAGTTCACTTCTTGTGATCAATGTTCTTATTTACTGAATTTGTGTCACAGGTCATTTTGGAACTGGGAATAATTTTAAATGTGATCACATAAAAAAAAGGTGTCAGTTTTTTATTGGTTTTTGTGAATCACATTTTCTTCCTCCAGCTGTGAGCTCAGATAAAAAGCAGAGTTTTTCAGCTCTGCTCATCTTGTTCCCGTTTCTCCGTCGGGTCTGACTGCAGGAAGGAAACCACGCCGTCTCTCAAGCCTCATGGTTTTTTTTTCTTCACACGGTGTAATTAAGAAAAAAAAAGCATGGGAGAGAAAAAAAACAAAAAACACACGGAGGTAATTACACAAAACTGTTTTTGATCTTGTTGATTTAAACTCGAGGTTCATTTCACATATTTTCAGTTTGGACACCTCAAGTGTGAGACGAGTTACATTAATTTATTGAACTGTCAGATCGTGATAATAAGACCATAAAACATCAAATCCCAGCAGGTTGACTGGTGATGTTTGAGCTCACACTGCCCCCTGCTGTCACTCTTGGGTACTGCTGTCAGCACCTCTTCAGACGCTGTGAGGGTTACCTTTGAGCAGCTGCTCCTCACACATGCGGTGGGAGTGCGTTTGTGGCGAGGGCGGCGGCGAGGACCTCTGCGGGGGCTCTCGGCGAGGCGACGGCGGCTCGGGAGACTCCGGGTGCAGCAGAGGCAGCAGGGTGCTGCGGTAATGCCAGCTGGAGTAGTTGGAGAAGTTGGAGCCGATGAGACGGTCGGTAAAACTCAACTCCTGATCGACCGGAACGCCCGACACCTTCACGACCATCCGACGGTAATCCCAGCAGTGGACTGTGGAGAGCCACGGGTTTAGATTGGGACATCAAACATCATCATAATTTTAATATTATTTTTTAACAAAACTTTATATATTTATATTTTTTTAATTAATAAATTGAAAATAAATTAATTAAAATTTATTTATTATTAATTTATTAATATTTAATTAATTTATTATTAATAATTTATTATTAATTAAATGTATTTATTAAATTTATTATTGTTAATTTATTATTAATTATGATTAATTAAATGTATTTATTAATTTATTTATTATTGTTAATTTATTATTAATTATTATGAATTAAATGTATTTATTAATTTATTTATTATTAATTAAATACATTTAATTAATAAAATCTGTCCGTCTTCTGTTCTGCTGTGGCGTCACTCACAGTTGCGGTCGTCGAGGCTCAGGCAGCGATCACACAGGCTCAGCTCTCTGGCCCAATCAGGTCGAGGCAGCCGGGCGGAGACCCAGCCTCGATGGTGCCAGCTGCCGTAGGACTTCGGATTCACCTTCAGGCAGGACTCCAGGAACGACAGCTCGGCCTCGTAAATCTTCTGAACTTCGTCCTCGTCTCTGCGGAGAGCGACGGATTAAAAACATCACGTCCAGGATCGGCGTGAGACGTGATAAATCCTACAGAGGGTGGCGTGGTTTCTTCTCAGCTCACATCGTGGGGATTTTTTTTTTTCTTTTGTCAACCAACCAAACTCAAGACGCCTGTAGCTGCGCTGGCGTCACCGTGCACGGAGGCCGCCCAGGTTCGACTCCAGTCTGAGGCCCTTTACCGCATTTCATTCCCCCCCTCCTGATTTGTGTCTATCCACGTTCTCTCTTTTTCTCATAATAAAGGCAGAAAAAACCTGAAAAAATAAAAGAAAAGAAAAGAAAATGTGCAAACTAAATATAACTGAAATAAAGCGACTTTACGTGGTGCTAAATTAAATCACCCGTGTGTCGTTTTTTTTTTTTACGTCTTATTTTTGTTCCTTTTTTTTTCGAGCTAGGAGAAATCAGAGCGGACAGGAAATCAGACTGGACTCGAACCCTTGATGCCCGTGTATAAGACTACAGCCTCCACACACACACACACACACACACACACACACACACACACACACACACACACACACACACACACACACACACACACACACACACACACACACACACACACACACACACACACACACACACACACACACACACACACACACACACACACACACACACACACACACACACACACACGCTTTGGAAAACAGCGTGCAAGCAGGAGAAACTGGACGTGCGAGGTCGGCTCAGTGAACTCGTAAACATCTTACTTCACCGTCTCCAGGTGCTGCAGGATTTCTCTCCGGTAGTTCCAGAGCGTCGCAAAGTCGGGGTTGGAGGACAGAAGCTGCTGGGTGAGCTGCAGAGCCTCGTCATCCCACACGCCCTCCTTCCTCTGTCACACAGGAAGAACACAGGACAGCGTGAGGCTCGCACAAACAGGAAGTTCACTTTCAAACAGCACATGCTGTCAGTTAGCGTCACTCTGAAGATCAACAGTGACGCAGAGAGAGAGAGAGAGAGAGAGAGAGAGAGAGAGAGAGAGAGAGAGAGAGAGAGAGAGAGAGAGAGAGAGAGAGAGAGAGAGAGAGAGAGAGAGAGAGAGAGAGAGAGAGAGAGAGAGAGAGAGAGAGAGAGAGAGAGCTGAATCACACGTCCATGCATTATCTTTACAGCGTCACAAGGGGGGGGGGGGCTGGAGATGATCCCAGAGGTCAGAGGTCATGGGATGAGAGGCGGGGTTACAGCCAATCACGGCGCTCACATTCAGAGTCAGCAGGTAAGCTAAGCAGCGTGTGATTGGACTGTGGGAGGAAGCCGTAGAGAAGCCACGCCATGCAGACTCCTGTCAGACGAGGATTCAAACCAGCAACCTCCTCCTCCCTGTGAGCACTGTGTCCCATTTCTCCTAGCACTCATTGAAATGGTCGATCTCTCTGTGCACGCTCACACACTGAACGCCTGATGTAGATTAAGCTCGTGAGCGTGAGACAGATTAGACTCAAAACCTCCTGTGATTTAAGGAAACAAACTCGGATGTTTAAAATCAGCCGGGTCAGGACCGGGTCGTTTCTTCTTCTTGTTTCCCCCATAAAGTGCAGAAAAAAATCCTGAACACTGTTTAAATTCAATGTGTTTCTGCAGTCAGCACTGAAACGCTGAACACATTTAGACAGCGCCCTCTATCTGTCACCAGCTGCAGTTTTAGATTTAAAATATCCTTGAAGATATGTACCCGTTTTTTTTTTGTTTTTTTTACAGCTTTGGTAACTTCCTGTTTGAGTTTTTAATTCAAACAATGACGACTTGTTTTGTGTTGTGTTGAAAAGCATCCACACTCGCCGTGTAAACACGAGTCTGACCTTGGAGAAACAGGCGTCTCTTGCAGCCACGTATATCTTCAGTTTCTTCTCTCGCTCCTTCCTCTTCTCCTCCTCCTGCTGCGCCGTCGACTTCACCTTCACTCGCCCGTGCTGTCACAAACAAACAACAAGCAGACACACAAACACAAACACAACAGAAAATATTGTCAAAACCAGAATTACATAAAGGGAAATAAAATCGACTGCCATGTGCGCCCAACTCCTCCTCCTGAAATCCTCCAATGAGAGCCGCTCTCGTTTCACTTCTTTTTTCTAATCCGATCAAAATAAAGGAAACGTGAACGCCGGGCGCCCAGATTAAGTTCTGACAGTAAGAACACATCCTGACATCGAAGGGTTTAAGTCCCTGCACTCTTCTGACTGAGATGGTAGGAAGGAAGTGCATCTTAAATAGATTTGGAGATAAGGATATATGCCAGTGTTTCAGTCCACTTCATGTATATCACATATCTTCTATGACGGATCAAGCTGGTCTCTTTTCCGTCTCTTAAAGGACGGCTGATGTGACGTTTACTGTTGTGCTCATGATGGATTCATGTTGGGTCTCTGTGAATTTAATAAAACCAGTTTCTGCTCTTTTATTAAGTGTATTGATATCATATCTGTTATGAATTGGTGCTGAACAATTAATTGATTCAGAAGAATGACAGGATCTTATTTTAAATTAAAAACCAGGTTTTAGTTTCACCTTTTTACAAGCTGCTGAATAGAATAAAATAAAATGACTTTACTGTCATTATTCAATTGTACAATGAAATTATGTGGCTCCACCTTAAAGCGCACACAGCTACAAAGAAAATCCAACAGAAGAAGAAGAATGTAAAAAACAGGTCTAATTATAAGGTTAAATGTGCGGTAGGAGTTATTTACAGGGAGCAGCATAATAATATATTATGAATAAATACTGCAGAAATGTAAAATATGTAATGCAAGCTATAAAAGTATTAATGTTGCACAGATTGTTTTTTACTCAGAATAGAGTAAAATAGATTCAGTCATTAAAAAAATGAATAAATAAAACATTTAAATATCTTACCATCCTTGATTTTTGTCAGGCAAACGTTTCCAGAAAATCCTGTTTATACCATAAAAACAAAGAGTCATCATCAAACATGACAGCTGACAATAAATGATCATGACTTAACGGCTTCCGTAGTATTATTCACATATTTAACATTTATTAAGATTAGAAAAAAGACAGAAAATAAGCCTGAATAAGGTTAGCTTAGGTTAGCTTAGCACCGTTATCATCACACCGGGACACCGACCGTCTCCGTGTCGCTCCCACCGAACACTCACCGGATTTTATTTTCCTCCTTTCTTCACGTTTAATTCAGAAATCTGTTTGTTTTTGTCATGTCACCATCAGGATTTCTAACGACTACACATTCCCCACTTCCGTCTCCGCGCGATGACGTCACGTAGCGGGGTTTTTTTTGCCCTGCGCGCGGTGCTTTGTAGTTCTCTCCAGTGTAGAGAAACCGGCAAAACTACAAATGGCGACATCATGGAAATGTGTCCTTTTTTTCAGGGTTTTTAAGACGGAAATTTTCATTTAAGAACTTAAAATTTAAAATTAATAAACTTTAAAGGTGATTTATAGGAGGATTTTTTTACCTTGCTGAAAAAATAAGGTTGACCCTTAAAAAAGTGCATTTGATTCATCAAAAAAAAATTCTATTTCAGCTGTCTGTGTTTGTGTTGTGATGCTCGTGGTTCCCAAACTTCATCTGTCAGAAGATACAGATTTTTTTCAACCATCTCCAAACATTAACATATATTTGCAATTATCACTTTTCTATATTTTTAGAGTTTATCTCGAACAATTTCTGCAATAAATTAGTCTACTTACAATGGCTTACAAAGGAAGGAGTTAAAGTGATAGCACTGCAACATCACATTTAATTTTTAAAGGGGACATATTATGAAAATCTACTTTTACAGTGTTTTTGAACATTTATTTAGCTAACCTGAGAATCTATCAACCCACAAAATGTGAAATAAATCCATCCAGTCGTTTGTTTGTGGTTTGCTTAAGTTTAACCACCAAGACAAAAATCTTCAGTTCCAAATTTTCCCAGTTTGTGACATCACAAGTTGGATTCTCATAAGAAAATCCCCTGCTATCTCCACCCACGAACTCCACCTCCAGCCTAGAATGAAACTTTTGACCAGGTCGGCCATTTTTATTCTCTCTACAGAGGAGTGATGTCTGCTGGGAAAACTCAGGGGGCAGGGTCGTTACAATTAAAGAGACACACACCAAAACGGAGCGTTCAGAGAGAGCTGGTCTCTACAGGGTCACAAACCTCCTCTGCTGCTTGATTCATGTTATATTTGGACCAAAGCTCAGAAACACAGATGTTTCATTTAGACCACAGGGGGCGCTGTTTGAAAAGGCGAAAAAAGGAGGTGTAAAATTTCCCATTTAAGATGTGACAACAGGTATTCCTTAAAAACTTTTTTTTTTTTACCTGATACAGTAAAATATTCAAACTGTTGATTTGTAAGATTAACCAATGCTTTCAGGGCCACACTGTCAATCTGTGCTTTGAATTTACATCTAAAGACAACACAGGACACGTTTATCAATAATGATTTAAGGATAACAACAGCAGAGCAAAGACTTAGATCATAATATGGTTTAATGTTAAGTAGTTGAATTACATGGATCTTTGTTGTGTCACATTGAGCACAGTGGGGAATACTGATATGAACAGAAACAAAAAACAGACAAATGCAATCAAGTAAAATGACAATAATTTTATTCACTAAAATTAGTACAACTTTCAACAGAAATTAGCTGCACTTTTTAAAATCTCATTTTTGGTATACTTAATAAAATAAGTATATTTCTGCTTCACTCTGACTTTTTCTGAATCTGTGGGTTGCCACTCTCGTATTGGAGGATAAAAATTACAGTTCCCTCTGTTGGGGGACATTATAGTGTTTTTGAACATTTAATCATTTGATTTCTGCAGCTTCTACATGAATACAAAACAAGTGAACAGCTCAACAGCTCTCAGCAGTTTTCCACCCTGGAAGATGACCACATACCTGAGTATACACTTTAAAAACAATGAATAATTTCATGACACAATGACGGCATGTAAAGAAAAAAGAAAAAAACAATCAACAATGAGCAAAGGCACCAAATGTAGACGGGACCATATTTAGATGAGAGTGGACAACAGTTCAATAAATTAACTAACTGGTCACCACTAATAAATGAGTGTATGACAAGCACTGAATACACAAGACATGTTCTGTCAACAAAGCACAGATCCTTTTTATTGAGTACAATCATATTGTTAGAGTTCAGTTAGTTACAATACTGGAGCTTTAATTCATGTTCTGTTCGTCCAAAGAAAACAGCAAGAAAGACTTGACAAAACTCAGAGATTAAGTTCAGTGACTGAATTTCCTGAAATAACATCATTAGTCTCACCCACACACCCCGCGTCCACCTGCCGTTTTTTTTTTTTTCCTGAGAAGAAAAGCGCTACCCGTCCGTCCTGTCTCCATGACAACGGCCGCTGTTTGAACGACACGGCCCCCCGTTACTTTTTACTGCATGATTTATCTTAACCTAAAAACGGCCAAGACCAACTTTCTCCTTCTTTTTTTGGTTGCCAACATTTTGACTATCGGCCGTTCAGCCTTGTGATTGTTTCGTTGAAAAAAAAAAAAAAAGTGAACGATTTTCAACGTCATGGACCGCTCAAAATGCTGCTGCGAACGCCCTCTACCCGTTGAAAACAACTGAAAATAAAAACGCTACGTGGACACGGGGCCTCATGCGTGCACTGCCACCTATCGTCTCCAATGAGGATTTATTCAGTAATATTTTCTTCAGTGTACAAATCTAAGTTGTCTTTGGGCAGCACAGATCTGTATCCTGATGACTGAGAGAAGTTGAGGCTCAGCTGGTCGTCAATGTTTATGGAGATTTGTTGTCTGGTCAGCCAACCGGCAACTTTATCAAAGTAGCTGCTTGATGCTCTTCTCTCCAGCAAATATTCAGCAGTCGGTGATTCTGGATTTTCTCCTTTAACTGTAAATGCAGAACAGAAAAAAATGTGTCTTTGATGTTTGGCCCAACTAGTTATTAAAGTTGAAAAAAAAAAAAAGTCTTACATGCTGGGATCAAGAAGTCCATGCTTTTCCCGAGTAGATCCGTGCATCTCATTATCTCTTTGTTGAGATTTTCGATTTCCCAGCTGATTTTTGCGTCCAAGTTTTCCTCCCTCTCGTCCTTCTTGCTCTGACCGATGCCCTTGATTTTAAATCTGTCCAGGTCACGAACTAACAACAGAACAAAACAACAGATTAACACAACAGAATACACTTTAGGTTAAAGTATATTAAAGGTTCAAGTCTCATACTGTCGTCCCTTTAAGAAGAGATTGCAGCCTCACTAAAAGAGTTTAATTATTATTGCTTTGTCTTTTTCAGAGTTTAACATTTGTGAGATTGACAGTGGATTGGTGCAGCTTCAGTGATGCTAAATTATATATTACTATCCAATGGTGACTCAGCGAAGATCTGTTGATCTTTCACATCTCAAAGATCCATCTTAGGTTGGGTTTTATACTCTTAGGAAGTTTTCTTTGTGTGTCCTCAATACAGGAAGTGCTATGAACACTTTGGGGAGTCCTTGGAAGGGCTGGGAAACAATGCTAAGCTAAAGAGACCAACGTTCTTCACCTGCTGCTGCCATGGCCCAGTCTGTAATGAGCTGGTGACAATGGGTAGATCAATGGACCAATCAAACACCATCAACGCATATTGACTGTCTTACAGTAGGGAGATGGAAATTTAAGGCTGATCCTGGAACGTTTACATCCAAGAAGCCATACTGTACATCAGGGGTTCTCAAAACGTTTTTTAGACCCTGGACCCCTTATCAGTTTGATATCGACTCCAATAGTTAGACGGGGTTTCAATATCAATGAGGTCTACCTTGGGCCGACTGGAACCTAAAGAGTCAGTGGTTTAAGAGGTATTTCTGTTCTGCTATGAACAAGTTCTCGGACTTCTTCGCTAACCAAATAAACCAATCAAATGTACTTTGTGTCAGCTGAGTATTTCTGCAGGACTGGTCCGGAATAAACTCCAGTAGTCCTCCCACTCTTAGCATGATACTCACCTTTGGACCTGGGTAAAGTGCTCGTCACACCCCCTCTGACCTCAGACTGCAGCTTGAGCAGAGTTTCCCTGAAGCCCATCAGCAGCTCCAGTTCTCTCCTTCTGTACTTGCCCTCGAAGGAGTTCTTGAGCAGCAGTTTGATCTGCCTCCTCTTGAACTTCTCCATGAGTCGCTCCTGGATGTCGCTCATGTCAGGGCGGAACAAACGACTGCCGTGGTCTGCCATCATCTCCTCTATCTTCTCAAACAGCTCTGTGACCTGACTGCTGTCGTTCTTCTTTATGTTGCTCATCACGTGATACCTGTTCTCACACTTGTCCACCAACCATCGTAGAGCACTGTGCTCCTTCTCGATGTGCTCTTCGATGGATTTTTCCACCATCTTGTCTCCGTATGTGAACAGAACAATGGCGTACTTCCAGATGCCGGAAGGGAAGAGACTCATGTGTTCCTCCAGGGCGACCTTCTGAGGATCTCTGAATGTCAGGTCCAAGGGGACGACCAACAGAACGGCATGGACTCCGACTGGACTCAGTGATGTTCCTCGGACTATTTCTCTCTCTATCTCTTCGGTGCCATTGGACGGCTGGAGCCACCAGCCCGGGGTGTCGATCACTGTGACCAGTCTGCCATCCACCTCGGCCTCCTCAACATTACACTGCTCATTCTGATAGGTGGGGAAGACTTCTTTGCGCAGGAGGGTGTTTCCTGTCGCACTCTTGCCGAAGGTTTTTTGACCAAGCATTAGGATCCTCAAGTCCTGCAATCTACTCGTGGAGCCTGGGGAGAAGACATTGGAGGCACATCTTATCATGTTTACCAGCCGACTTTAACTGGCAGTTTAACCAATGTATTCATTGTCCTGAAGTACCAATGTAAGGGAGGTGTGAACTTTATTTAATTTTCTGTTGAATCACATGTTTTTTTATTCCCTTTCAGCACAATGTAGAGCATGATGGTAAGAAACAAAACAACTGTGAAAATAACTCTCAGCTCCGTCTATAAGTCGAATCAACCTGAGTCATGTAACTATAGATGGACCAGAAGGTGATTATTTTTTTTGCAAAATCAAATGCTTTTTTTTTTGTGCCAGAAATGGTTCTTAGCTTAAGATAGTAAACATTTGAAACATGCAATTAAAATTCAATTAATTTGATGGGGACATAGCAATTACATTGGACAAACCAGATGCATTGAATTGAGTGATTTAGCACTGTGTGCTAATTTGCAACACTTGTCCACAGGTGGCTTTTCATTAATTCAGCGACTAACTGTTTTTTTTTTTTTTTTTTTATTCCAATTGAAATTATAAATCCTTTCTAACTGAATAGTTCAGCACTGCATGTTTGTTCGTGACTGGCGCCAAAGAGGTACCAGGTTATAATTTCTTTAAATAATAAACTCGTAGCATAATTTTAGCTAATACCACTGAGTGTGCACAGCAGTGACTGATTGGATTGTCAATTGATAAGCAGGTATTTGTATCAATGTGATAAAATGTTTCCTCGATGATGATCCTTAATTAATTAAATGGTGGAAACATGAATGCATGCATCAGTAGATCGACCATCTCACATAAACTGCTTGTGTTGTTTTATTTTTTATTTGACCTCCGTGTTTCGATAACACCACACTGATGATTAAATCATACCTTCGAGGGATTTCTTCTTATCCATGACCCAATTTTGCCGCCGCCTCGCCCCTTCTTCCACTCGTTGTCTTTTCTCTACAATGGTCTTGTACATGTTCTCATCTGGGACAAAACGGTCCCAGTTGTTCGCCGCCACCGTCCCAGTGATGGTCTCCAGCATCTCTTTGACTTGAGTGCCGTCGTCTGCGTTCTTGTTATCGATGACGTGATATCTGTTCCCGCATCGTTCGACCAGCGTCTGCAGGGCCTCTCCTTCACCTTCGATGTACTCTTCGATGCTGTGAGCTCCCAGCCAGTCTCCTCTCGTGAACACCAAAATAGTGTGACTCCAGACTCCTTCCCCGAGAAGCTCCAGGTGGGTCTTCACTGCTTCTAAGTGTTTGCGGTTAAAGGACGCATCAGAGTCTATCATGAGGAGGAAGACATGAGGCCCCGGCTGACACAGAAACACGCTAATCTTCAGCTCTTCTCTGATAGCTGCAGGAGTGTCACACTCCAGGAAGTCTTTCCACCAACCCGGCGTGTCAACGACAGTTATGTCCGTTTTGTTCACAAAACCCTGCCGGGCCACCGAGTGTGTTGTTCTCCTCCCGTCTTCTTGTCCTTTGATTCCCAAGATGGCGTTTCCTACTGAGGTTTTTCCAACACCTCTGCTTCCCAAGAGAACCATCTGGAGCTTCGGGATGGTTTTCTTCTCCTCTGTGAGACAAAACAAAACTGAACATTGAAGGTCTTTACAACCAGTTATTGAACTCATCAAACCACTAAAGGCCTGAGATCTCGATCCAATTATATGTATGTATATTTATGTTTTTGACCAGTCTTCAATTTATCTGATCGTGAACATCTTTAGGCCCAAATTATCTTTTCAACTCAATAAGATCAAATTTTAGGTGTTCATGATTAATTGATCTGTTCAGCGAATATCTCATATTTATCGGTGCTCCTTCTTTATTTGGAAGAAAAAAACTAATCCTATTTAATTCTAAACTACAGCTTAGCTTAGCTTAGCTTAGCTTAGCGCCAATAACTTCCTAGGAACTGATCTTTCTAAACCAGTGGCGACTCCAGCTGGTTACGAGATCCGAAAAAAGAAAAACTAATTTATGTTGTAGCCTTGCTTTAAATTTCTATATTTATTTATGGTCTTTTTGTGATCAAATCCCAATTAGCTACATTTTTTTGTTAGCTTGCTAGCTCTTCTAGGTCTTTGTGCTAATCTCGGCTGATCATCTGTTGGTTAAAAGTGTCATGTTCACGGTACTGGCTCGAGACTGTAAAACACAAAGTGTTTCTTTTACCTGGAATGAGTTTTTTCATTTGTTGTCTTTGTTCCTCCGTCCTCCTTCGTCTTTTCGTTGCTCGTTCAGCCACTTCCTGTTGCTTCTCTTGAATGATGTTCAGCGTCTGTTCGTCGACCTCATAGTAGCCGCCGTCGTTGTGCCACACCATCTCGTCTATCTTCTTCAGCAGCTGTGTCACCTGAGACGTGCCACGACTCTTCTTGTTGATGAACACGTGGTACCTGTTTCTGCATTTCCCCACCAACCACCTGAGGGCGTCGCCCTCCGTCTCGATGTGCTGCTCGATCGTCTTCTTCCCGAGGAAGTCCCCACATGTGAACAGCACCATGGTGTACCTCCACACTCGCTCCCCCAGGAGCTTCATGTGCTCCTCCAGGATCCTCCTCTGCTCCGCAGAGAAGGCCGTGTCGATGGGAATCACCAGCAGGAACACATGTGGGCCGGGAGGGCATTTGGACACGTTGAGTTTGAATCTCTGCTGCTCACCCTGCGGGGTCTCATTCAGGGAGAGCGAGCTGTTCCATCCCGGAGCGTCGACCACGACGAGGTGCCTGCCCTCCACCTCCTCATGCCTCACCTCGGACTGAGAGGTTCTGGTTCGTCCACATTCAAACCTGTCCTGTTTCAGGATTGTGTTTCCAGATAAGCTCTTCCCGGCCCATCTCTGTCCGATCAGGATGAGTCTGGCCTCACTTAGGGTGAAGCTCTCTTTCTCCCCTGAAAGAAAACGGAAAAATTGGATCAAATTCCAAAGACTGCAGAGGAACACATAAGCAAAATACCACTGGATGTCTTTTTATCAGCCACATTTCAGGCAGATTTAGCTCAATGTTAAGAAGCTGGAGTTAATTAAGCTAAATGATAAAAGTACATGTAAAGATTTATTAATGGTCTGCATTACTATGACAACAGCTAGATATTTTATTATCTTTTAAATTCCATGGGAAAACATAGATTCATGTCAGTATCAGTTGTGTATCTACATGTACAGGTTGGACATGTTTTTACATCAGTGCAATCAGCTGATAAAAACACAAGAAATATGAACGCTGCATCAAAAAATAATAGATCGAAATTCTGAAATAATCAAGTTCACGGACTTGAGAAGAATGAGCCCCACTTTGAAACCAATTGGGAACACACTGCGAATGTGTTCTTACCTATTAGACCAGATATAATGTTCAGTTATTTTGGCCCAGAGATGTCTTGTTTTCAAAAACCTTGTGAAGCAGCTGATTTGCCTCGATGAGTCTGCATGTTGTTATGATTGATTTGATGAGAGCACTTTCTTAAAGAAAGTCAGCAGATGATACTCAGGAGGAGAAAGTAGTCAAACCAAAGTGACGGGGTTATGACACGCAGGTGCCTTTGCTGCTTTGCATGACTGGCAGAAGAAGAACGCTCACCTGCTCATGTTGCTCCTCAGGGACTTTCCAGCAGAGTTATTTTTAAATCTATTTATCTCTTTCATCGAGAGTTTAAAGAATCACAGTCATGTGAGATCAATCAAGGCCTATTTTTGGAATGACCCTGACAAAAACTTCAAAGAAGTTTCAGGGAAAAAAGACTGTCACCTGCAACTGACTCACACACACACACACACACACACACACACACACACACGTCAGTTTCAGTGTCTTCATCAATTGAAACTGGCTAGTTGCTTGGATCTCACCAACACCTCACATCCTCGCGCATAGCAAGAGAATGATACCACGTTACATTCAAAGTTAGCTGTTCCATTTTACTCTACTGTAGACTGGCACAGGAAGGAGCCCTAAAACCAGGAAGTGAGTTAGCATGTTAGCTCCATGGGTTCTGACCTCTAAAAGTCTAAATGTGGATTTTGAATGTGTTTGTGTTTAGACGCCTGAAATAAGTTCTGTGGTTAACACAAGCTGAAGAGATGTTGATGTTTTGTTAGATGAGATAAACTACGTTAGCTAAGACCCCCACTTGCTAACAAGTAGCTAACTGAGACTGAAGTGGTTGCCATGGAGACATTAAACGTCATCACGCCGGGAACTCTCTCACTAATCCTCCTTACAGCCTCTAGTCATTTTTTTTCAGAGCTCTTGTAAATTTTAGGTTCATAATCAACTTATTAAGCTAACGTTTAGCTAGCTCGTTAAAACCGCTGATTAGATCAATGAAGCATGACGTCAAAATCAACCGGCCGTGGTGTAGTTGTGTAGACGACAAAAAAGCCCTGATACTATGATTCACCATGGTGATTCATAGTATCAGGGCATCATCAGTGAATTATGTTCACAGGTGACAGGTCAAATGTCAACAATGTCAAATGTGAAATGAATGTCGATTCATTTAATAATTAACCACTTACAAACAGTTTGCAAACAACGGGCTGTAGACGCTAGCGGAGTGGACATGGTTCTTTGACTCAGGACTTTGTTAGATGTTCTGCTTGACATCAAATGCAGGATGACGATGAGGGAAAGTTAACAGTGTGTGTGTTACAAAAGTGCAGTTGTACTCAGATACCTTTGGGGGCCGCCAAAGTGCACAAACCAAATTCCAACATATTGTTTGCTTTAACTAACAGCTATTTAATTTCACTTGAGTAGAGTTTCAGACCTGCAGGAATTGTACTTATACTTCATTATATATCTATCAAATTAACTCTTTTCACACCTGGTTAAAATCAATGTTGATGTGTTTTCAAAATGTTAGCTTGTTGCCTTGCTATCAGAAGAGTTTTATTTTTGTTTTTGCAAACACAACTCACACACTGGCTCTTGTGTTATTAAATTGTGCTCAATGTGACTCAGAGTGTCTTCATCACAGAACCAACGGGAATTAAATCTGTTCATTAAAAGGAAGTGTTCGAGCAGAGGAGGTGCAGCAGACGTCAGTACAGGAAGCTTGTGAGTTGAGTTTACTCGAAATGCTTTTAATATCTCTTCGTGTTTACCAGCAACAGATTCTGGTCTGACTGGATTTTCTTGCCAACTGGAGGGTGTATTTTCCTTTTCTCACCACAGGATGGCAGGTTATTATTTGTACATTGCATAATGGGGTTAGTCTTTGTACAGTACTTGTTTAACATGTTTAATTATTAATTCAATTAAACATTGACGTTATGTAACCATGATTAAGTGCATTTTGCATAATTTGTGACCTTAAAAAATCTAGTGGTTCTGCTGAAATGTGCACAGAGACTAAACAGTTAAATAAAAAATAAAATGCTTCAGTGAATGCTTTATTATATGGAGAGGGACTGGTACTTGTTAAACATGTGAAGTCTAATATATCAACAGTATGTCGACCATTAGTATTTAAGGGAGAAGAGACGCGTAATGTTATACGTTGAAGAATAATAAAATTAAAAAGATCATTTAAATATATGACACATTAAGTCTTTCATATGAGTAAAATAATTCAGCTGCAGGGACAAATCTTCTGCTTGATTTACTCACCAAGGTTGTTTTCCATCATTTAGATTCTCGTTCCTCTTTCCTTATTTTTTATTTTATTTTTTTTAAATCTCAGCGACTTGTCACCAGCAGAAAACTCCAGAACATCCTGGAGAGTTCAGCTGACGGAGTCCATCCTCAGGTAATGTAATTCAAAGAAAACAGGTGTTCAGACAGTTTAGCAGCCAGTCTGCAGCCGTCAGTGTGAATAATGACACTAAAGAGAAGAAAGACGGCAGAGCCAGTCGTGTCCAAACAGGCCCAACCGGTATTTCATTGTGCATCAGTGATGGCTTTCTGGTAAGAAGAACAGATGATGCAACATTGATTTGTTTTGCAGCAGAGGTGGAGTCTGGGTGTCATGCTTAAAGAATGCTGTTCTTCAAGACACTGAACTTCTTCTTTTTTTCCCAGAGCCTCTTCAGACATCGACAGATGTTTTTGTAATTAAAACATCTGTAATTAAAATATTTTCTTTCCTCTAAATGTATATCAACTGTGCCAGCTGAATCTAAACCGGTCAGAAATCTGTCCAACAACACAATGTGCAACACTCGTCTTACAGTTTAAAACTGCTTTATTTTCTTGAGCTCACTACATGCATCTCTGCTGCATAAATGAAAGGGAATTATTGTTGACTAACACCATTTAAAGAGATGCAGAGAGTCAGTGTTAAAAGTGTTTTCTCAAACCTTTTTAAAAAGCGATAAAAAAAACTTCACTGATAAAAAAAAAACACAGCAAACCTTTAAAATACATTTTAAAACTCAAAGATAAGATGTGATCCGTCTGATCTCGTGTAATAGGAGGGATTCTTTAGGTGACTTTAGGTGATGTAGGCCCAGTAATTCTTCCCGCCTCTCTTTAAAGGTCAAAGCTCTGCTGCGCCTGTGCATCCAAAGTTATTATTACATCACTGTTTATAGTAGGTGTGTGAATGATCAACAACCAATATTATTGGCAGAAATAGAGGGCCCAATAATCCCATGGAGGCTTGGGGCCGGCTCTGTGTCAGGGTGCACGTTTTTATCCAGCAGGTTGGACATCTCCATCCAGGACAGGTCCCACTGCACCTCCGTCACATCCTGTTTGGTCTCAGGAAGATCCACAGCTGGAAGTTCCTCTTTAGACACGGGCCAACATCTGCAGGTGCAAACCGTCTGATACCTGCACACACACACACACACACACACACAAACACAATAATCAGAGAAGAATCGATGTAACAGTGAAAGAAAGTAACAGACTGCTCGACTTTTCTGATCGGTTCTGAGACAAACCTGTGCTGACGAACGAGCCACACGGAAACAGGAATCAGCAGCAGGAGTAAAAATATGAGCACAACAGCGATCCATGACCAGGAGCCTGAGGAAAACATCAGCAAACAAGTTTAAGTGGAAGAAATCAAGAAAGTGGAAGATGACAACATCTCAGCGTGAAGACTGGATTTCTTATTTACAGCTGCGATGTCACAAAGAAACTTTTGATTTTAGCACAAAGCCCTTTAATTTAAAAGATTAAAGGATGCTAATGTCTTTTTATTCCATGCAAAGAACATCAAGCAGACATAACAATAATCCTTAATAATCTTCCATTCATCATATATTTCTGCAGAATTATTTGGTCAATTTGATTTCAAAAATATATTAAAAAAACTCCATTTTAATATTAATGACTACTATTGATCATGTTGTTTTATAAGATTCAGTTTTTACTATTAAATTAATTAAAATACATATTTATGCTCTCAGACTAAAAGTACTTAATGTTGTTAAAGTAATATATTTTTTTTTTTGAAGTAATGTCACAAACATGTCACCTCGACACGAGGTTCTCAAACTTTTTTAGACCACGGACCCCCTTTATCCAAGGACCACGTCGTTATGTTGATAAGCTTGTACTAATACTATGCAATGATCTATTGGTACAAAACTAAAGTGGGCGGGACTATTGGACAAAATAGCTAATTTTATTGGTGCAGGAGGTCTCAGTTTGTAGACGTGTTTTTTCAGCACACATTTACAACTATTTTGTAAATGATTCCACAGTTTATAGCTCCCCAAGCTACAAACCCAACATTTGTGCACCATCAGTAATAACCTGCTCACCTGGAAACTCACCTGGTCTCACATCTCAGATAATGTATACTGTATAAAACCACCATAAACCACCGACTGTTTAATAAACCACTTTTTAAAATGTATTTAACCTTTTACTGGCCACTCATTGAAATACTTTGAAATTCAAAAACTCAACCTCATAGTGTTATTCAGGGACATAACGTTAGTTACGTACTGTAACTCCAGATTCTATGAGTATAGGCGCAGCCCTCTAAGGCTATCGCTATTGGGTTTATCCCTCGCGCGCATGCGCAGCACTGAAGAGTTGTAGTCCACGCCCACCCACGATGTGGGCCCCTCCCACGGTCAACCTGCCGGTATATAACCGGAAGGGACCATGTGTTCTGTTCCCCAATAAAGAGCTTTTCTTCAGCCGTTACGGAGTCAGTGGGGCCCACCGCTTAGAGGGCTGCGCCTATACTCATAGAATCTGGAGTTACAGTACGTAACTAACGTTCTATTTCGTATAGGCTTCGCCCTCTAAGGCTATCGCTATTGGGTTAGAGGCGAAGCAGGATGTAGTCAATGCCACACTGGGTCCGGAAGGTACCACAAGCACAACAACACCCCGAACAACCATTTTCCGCCTGACAGCATCAGGGGAAAAAATGGAACATCCCACTCTTACGCAGACAGAGTGCTGAGCACTGAGTGAGACATTGAGAAAACGGGAAGCATCCCGTAGATAAAAACGCACAAAGGAGCACGGAGAGGACCACGAAGCTGCCGTGCAGATGTCGTCCACCGTCACGCCCCCGTGCAGGGCAGCCGAGGAAGCAACTCCCCTGGTGGAGTGCGCCTCAATGCCCACCGGAGGCTCAGCTCCTGAGGCGATATAAGCCTGTGTGATGGCGTCACACAGCCAGTGTGACAGCCGCTGTGTTGACAGGGGCTGTCCCACAGAATGTGCCCTGTAGTGTACAAACAGCTGCTGGAACAGCGTATGGCAGCTGTGCGCGCAACATAGCATGCCAGAGCGCGCACTGGGCACAGCAGGTGAGAGGTCGCCTGCTCCCCAGATGTATGGGGAGGGGGAAAAAAACCCCTCCAGCGTGATCACTCGCGACTTGAACTCGCTAGTGATGACTTTTGGCATGAACGCCGGGTTTGGCCGTAATACAGCTGAACTACCGTCCTCCTGGATCCTGAGGCAGGACGGAGCCACAGAGAGAGCTGACAGCTCACTGACACGTTTTGCTGACGTCAGAGCTAAGAGCAAAACCGTTTTAGCCGACAGAAAACGTAGGGGAATCTGATCCAAAGGCTCAAACGGCGCCACAATCAGTGCGCGCAGCACCAGTGCCAATCCCATTGCGGGGCCAGGCTGCGCACCACCGGCCGAAGCCTCTGTACCCCTTTTAAACACCGCTTCACCAGCGGGTGGCCAACACCGAACGGTCACCAAAACCTTCGTGGCATGATGAAACTGCAGCCGTGTATGTTTTGATAGTGCTAAATGCCAGATTTCGGTCCACTAAGAACTGGAGGAAAGAAAGCACTTGAGGCAGAGGACACGCAGTAGCGGAGAGTTCTCTCTCTCCGCACCAGCGTTGAAACGCAGCCCACTTTGCGGTGTAAGATGCCGTTGTGGAGGCAGCCCGAGCGCCTTGAATAGTGCGCACCACATCCTGAGCCAGCCCCATACTTAACAGATGTGTCCGTTCAGCGGCCAAGCCCAGAGACGCTGGCCGATGATCGGGTGGCTCGTGAGCACGCCCCCTGCCTGCGAGAGGGCATCCCCCCTCCAAGGGATTTCCCAGGGCTCGCCTGACGTCATCTGACGTAACACGGGAACCACATCGCATGCTCGCGCAGCGGGGCGATCAGGATGGCGCACAGCTTCTCCTTCCTCACTCTGTCCAGGAAGCTCGAAATCAACGGGACAGGGGGAAATGCATAAATGAACGTCCTCGGCCATAGCCGGTGCGAAAAGGCGTCCACCCCGAGAGGAGGGTCGTCCTTTGCGCTCAGGGAGAACCAAAGGGGGCACTGTGCATTTTCGCGTGCTGCGAACATGTCCACCTCTGCTCTGCCGAACCTTTCCCATAACTGGGAAACCAGGTCTGCATGAAGGGTCCAAGATCCCGGACGAGGACCCTTCCTTGACATGATGTTCGCTCCCCGGTTTAGTTCGCCGGGGACATACAGAGCACGGAGAGAAAGTAACCGTGTGCTCGCCCAGACCAGCAGCTTTCTGGCTATGCCGAGAAGCTGGGCTGACGCCCTGTTGTCTGTGTTGATCAGCACATGATGATTTTTTTAGCAGAGGGATGCGTCTGTGAAAAAACTTTTTCTCTGTATTTTTCTTTTCTTTTGTGATGCGTGACGTAGCCCTTCCCAGGGCCAAGTCCAATACAATGGATAAAGGAACGCGGAGCAGACGTCTCCGCTGCAGCCGGGGATCGATGCGTTAACAAAGAAACACCGCTGCAGACGTCTCATGTGGGGCAGGCCCAGAGGAATAACGACATGGGCCGCCGCCATCATGCCCAGCAGCCGCATGACAGTGAGATCTGTCACCGTGCTGTGTGGCTTCACTCGGCTTAATAGTCCTCTCAGCGCCTCCAACCCTCTGCTGAGGGAGCCGCGCTGACATGTCGGCCGAGTCCAACATCACCCCCAGGTACATTATGGACCGGGATGGGATGGGGGAGCTTTTCGCCCAGTTCACTATGAACCCTAAGCTCGATAGATGAGACACGAGCGCCCTCATCTGGAGGGCTGCTTCCTCTCTGGAGCGAGCCAGTAACAACAGGTCGTCCAGATAAAATAACACTCTCATCCCTGCCCGGTGAAGCGGAGCCAGAGCTGCTTCTACGCACTTGGAGAAAGTGCGCGGAGCCAGGGAATAACCGAACGGCAGACGGTTGTATTGGTACGATGTCCCCTCGAACGCGAAGCACAGGTACTGCCTGTGTTTCGGGAGGATGAAGACATGGATGTATGCGTCCTTTAGGTCTATTTCTATGTCGTAGCCCTTCCCAAGGGAATCCCCGCTGACGTCACGCAGGGACTCCCCCAGTGGGCCAATCCAATCCAGCGGATAAAGGAACGCGGAGCAGACGTTTTTCCGCTGCAGCCGGGGATCGATGCGTTAACAAAGAAACACCGCTGCAGACGTCTCATGTGGGGCAGGCCCAGAGGAATAACGACATGGGCCGCCGCCATCATGCCCAGCAGCCGCATGACAGTGAGAGCTGTCACCGTGCTGCATGGCTTCACTCGGCTTAATAATCCTCTCAGCGCCTCCATCCTCTGCTGGGAGAGCCGCGCTGACATGTCGGCCGAGTCCAACATCACCCCCAGGTACATTATGGACCGGGATGGGATGGAGGAGCTTTTCGCCCAGTTCACGATGAACCCCAAGCTCGACAGATGAGACACGAGCGCCCTCGTCTGGAGAGCTACTTCTTCTCTGGAGCGAGCCTGTAACAACAGGTCGTACAGACAAGATAACACTCTCATCCCTGCCCGGTGAAGCGGAGCCAGAGCTGCTTCTATGCACTTGGAGAAAGTGCGTGGGGCCAGGAAATAACCGGACGCGAAGCGCAGGAGCTGCCTGTGTTTCGGGAGGATGGGGACATGGAAGTAGGCGTCCTTTAGGTCGATGGACGTGAACCAGTCGTCCTGGTGAACACACTCCATATGTTGATTGTCAACATATGAAAATGGTCTGACCACAATCGATTTATTAGAAAAAGACCGGTCGAGGATGGGCCTTATCCCGCCTGTCTTCTTCCGCACGAGAGAAGTAGCGGGGTAATAACCCCGGCTCTCCTCCTCTCGCTCCCCTCTGGAGATGGCACCCTTCGTCAAGAGCTCCTGCAGCTCTGACCGAAGAGCCAGGCGTCCCTCCCCGGATGGCATGATCGTCTCCACTACCCCATTGAATCGTGGAGGGGGAGACGCAAACTGCAGGGTGTAACCCCGTTGAAGCAGTCTGTCCAGCCAGCTGTCCAGGGAACATACGTGCCGCCACACGGAGTAATGCTCCGAGAGCGGGCGTACATGTAGAGGAGGCTCCGCCCCCTGTCCATCAGCCACGTCAGCGCCCCGACCACTGCATGAGGAGCGAGCTCCCGTGCAGCCCGCAGAGGCTCACACACAGGATGGAGACGAGAGAGAAAAGTCCACACGACGCGCCGAGCCAGCGCTCGTGGGCTCATGATGGCCCCCCCCCCCCCCACCTGTCCGCCGGAGAACTCACTGAGTGAGGAACACTCCGGTGAAAAGAGGACTGAGGAGATAGCAGGTGTCTCGCGGCCGACGTCGCAGTTGGCTCATACAGCCCCGCTGGGTTTCCTTAGCACAAAAAAACGAGCTGGCTGTACGCTCATTGTGGGACTGGACCGCCAGTCTCGACATGGAATGAGCCAACAGGGACAATTTTATTAGCCGCAGCAGAGGCCTGGTAGGCACACTGGTGCGACCTGTCCGTCAGGCGCTCTGTTAACAGATCCCGGCTCGAAGGTTAGCCTCCAAAGGCGGCACCGGAGGGAACCCACGGTCCGCCACCCCCCCCACTTTTGTGATGGAAGTGTAGGTGGAGACCGGAGCCCTCAAGAGCCTCGGATCCGCCGCTGCCCCCTCCTGATAGGGGATCAAAACCGGGAACCGCGGCCACACCGGGTCTCGCCGGACCGGCCGGAGAAGCGGAAAATCCCCCGCCATCTCATCGATCGGCTCCACCTCACGTGCCACCGGCACAGTGAGGCCCCGTCGGGCTGCAGCCGTTCTAATGATTCCCGGCAGCTCCTGAAGCAGACCCCCCACCACCGGCGGGGGCCGAGAGCGGCTCCCAGCCCCCACCACCGGCGGGGGCCGAGAGCCGCCCGCAGCCTGATTCCCAGGGAAGCCTGGGCAATCTAACTCGGCTCTCTGAACGATCCGAGCGGCTCCCGGTCCCCACCGACGGCGGGGGCCGAGAGCCGCTCGCAGCCCGATTCCCAGGGAAGCCTGGGCAATCTGACTCGGCGACGGTGTCAGGTGCATCCTCCAGCCCTAGCGACAGGGAGAGGGGAGGGATGGGAACCCTGACACTGACCCACGGATGGAGTACGGTGAATCCGCAGACTCCTCTCCATGGTCCAACATGTCCATCTCCCGTTCCGTTGTGCATTCCCCCACCTGCCACACCGGCTCTGCAGCTACAGCGAAGGCTTCCGCTCTCCGCTGCAGGTCATCACGGGGAAGGCGTAGGCAGCTGCTACCCATTGCCCGTGAAGTTAAAGCCAGGCTGGCATGCTCTGGCCCAAGGCAGGCCTCACAGAGACGGTGGGAATCAGCCGGCATGATGTACCCGGTCTGACACTCTGGACACACACGGATGGAAGAGGTAGACATGGTTAATTTATGTTTCTCTTACAGGTGCTTGTTGCATACTTACTCGCTGAAGAAAAGAGGGAACACATGGTCCCTTCCGGTTATATACCGGCAGGTTGACCGTGGGAGGGGCCCACATCGTGGGTGGGCGTGGACTACAACTCTTCAGTGCTGCGCATGCGCGCGAGGGATAAACCCAATAGCGATAGCCTTAGAGGGCGAAGCCTATACGAAATAGAACAGAACTTTATTTCTGTCAGTGACATAGGGTGAGCTCTTCTGATTGGCTGAGAGAAGATCACATGCTTCTCTACCTTACTGAGGTGCAGAAGGCTGACCGTATGTAATGTTTGTGGAAATTACCAAAAAATAGTCACTTGCCCTGTAAAGGGTTAACTGGAGACCTTGGATTACCTGATTACTGTTTTACTGAGTTCAATTGTAGAATATTAAAAAGATGATAGAAACAGAACTAGACAATTCCTGCAGAAATTGTGAGGGTGGTTGCCGTGTGTGTGTGTGTGTGTGTGTGTGTGTGGGACTGTAGGGTCTGACTGTCTTGCGTTTAACTGCAGTCAGCTAACAGCTAAGGCCCGAAATATGCTCAACGTTAGATACGCAGCCGACAACGCAGGATACGCCACTTACGTACCTGGCATTGGTGGTCGCACCAAAATGCGCGAGGTACAACTACGTGTCCGCAAGTTGGTTTCCCTGGTTTCCCCGGACATTTGGCGGTTGACGTGCATATAGGAGGCGTTTTTAAAAAAAATGACGGAACAGGACACGATGTTTGAGGAGCGTTTGATGGATATGGTTCGTGATTATAACCATCTTTATGATATCCGTTTCAGGACCACACGAACGGTAGACACACCGAGCTCTATTTGGCTGCCTGCCCCCTACAGGAGGCCTCCGGTAAGACACGTATGTTACGTTAGGACTTTGCGAGTATAAGCAAAGACAACGCGAGTGACAATCAGAACGCGTACGTGTCCGTTTGGTACGAACGTTGAGCATATTTCAGGCCTAAGACAGAACTGTGTCCCTGCTGCTCCCTGATTGGTTGATGTTCAGCTTTGATCTGCCAGAACATTCCATCAATGTATTTGAATGGGCTTACCACTGCTCGCAAAACCTCAAATATCTTGAAAACTAAAAATGGTATCACCGGTCCGTTTGGACTGTGAGCGACGGCACAAATAGGCGCACGTTTTGATGTATTTTATTTTTATCCAACATTCAGACTGAGACCACAGTGGCGATTTTAAAACCTGAGTGAAAACTGTGAAATTCTGGAGGTCAGTTAGAGTGAGAGCCCAATGTGTGTGTACGTGGTGCGTGACTGTCAAACAAATGCCTCCCTTGAGAGACTGGAACATTTTATGTTTTTACTTTTTGCTTTATGAGTGAGAGGACACTCAGAGCTTTATTTTGATGTATTTTGTTTATATATGCGAGCAACAATGACTTCAGGATGGCGATTTACAAATATGTCTCTAAAACTGAACTTTTTGGCAGTTACACTCGAGGATTTGAATTTTTGCCGCTTAAACTCGATTTGCGTCGACACCGTGTGCCGGAAGTTTCCACAAAGTGATGGCGCCCATTTCATGACCGAGCCGCTCGTTTTAACGCTGTGTGAGGAGTAGCGCGCCAAAAATTGGATAAAGGAATAATAATAATATTTACAATAGTAGTAGTGTGGTTTGCCTGTGTATTCATGAGTTTTATTCCCTGGAAACAACACGATGATTTTCTCACCAGCGGAAGCTGCCGTCCCTTCTGTTGTTGTGGCGTTTCCTAAAAGACCAGAGACACGTTAATGTTACTGTCACGCTCCACAAAGCAGAAGGACGTTCAGTATGTCCAAAGTCTGACCTCGCTCGGGTCTCACTGATAACCAGCTCTCCGGACTCTCCATCCGTCCGTCTGCAGACGCACACTTATAGAAACCTTCATCCTCCTGGGTCACGTTCTCAATGGTCATCTTTATCTCCCCGCCCGAGACGGAAGACGCCGAGGCGAGGATTTCTGACCCGTTTTTAAAGAAGGTGGTTTTTACGTTGTTTCCGCTCTAGTACTGACAAATCAACGAGGCGGCGTCGCCTTTGGAGACAGGCGAGGCCGGAGTCCTGAGGATGATGGAGCCGTCTGAGGGAGGAAGAAAGCCAGCTACTTTATCATCCTTCATCATACATAGACTCTCCTAGACGAACTACGTCCCATCAGCCTCCAGATCTAAGACCAGGAAGGTCCAGAAAGTCTGCTGTGATTCAGCTCGTCCACGTGAATCGAAGCGATCGCCTCATGTTTCTCAACGTTGAATTTTTAGCACATTTTTTATTTTATTTTAAGATTTTCCTTTTGGCCTTTTGTGTCGTTATTAGAGAGATAAGACGAGACAGAATTTTAGGGAGAGAGAGGGGACAGAGGCCACAGACCCGGGACCGCCCACGTTGAGGACTAGCTTCCTTCTATGGGGCGCGTGTTAACCACCAGCGCCCCCATTTTTCACCAATTTCAAAACTTTTTTCTTCTTGCCACTGACATGTACATCCCCAAATCCACTTCCCCAACCAAAGTCTGCCTAGCAACAGCAGAGACAGAACTCTCTCTACATTGGTCCTTCATTTTTTAGGACAGGTTGAATCATGTGACTGAGTGTTTTTTAAAGATGGTCCCACATGCACTCATGATCATCTCTGACTAGATCTTTTTTTGTATGTTGAAGTGAGCTTGAGATCTGGCCTTTTTCTGCAACGACAAATTCTGTTCCCTCCTTTTCTTAGTTCTGTTTAAATAAAGTTTTCTGATGGTTAACACTCCTGTAAACTTCAGTTAAGATCAGTAAATGGACCCTCAGTCTGTAAAGACTCACAGCTCACTGCGATGCTGACTGTGTTGCTGCGGCCCTTCGCTCCCTCACACCAGTAAAGTCCGCTGGTCTCTTTGGCAGCGTTGAACACACACGTGTCAGGCTGCTCCGCACTGCTGGCTCCCCCTAGTGGTGAACAGCAGTCAGTGTAGGCGCCTCTCCTCCTCTCTGTGGGTCCTGGAGGGAAGCGTCTCAGAGTCCAGCCTGAGGAGCGAGTGAGAGAGCCGGGGCAGCGCACGGAGAAAGTCCTTCCTCTGAAGATGTGTCTGCTGCTGGGCGTCAGAGTCAAGGAGGGAGGGGCCGTGTCTGAGAGAGAGGGGGGGGGGGGGAGAAGGAGAGAGATAGAGAGAGAGGGAGAGAGAAACAAAACAAAAGCGCCTTATTAATTGAAGACATGATGAACGTTTTTGAGTTATTACAGATTTACAAACCTTTCAAGGTGCAAAGATTGAAAAAATAAAATAAAATAAATGTGAATGGACTTGTATTAACTGCAAGTAAATAAATAAATATAAGGCACTAACTTAGCAATGAAATAATAAACATTTGTTTTTGTATTTTTATTTATTTTGTTGTTTTTTTTAAAGTGACTGATGCTTCTGTGTTGCTGATGAGGAACAGTCTTTATCACATGGCCTTCATGTAAAGGGGGGGGGGGGGTTCAGCTTCCTGGGTTTATATTACAGAAACAATAAACATGTTGATATCTACTGTAGCTGTCAGCAGCAACACAGAACTTAAATCATATTCAAACTCTTACATCATAACTCTGCTTGTTGTCAAGGTCAGTGAAGGTCAGTAAAAGGTCAGTGACGCCTCTGAACCTGTAGCTGCTCACCTGACGTTATTTGCAGGTGTCGCTGCTCACCTGACGTTCTTTACAGGTGTCGCTGCTCACCTGACGTTCTTTACAGGTGTAGCTGCTCACCTGACGTTCTTTACAGGTGTAGCTGCTCACCTGACGTTCTTTACAGGTGTAGCTGCTCACCTGACGTTATTTGCAGGTGTCGCTGCTCACCTGACGTTATTTGCAGGTGTAGCTGCTCACCTGACGTTCTTTACAGGTGTAGCTGCTCACCTGTCACTCTGAGATGAAGCGGGCGGCTGAGCAGTACCACAGCGCTGACGTTCGTCTCCCTCTGCTCCGCTCGGCACTGGTAGCTGCCCTCATCCTCCCTCGTTGCCGCGGTGATGGAGTAGCTGTCACCTGAGACCAGGTGTCTGGGGCTCGGCGTGGAGGCCGGGTGCGGTTTGTGTCGGAACCACTTGAAGCTCCACGTGGCGCTGGAGTTTGAGTGGGCGGTGCAGCGCAGCAGCACGCTCTCATGGAGGTACATGTTGGAGCCCGGGGGCCACACTGACACGCCGACCTTCACGCCGACCTTCACAGACCCTGCAAGGACACCAAAACCTCTGCTGGGTCTCCGGTTTTTACAGTTACACATTTAAATGGTCAGTTCTTATAAAATATTGTAGCGATTGTAGAGCCAATCTCGGGAACTGGATGCTGCAAAGCATTATGGGTGTTTGGGACTTTGGTGTATACCATGAGTGTTTGGGGTATTGCTGTTCATGACCTCCTGCTGTTGGCAGTGTTTGTGGTTGTTGTTGTTCATGTTCTGTGTAAGTAAAAGCACCTGCTTGGGGCAGTGTGTGTAGACTGTGACCAATGCTTGTCTTTAAGTCATTCATCCATGCAGCTCACCACATTGGTGTTGGAAGTTGGATGGTGACGTTGAGAAAAACTGAGGCAGAAACCCTGGAGATCGAGCAAGCGATGAAGCAGAAAGCAACTGCCCTCCGAGAATTGGCAGGCCTGAAGAGAGAGCTTGCCGGAGAGGGAGGCGACGCTCAGCGGCTTCGTCGCCGCCTGGAGGTCGGGAGGAGCAGCGCGGCCACAGCCATGATGCCGGCAGATGATCCTCCAGAAGGCTCCTGAGCGCCGCGGCCTCCTTGCCCCCTGGGGCCGGGAGGGTGACTACAGCTGATGCCGTGATGGCTCCTGGTTACAACTTGCCGGAGATCAATGCTGCAGATCATCCTCCCCCATCGTCAATCACAAGAGGTCCGACACAACCCGTGGTGGCGCCGAAGTCCCCAGTCAAGCTGCCACGATATAACGGGACAACGCCATTGGCGCCATACCTCTCCCAAGTCCAACTAGCAGCATTGCATAGTGGCTGGAACAACGAGGTAGCTGCCACCCACCTGGCTCTGGCATTGGAAGGGAAGGCAGTTCAAGTGCTCCTTGACCTCACCCTAGCACAACAGCGAGACCTCAGCAACCTGACCACAGCTCTGCAGATGCGGTTTGGACAGCAGCGCTCCATGGATCACAGCAGAGACCAGCCGGCCAGTCGTCACCGATGGGGAGGAGTAAGCCTGGGCAACTTTGCCGCAGACGTGCAGCTGTATGCCCAACAAGGTTACCCCCACTTTGATAGAGCTGCCCAGGAGGAGCTGGCCCTGCACGCCTTCCTACGGGGGCTCACGCCTGAGAGACTGCGCCAGCATGTTCACCTGGCTATGCCTCAGTCCCTCACCGAGGCGCTGTATGAAGCCGAACGAGCTGAGAGGGTGCTCTCCACACAGCCTACGCGACCTGCTCCACGACCACTTGTCAACACGGCTGACTGTAATGAGGGGGAGGAGGAAGAGGAAGTCCACCAAGTCATGCAGCTCCAGAGAAGGTCCCCACGCTTCCGGCGGCCGCCCCGCTCAGTGAACCGCTGCTACCGGTGCGACGAGCCTGGTCACATGCAACTGTCCGGCTCCTGCCCCGAAAACCAGTTCCCCCCGAACTGGAAGCTACTGTGGAGTGGCCCAGTGAGGGGACCGCCACTCTAGCCTCCAATTCCCCTCCAAGGCAGATGTACGCTGGTGGGCTGTTGTGGCCACACAAAAGGACTGCCTGAACTGCCAACTTGATGGTCAAACCTGCTCCGCCCTGATAGACACGGGGTCAACCATTTCCTTGGTGAGATCAGGCATCCTCCCTGACACCACAGGTCCACCTTTCATAGCTTGGACCCTCACCAGCACCCAGCTGATGACGGTGACCGGAGAAAAGGCTTGCATGGAGGGGAAGAGGCTGTTGACGGTCCGGGCTGGAGACCAGGAGGTGGTGCACGAGTTCTGGCTTGCCAATATCTGGGACCCGTGTATCATCGGCCTGGACCTGCTGAGCCGCTGGGGAGCCCAAGTCGATGTGGTGAAGAGGACCGTCACCCTAGGCAAAGAGACTGTGGAGCTCCAGTCTGGGCGAAAGAGGAAGCACCAGCCAGGGGGACACCGTCGGTCAGCTGCAACCCAGCGGAGCCCGTCAGTCCAGAGGGCGGCAGCTGCCTGCCCTATCAGTGACGGAGAGGGGTGGCTCACGCTGACCGCTGAGCAGTTGAGGGAACTGCAGGAGAATGATGCCTGCACCACCCAGAAGGGACCAACCCAGCGCTCTCACACCCCGCTGGAACCTGAGATCGCTGGGGGAAAAGAAATTGACTACTTCGGCAGACGGAGGGAGCGTCTGCATGTGGGGCATGACTACACCCGCCAGGCCCAGGCAAACTCCAGTGTCCGGCAGAAGAGGGCCTATGACACCCGCTGCAAAGGACGAGCCTTTGCACCAGGGGACAAGGTGTGGATGTACTGCCCTGTCCGCAAGAAGAGACTCTCTCCAAAACTGCGCAGCAACTGGCAGGGGCCCAGTGAAGTGGTGGGCCGCTTGTCTGAGGTAATGTACCGGGTACGAATGCCTGGTAGGGGTCGCATGGTAGCGCTGCACCAAGACAGACTCTCCCCATATCACTGTCTTTCTCCACCTGCTGCTAATGAGGGAGGTGATGACAGCATTCCATGCCCTGACCCTCCACCTGGACCGGCTCCTGATGGTCCTGCACGGCAGCTGGTCTCTACAGGGTCACAAACCTCCTCTGCTGCTTGATTCATGTTATATTTGGACCAAAGCTCAGAAACGCAGATGTTTCATTTAGACCACAGGGGGGCGCTGTTTGAAAAGGTGAAAAAATGTCCCCTTTAAGATGTGACAAAAGTTATTCCTTAAAAACTTTTTTTTTTTTTTACCTAATACACTAAAATATTCAAACTGTTGATTTGTAAGATTAACCAATGCTTTCAGGGCCACACTGTCAATCTGTGCTTTGAATTTACATCGAAAGACAACACAGGACACGTTTATCAATCATGATTAAAGGTTAATAACAGCAGAGCAAAGACTTAGATCATAATATGGTTTAATGTTAAGTAGTTGAATTACATGGATCTTTGTTGTGTCACATTGAGCACAGTGGGGAATACTGGTATGAACAGAAACAAAAAACAGACAAATGCAATCAAGTAAAATGACAATAATTTTATTCACTAAAATTAGTACAACTTTCAACAGAAATTAGCTGCACTTTTTTAAATCTCATTTTTGGTATACTTAATAAAATAAGTATATTTCTGCTTCACTCTGACTGATGGGTTGAATAATATAACTGTCCCTAAAGCTGAATCTATCAACAGACTGGACAAAGATGCAGCATGTCACGGCCGTGGTTCTACTCTGACAGACGACACTGAAACTCTGTGCAGGCTGAAAGGTAGACAACTTTATTGTTCAGCGTAGATCCCTTATATACTGTTCAACAGATGTCACAAATTCCTTCCCACTTTAGATACTTCTGTACATGGTATGAAGAAACACATCTCCTTGACTCGAATGTCAAACCTCTATTTGAGGAACACTTCAACATTGTACTGTCAACTGAGGACGAACATTATACTTTTAGAATAGCTCGAAAGACATTCTTTTCTTCAAATATGGTCATAGCTTCTCCAAATAGATCGTAGTCTGCTCACAGCAAAGTCACCTCTACAAAGTGTAACCACACTGAACGTATTCACAGAAATTCGTACTATCACTGACTTTTTCCGAATCTGTAGGTTGCCATTCTCGTATTGGAGGATAAAAATTACAGTTCCCTCTGTTGGGGGACATTATAGTGTTTTTGAACATTTAATCATTTGATTTCTGCAGCTTTTACATTAATACAAAACAAGTGAACAGCTCAACAGCTCTCAGCAGTTTTCCACCCTGGAAGATGACCACATACCTGAGTATACACTATAAAAACAATGAATAATTTCATGACACAATGACGGCATGTAAAGAAAAAAGAAAAAAACAATCAACAATGAGCAAAGGCACCAAATGTAGACGGGACCATATTTAGTTAAGAGTGGACAACAGTTCAATAAATTAACTAACTGGTCACCACTAATAAATGAGTGTATGACAAGCACTGAATACACAAGACATGTTCTGTCAACAAAGCACAGATCCTTTTTAATGAGTGCAATCATATTGTTAGAGTTCAGTTAGTTACAATACTGGAGCTTTAATTCATGTTCTGTTAGTCCAAAGAAAACAGCAAGAAAGACTTGACAAAACTCAGAGATTAAGTTCAGTGACTGAATTTCCTGAAATAACATCATTAGTCTCACCCACACACCCGTGTCCACCTAGCGCTACCTGTCCGTCCTGTCTCCATGACAACGGCCACTGTTTGAACGACACGGCCCCCTGTTACTTTTTACTGCATGATTTATCTTAACCTAAAAACGGCCAAGACCAACTTTCTATCGTTTTTTTGGTTGCCAACATTTTGACTATCGGCCGTTGAGCCTTGTGATTGTTTCGTTGAAAAAAAAAAGCGCTGGTGATCTCAGCAGTGTCTTTGTCAAAAGTTGAACGATTTTCAACGTCATCGACCGCTCAAAATGCTGCCGCGAACGCCCTCTACCCGTTGAAAACAACTGAAACAAAGACGCTAGCGCTGAAAAAAAAAAGCTACGTGGACACGGGGCCTCATGTGTGCACTGCCACCTATAGTCTACAATGAGGATTTTTTTTAAAGATTTATTTTTGCCGTTTTATGCCTTTATTATAGAGGGAGGACAGTGGATAGAGTCGGAAAGGGGGAGAGAGTGGGGAGAGACATGCGGGAGATGGGCCACAGGCCGGACGCGAGCCCAGGCCGCCCGCGCGCGAGGACTGAGCCTCAACACGTGGGATCGCGCGCACCGCCGCTGCGCCACCGGTGACCCCCTACAATGAGGATTTATCCAGTAATATTTTCTTCAGTGTAAAAATCTAAGTTGTCTTTGGACAGCACAGATCTGTATCCTGATGACTGAGAGAAGTTGAGGCTCAGCTGGTTGTCAATGTTTATGGAGATTTGATGTTTGGTCAGCCAACCGGCAACTTTATCAAAGTAGCTGCTTGATGCTCGTCTCTCCAGCAAAGATTCAGCAGTCGGTGATTCTGGACTTTCTCCTTTAACTGTAAATGCAGAACAGAAAAAAATGTCTCTTTGATGTATAGCCCATTCATATTGTCAAAACTAGTTATTAAATTTGAAAAAAAAAAAAAAAAAAGTCTTACATGCTGGGATCAATAAGTCCATGCTTTTCCCGAGAAGATCCGTCCATCTCATTATCTCTTTGTTGAAATTTTCGATTTCCCAGCTGATTTTTGCATCCAAGTTTTCCTCCCTCTCGTCCTTCTTGCTCTGACCGATGCCCTTGATTTTAAATCTGTCCAGGTCACGAACTAACAACAGAACAAAACAACAGATTAACACAACAGAATACACTTTAGGTTAAAGTATATTAAAGGTTCAAGTCTCATACTGTCGTCCCTTTAAGAAGAGATTGTAGCCTCAGTAAAAGAGTTTAATTATTATTGCTTTGTCTTTTTCAGAGTTTAACATTTGTGAGATTGACAGTGGATTGGTGCAGCTTCAGTGATGCTAAATTATATATTACTATCCAATGGTGACTCAGCGAAGATCTCTTGATCTTTCACAGGGTTCACTGTGTGCTTCTTCCCTGCCGTGACTTCACTGTCACGGCAGGGAAGAAGCACACGGTGAACCCTGGACTCTTTTTTTCACTTTTTTCTCATTCCTCATCTGCACTGCTGACCTCAGAGTCAGCCTCCAGTTGGACACTTTAATGCATATTGATAGTCACCTTACTGAGCACAGGTCACTTTAATGATAATCACCCTAATCATGTCTGGTTTCATCCTACTGTTGTGTTTAGCTACATCTGTAATGGTTGACATGATCACCCTAACTAGGTCAAGTTTCACTCTATTGTCTTCAACACTTAATGCTAATCTGCTCCTCAATAGTTGGGTACTTTAATGGCAATCATCCTAATCACTCCTGGTTTCACCTTATTGTTTTGGGCACTTAATGCTAATCACTGCTCCTCTATGTGGCTGAGCCCAATTGCACTCCTGCATTGACTGTTTAACGACTGTACTCACACCTCTGGCATAAGCTCAAAGACCTCTGTACATGCACATGTAACTAGTTTCTAGAAGGTCAGCCCTTTGTTTCCAAGGCTCTCTAACTGTCTACAGGTGTCTTTTAACCACACATGTTTCTCTCTCCTAACAGGTTAGGTACATTATGCTATATAAGTTTTAAGTCTAATGCTAATGCCAACTGCACAGGTTTAACCTTTACTCTTAGTCACATAGGGGCTGCTAAATCTTGTTTGGGGGATTATTGTATAGAGAGGGGAGGGGGGGCAGCGGGTGTGTATTGTAACTAATGTCTTGTGTCCTGCCTGTCTGTATACTGCTACTGGATGCCCTGAATTTCCCTCGGGATCAATAAAGTATCTATCTATCTATCTATCTATCTATCTATCTATCTATCTATCTATCTATCTATCTATCTATCTATCTATCTATCTATCTATCTATCTATCTATCTATCTATCTATCTATCTATCTATCTATCATCTCAAAGATCCATCTTAGGTTTGGTTTTATACTCTTAGGAAGTTTTCTTTGTGTGTCCTCAATACAGGAAGTGCTATGAACACTTTGGGGAGTCCTTGGAAGGGCTGGAAAACAATGCTAAGGTAAAGAGACCAACGTTCTTCACCTGCTGCCGCCATGGCCCAGTCTGTAATGAGCTGGTGACAATGGATAGATCAATGGACCAATCAAACACCATCAACGCATATTGACTGTCTTACAGTAGGGAGATGGAAATTTAAGGCTGATCCTGGAACGTTTACATCCAAGAAGCCATACTGTACATCAGGGGTTCTCAAAACGTTTTTTAGACCCTGGACCCCTTATCAGTTTGATATTGACTCCAATAGTTAGACGGGGTTTCAATAACAATAAGGTCTACCATGGGCCGACTGGAACCTAAAGAGTCATTGGTTTAAGAGGTATTTCTGTTCTGCTATGAACAAGTTCTCGGTCTTCTTCGCTAACCAAATAAACCAATCAAATGTACTGTGTGTCAGCAGAGTATTCCTGCAGGACTGGTCCGGAATAAACTCCAGTAGTCCTCCCACTCTTAGCATGATACTCACCTTTGGACCTGGGTAAACTGCTCGTCACACCCCCTCTGACCTCAGATTGCAGCTTGAGCAGAGTTTCCCTGAAGCCCGTCAGCAGCTCCAGTTCTCTCCTTCGGTACTTTTCCTCGAAGGAGTTCTTGAGCAGCAGTTTGATCTGCCTCCTCTTGAACTTCTCCATGAGTCGCTCCAGGATGTCGCTCATGTCAGGGCGGAACAAACGACTGCCGTGGCCTGCCATCATCTCCTCTATCTTCTCAAACAGCTCTGTGACCTGACTGCTGTCGTTCTTCTTTATGTTGCTCATCACATGATACCTGTTCTCACACTTGTCCACCAACCATCGTAGAGCACTGTGCTCCTTCTCGATGTGCTCTTCGATGGATTTTTCCACCATCTTGTCTCCGTATGTGAACAGAACAATGGCGTACTTCCAGACGCTGGAAGGGAAGAGACTCATGTGTTCCTCCAGGGCGACCTTCTGAGGATGTCTGAATGTCAGGTCCAAGGGGACAACCAACAGAACGGCATGGACCCCGACTGGACTCAGTGATGTTCCTCTGACTATTTCTCTCTCTATCTCTTCAGTGACATTGGACGGCTCAAGCCACCAGCCCGGGGTGTCGATCACTGTGACCAGTCTGCCATCCACCTCGGCCTCCTCAACATTACACTGCTCATTCTGATAGGTGGGGAAGACTTCTTTGCGCAGGAGGGTGTTTCCTGTCGCACTCTTGCCGAAGGTTTTTTGACCAAGCATTAGGATCCTCAAGTCCTGCAATCTACTCGTGGAGCCTGGGGAGAAGACATTGGAGGCACATTTTATCATGTTTACCAGCCGACTTTAACTGGCAGTTTGACCAATGTATTCATTGTCCTGAAGTACCAATATAAGGGAGGTGTGAACTTTATTTAATTTTTTGTTGAATCACATGCTTTTTTAGTCCCTTTCAGCACAATGTAGAGCATGATGGTAAGAAACAAAACAACTGTGAAAATAACTCTCAGCTCCGTCCATAAGTCGAATCAACCCGAGTCATGTAACTATAGATCTACCAGAAGGTGATTATTTTTTTTGCAAAATATATATTTTTTTTTTTTGCCAGAAATGGTTCTTTACAGGAAGTAAAGAATCCTTAGCTTAAGATAGTAAACATTTGAAACACGCAATTAAAATTCTATTTTTGTATATTTACAGCTAATTTGATGGGGACATAGCAATTACATTGGACAAACCAGATGCATTGAATTGAGTGATTTAGCACATGTGCTAATTTGCAACACTTGTTCATAGGTGGCTTTTCATTAATTCAGCGACTAACTGTTTTTTATTTTTATTTTTTAATTCCAATTGAAATTATAAATCCTTTCTAACTGAAGAGTTCAGCACTGCATGTTTGTTTGTGACTGGCGCCAAAGAGGTACGAGGTTATAATTTCTTTAAATAATAAACTCGTAGCATAATTTTAGCTAATACCACTGAGTGTGCACAGCAGTGACTGATTGGATTGTCAATTGATAAGCAGGTATTTGTATCAATGTGATAAAATGTTTCCTCGATAATGATCCTTAATTAATTAAATGGTGGAAACATGAATGCATGCATCAGTAGATCGACCATCTCACATAAACTGCTTGTGTTGTTTTATTTTTTATTTGACCTCCGTGTTTCGATAATACCACACTGATGATTAAATCATACCTTCGAGGGATTTCTTCTTATCCATGACCCAATTTTGCTGCCGCCTCGCCCCTTCTTCCACTCGTCGTCTTTTCTCTACAATGGTCTTGTACATGTTCTCATCTGGGACGAAACGGTCCCAGTTGTTCGCCGCCACCGTCCCAGTGATGGTCTCCAGCATCTCTTTGACTTGAGTGCCGTCGTCTGCGTTCTTGTTATCGATGACGTGATATCTGTTCCCGCATCGTTCGACCAGCGTCTGCAGGGCCTCTCCTTCACCTTCGATGTACTCTTCGATGCTGTGAGCTCCCAGCCAGTCTCCTCTCGTGAACACCAAAATAGTGTGACTCCAGACTCCTTCCCCGAGAAGCTCCAGGTGGGTCTTCACTGCTTCTAAGTGTTTGCGGTTAAAGGACGCATCAGAGTCTATCATGAGGAGGAAGACGTGAGGCCCCGGCTGACACAGAAACACGCTAATCTTCAGCTCTTCTCTGATAGCTGCAGGAGCGTCACACTCCAGGAAGTCTTTCCACCAACCCGGCGTGTCAACGACAGTTATGTCCGTTTTGTTCACAAAACCCTGCCGGGCCACCGAGTGTGTTGTTCTCCTCCCGTCTTCTTGTCCTTTGATTCCCAAGATGGCGTTTCCTACGGAGGTTTTTCCAACACCTCTGCTTCCCAAGAGAACCATCTGGAGCTTCGGGATGGTTTTCTTCTCCTCTGTGAGACAAAACAAAACTGAACATTGAAGGTCTTTACAACCAGTTATTGAACTCATCAAACCACTAAAGGCCTGAGATCTCGATCCAATTATATGTATGTATATTTATGTGTTTGACCAGTCTTCAATTTATCAGTTCGTGAACATCTTTAGGCCCAAATTATCTTTTCAACTCAATAAGATCAAATTTTAGGTGTTCATGATTAATTGATCTGTTCAGCGAATATCTCATATTTATCGGTGCTCCTTCTTTATTTGGAAGAAAAAAACAAATCCTATTTAATTCTAAACTACAGCTTAGCTTAGCTTAGCTTAGCTTAGCGCCAATAACTTCCTAGGAACTGATCTTTCCAAACCAGTGGCGACTCCAGCTGGTTACGAGATCCGAAAAAAGAAAAACTAATTTATGTTGTAGCCTTGCTTTAAATTTCTATATTTATATATGGTCTTTTTGTGATCAAATCCCAATTAGCTACATTTTTTAGTTAGCTTGCTAGCTCTTCTAGGTCTTTGTGCTAATCTAGGCTGATCATCTGTTGGTTAAAAGTGTCATGTTCACGGTACTGGCTCGAGACTGTAAAACACAAAGTGTTTCTTTTACCTGGAATGAGTTTTTTCATTTGTTGTCTTTGTTCCTCCGTCCTCCTTCGTCTTTTCGTTGCTCGTTCAGCCACTTCCTGTTGCTTCTCTTGAATGATGTTCAGCGTCTGTTCGTCGACCTCATAGTAGCCGCCGTCGTTGTGCCACACCATCTCGTCTATCTTCTTCAGCAGCTGTGTCACCTGAGATGTGCCACGACTCTTCTTGTTGATGAACACGTGGTACCTGTTTCTGCATTTCCCCACCAACCACCGGAGGGCGTCGCCCTCCGTCTCGATGTGCTGCTCGATCGTCTTCTTCCCGAGGAAGTCCCCACATGTGAACAGCACCATGGTGTACCTCCACACTCGCTCCCCCAGGAGCTTCATGTGCTCCTCCAGGATCCTCCTCTGCTCCGCAGAGAAGGCCGTGTCGATGGGAATCACCAGCAGGAACACATGTGGGCCGGGAGGGCATTTGGACACGTTGAGTTTGAATCTCTGCTGCTCACCCTGCGGGGTCTCATTCAGGGAGAGCGAGCTGTTCCATCCCGGAGCGTCGACCACGACGAGGTGCCTGCCCTCCACCTCCTCATGCCTCACCTCGGACTGAGAGGTTCTGGTTCGTCCACATTCAAACCTGTCCTGTTTCAGGATTGTGTTTCCAGATAAGCTCTTCCCGGCCCATCTCTGTCCGATCAGGATGAGTCTGGCCTCACTTAGGGTGAAGCTCTCTTTCTCCCCTGAAAGAAAACGGAAAAATTGGATCAAATTCCAAAAACTGCAGAGGAACACATAAGCAAAATACCCTGGATGTCTTTTTATCAGCCACATTTCAGGCAGATTTAGCTCAATGTTAAGAGGCTGGAGTTAATTAAGCTAAATGATAAAAGTACATGTAAAGATTTGTTAATGGTCTGTATTACTATGACAACAGCTAGATATTTTATTATCTTTTAAATTCCATGGGAAAACATAGATTCATGTCAGTATCAGTTGTGTATCTGCATGACATGTTTTTACATCAGTGCAATCAGCTGATAAAAACACAAGAAATATGAACGCTGCATCAAAAAAATAATAGATTGAAATTCTCAAATAATCAAGTTCACGGACTTGAGAAGAATGAGCCCCACTTTGAAACCAATTGGGAACACACTGCGAATGTGTTCTTAGCTATTAGACCAGATATAATGTTCAGTTATTTTGGCCCAGAGATGTCTTGTTTTCAAAAACCTTGTGAAGCAGCTGATTTGCCTCGATGAGTCTGCATGTTGTTATGATTGATTTGATGAGAGCACTTTCTTAAAGAAAGTCAGCAGATGATACTCAGGAGGAGAAAGTAGTCAAACCAAAGTGACGGGGTTATGACACGCAGGTGCCTCTGCTGCTTTGCATGACTGGCAGAAGAAGAACGCTCACCTGCTCATGTTGCTCCTCAGGGGCTTCCCAGCAGAGTTATTTTTAAATCTATTAATCGCTTTCATCGAGAGTTGAAAGAATCACAGTCATGTGAGATCAACCAAGGCCGCAAAGATATTTTTGGAACGACCCTGACAAAAACTTCAAAGAAGTTTCGGTGGAAAAAGACTGTCACCTGTCACTGACTGACTGAAACTGGAAAACATGGTGAGTCAGTAACCAAAAAGAAAACAAACATTTTTTTTTTAAAACACTCAATACACACACACACACACACACACACACACACACACACACGTCAGTTTCAGTGTCTTCATCAACTGAAACTGGCTAGTTGCTTGGATCTCACCAACACCTCACATCGTCGCCGATAGCAAGAGAATGATACCACGTTACATTCAAAGTTAGCTGTTCCATTTTACTCTACTGTAGACTGGCACAGGAAGGAGCCCTAAAACCAGGAAGTGAGTTAGCATGTTAGCTCCATGGGTTCTGACCTCTAAAAGTCTAAATGTGGATTTTGAATGTGTTTGTGTTTAGACGCCTGAAATAAGTTCTGTGGTTAACACAAGCTGAAGAGATGTTGACGTTTTGTTAGATGAGATAAACTACGTTAGCTAAGATCCCCACTTGCTAACGAGTAGCTAACTGAGACTGAAGTGGTTGTCATGGAGACATTAAACATCATCACGCCGGGAACTCTCTCACTAATCCTCCTTACAGCCTCTAGTCATTTTTTTTCAGAGCTCTCGTAAATTTTAGGTTAATAATCTACTTATTAAGCTAACGTTTAGCTAGCTCGTTAAAACCGCTGATTAGATCAATGAAGCATGACGTCAAAATCAACCGGTCGTGGTGTAGTTGTGTAGACGATAAAAAAGCCCTGATACTATGATTCACCATGGTGATTCATAGTAAATGCAGGATGACGATAATGGAAAGGTAACAGTGTGTGTGTTACAAAAGTGCAGTTGTACTCAGATACCTTTGGGGGCCGCCAAAGTGCACAAACCAAATTCCAACATATTGTTTGCTTTAACTAACAGCTATTTAATTTCACTTGAGTAGAGTTTCAGACCTGCAGGAATTGTACTTATACTTCATTATATATCTATCAAATTAACTCTTTTCACACCTGGTTAAAATCAATGTTGATGTGTTTTCAAAATGTTAGCTTGTTGCCTTGCTATCAGAAGAGTTTTATTTTTGTTTTTGCAAACACAACTCACACACTGGCTCTTGTGTTATTAAATTGTGCTCAATGTGACTCAGGGTGTCTTCATCACAGAACCAACGGGAATTAAATCTGTTCATTAAAAGGAAGTGTTCGAGCAGAGGAGGTGCAGCAGACGTCAGTACAGGAAGCTTGTGAGTTGAGTTTACTCAAAATGCTTTTAATATCTCTTCGTGTTTACCAGCAACAGATTCTGGTCTGACTGGATTTTCTTGCCAACTAGAGGGTGTATTTTCCTTTTCTCACCACAGGATGGCAGGTTATTTATTTGTACATTGCATAATGGGGTTTGTCTATGTACAGTACTTGAAACTACTCTCCATGTGTGAATATGACATCAAAATCTACAAAAACGGATATCAATAATATAATATGTGAAAGGATTATAATACAAATTTCATGAAGTGCTTCATTTTAATTATTAATTCATTTAAACATTGATGTTATGTAACCATGATTAAGTGCATTTTGCATAATTTGTGACCTTAAAAAATCTAGTGGTTCTGCTGAAATGTGTACAGAGACTAAACAGTTAAATAAAAAAATAAAAAATGATGTATATTTTTGAGTGAATGCTTTATTATATGGAGAGGGACTGGTACTTGTTAAACATGTGAAGTCTAATATATCAACAGTATGTCGACCATTTGTATTTAAGGGAGAAGAGACACATAATGTTATACATTAAAGAACATTATTAGTTAATGTTAGTAGCCTGGCTGGCGGCGCGAGCAGTCGCAGCGGCCACTCGCTCTCCCTATAGAACGGTGTTTTCACTTTTTTTCTTACTTTCTTTCTTTCGACTTTTCCCGTTTTTCTGACTATGGAAAAACTCAATTACAGCCGCAAGTTTCTACTGGACTCAAACAGTAATGGCATTTCTGTGGATTTATTACCGGAATCCCTAAAACAACAGCTTCAAACTTTGGGATTACTTCGCGAGCCAGTTTACCCCCTGGAGAGGAGACGTAAATGCAAACGATGCGAACGAAAACAAAAGAGAGGTAAACGTGGAGGTATAAAAGCGAGGCTCGCTAAAACGCCCTACAGGACCGCTCTTCCGACTCTTTTACTGGCTAATGTAAGATCTTTGGACAATAAAATGGACCATATAGAGCTGATGAGAGCTGCGCATCGCGACGTTAGGGACGGCTGTGCGTACATATTCACGGAGACATGGCTGAACGAACACATCCCGGACTCCGCCGATCAGCTTCAACAATTCACATGCTACCGTTCGGACAGAATCCTTATTAAAGGAGGAAAGAAGAAAGGTGGTGGAGTCTGTGTCTACATCAGGGATGCTTGGTGTCGGGATGCAGCTGTGGTATGTAAACACTGTTCACCGCTGGTGGAGTTTATGATCGTAAAGTGCCGTCCTTTCTATCAACCGAGGGAGATTACAGTGACCCTGCTCGTCGCTGTGTATATCCCCCCCACTAACAACAACGCGGATAGAGTCGATGCACTTTGGGAACAACGCCATCAGTGAGCAGCAGACAGCCCACCCAGACGGATTTTTCATCATCGCGGGGGATTTTAACCACGCAAATCTCAAGACGGTTTTACCCCACTTCCACCAACACGTGAACTTCCCCACAAGAGGAGGTAACACCGTAGACATGATTTACACATCTGTTAAAGGTGCTTACAAGGCTTCACCCCGCCCCCACATTGACTACTCTGACCACATCAGTGTAATGCTAATGCCAGATTACAGACCCAGGGTTAAAGTCACCAAACCAGTTCTGAAGCAGGTATGTGTGTGGCCAGAGGGGGCTTCTGCTGCACTTCAGGACTGCTTTGAAACCACAGACTGGGAGATGTTTCAGCAGGCAGCCACCTACAACAACCACACAGACATTTGGGAGTACTCTGACACTGTTACCTCCTACATCAGCAAATGCATTGATGATGTCACCACCACCAGAACCATCACCACCCAGGCGAACCAGAAGCCATGGCTGACAGGAGAGGTATGCGGGCTACTGAGGGCCAGGAACATCGCCTTCAGAGCTGGGGATGCAGTCGGCCTGAGAACAGCGAGGGCCAACCTGTCCCGTGGCATCAGGAAAGCTAAACACAGCTACTCACTTAAAGTAACCAGCAGAGACGCGCAGAGCCTGTGGCGTGGTATCCAGACCATCACGGACTACAAACCCAAGCCACAGACCTGTGACAACAACACCTCTCTGCTGAACGACCTAAACTGCTTCTTTGCCAGGTTTGAAGCAAACAATAGCATGCCCGCACAGAAGACCACCCCTCCTCCCCACGACCAGACCCTGTGCCTGACTGCAGCCAGCGTGAAGAGAACCTTCTGCAACATCAACACCCGCAAGGCTGCAGGTCCAGACAACATCCCTGGCCGTGTGCTGAAGGACTGTGCAGAAGAGCTCAAAGATGTCTTCACAGACATTTTCAACACTTCTCTGAGGCAGACTGTTGTTCCAGCATGCTTCAAAACGACCACCATCATACCCATTCCAAAGAAACCATCACCATCCACTCTCAATGACTATAGACCCGTTGCACTGACCCCCATTATTATGATGTGCTTTGAAAGATTAGTCATGGCCCACATCAAATCCTCCCTTCCCTCCACCCTGGACCCCGACCAGTTTGCATACCGGGGCAACAGATCAACCGAGGATGCAATCTGCTCTGCTCTTCACCCAGCCCTCACCCACCTGGAGTCCAAAAACTCATCCGTCAGAATGCTGTTCATAGACTTCAGTTCAGCATTCAGCACCATCATCCCTCAGCAGCTGATCGGCAAACTGGACCAGCTGGGGCTCAGCACTTCCCTGTGCAACTGGCTGCTGGACTTCCTCAGCGAGAGGCCTCAGACTGTGCGGGTTGGCGGCAACGCATCAAAAACCACCATCCTGAGCACCGGGGCCCCCCAAGGCTGTGTGCTCAGCCCCCTGCTCTTCACGCTGCTGACCCACGACTGCACTCCATCCTTCAACAGCAACCACATTGTGAAGTTTGCGGACGACACAACAGTGGTCGGTCTCATCTCCAACAACGACGAGACGCACTACAGGATGGAGGTGGGCCAACTGGCCACGTGGTGCAAAGACAACAACCTCTTCCTGAATATCGACAAGACCAAGGAGGTTGTTGTCGACTTCCAGAGGGCCCCCACTCCCAAACCCCCCCTGACCATCGACGGTGCTGCTGTGGAGAGAGTGAGCAGCACCAAGTTCCTGGGGGTCCACATCAGTGAGGATCTCTCCTGGACAGCCAACACCACATCACTGGCCAAGAAGTCCCAGCAGCGCCTCTACTTCCTCCGTAAGCTGAAGAGAGCATGAGCATCCCCACCCATCATGTGCTCCTTCTACAGAGGCACCATGGAGAGCACCCCCACCCATCATGTGCTCCTTCTACAGAGGCACCATGGAGAGCATCCTGACCCATCATGTGCTCCTTCTACAGAGGCACCATGGAGAGCATCCTGACCCATCATGTGCTCCTTCTACAGAGGCACCATGGAGAGCATCCCGACCCATCATGTGCTCCTTCTACAGAGGCACCATGGAGAGCATCCTGACCCATCATGTGCTCCTTCTACAGAGGCACCATGGAGAGCATCCTGACCCATCATGTGCTCCTTCTACAGAGGCACCATGGAGAGCATCCTGACCCATCATGTGCTCCTTCTACAGAGGCACCATGGAGAGCATCCCGACCCATCATGTGCTCCTTCTACAGAGGCACCATCGAGAGCATCCCGACCCATCATGTGCTCCTTCTACAGAGGCACCATCGAGAGCATCCCGACCCATCATGTGCTCCTTCTACAGAGGCACCATCGAGAGCATCCTGAGCAGCTGCATCACTGTGTGGCTGGGGAGCTGCACTGCTGCCAACCACAAGACCCTGCAGCGCACAGTGAAGGCGGCTGAACGGATCATCGGTGTCCCGCTCCCCTCTCTTCTGGACCTCTACGGCACCCGCCTCACCCGCAAAGCAACCCGCATTGTGAGTGAGCCCACCCCCCCCTCACACAGCCTCTTCAGCCTCCTGCCATCGGGGAGACGGTACCGCAGCCTGCGGGCCGGCTCCCCTTCCTCCCCTCTGCCCCCATGAACACTGAACATTGGAACCTCCTCCTGTTTGAACATTGAAACAGTGCAGCACATTGCACGCATGCACAAGTTTCACTTTTCTTCTAATCTTGTTTTATACTCCATTTATTTAACTTGTACTTTTTACACATTTAGGTTTATTAATGTAAATATTATTTATCTTTGTTACCTTGTTTAATTTTATTTACCTTTTTTATCTACATTGCACCGGGGGGAAACGTAATTTCGATTTCACTGTATGTCTGACATATTTTGGAATTGACAAATAAAGAACCTTGAACCTTGAATAATAAAATTAAAAAGATCATTTAAATATATGACACATTAAGTCTTTTGTATGAGTAAAATAATTCAGCTGCAGGGACAAATCTTCTGCTTGATTTACTCACCAAGGTTGTTTCCCATTATTTAGATTCTCGTTCCTCTTTCCTTATTTTTTATTTTTTATTTTTTAAATCTCAGCAACTTGTCACCAGCAGAAAACTCCAGAACATCCTGGAGAGTTCAGCTGACGGAGTCCATCCTCAGGTAATGCAATTCAAAGAAAACAGGTGTTCAGACAGTTTAGCAGCCAGTCTGCAGCCTTCAGTGTGAATAATGACACTAAAGAGAAGAAAGACGGCAGAGCCAGCCGTGTCCAAACAGGCCCAACCGGTATTTGTTTGTGCATCAGTGATGGCTTCCTGGAATAAGAAGAACAGATGATGTAACATTGGTTTGTTTTGCAGCAGAGGTAAGGCAAGGTAAGGCAAGTTTATATATATATAGCACTGTTCAGACACAAGGCACACAGTGCTTTACAGACATAAAAACATAAAAACATTAAAACAGAGTTTAAGGAAAGAATACAAAATACATCATTAAAAGACGGGGATGAAAGTGAAAACACTCGATAAAGGAACAACTGTTAAAACTATTAAAAAAGGAAGAATGTGATGCAGTAAGGCAGACAGTATATTTCTAATTGAAAGCCTGAGTGAATAACAAAGTTTTAAGGCCTGATTTAAAGGAGTTGAGTGTGCCGGCAGTCCTCAGGTGTTCAGGGAGTTTGTTCCACAGGTGAGGAGCGTAGTGACTAAACGCTGCTTCACCATGTTTGGTTCTGACTCTGGGAACACTGAGTAAACCTCTTCCTGAGGACCTGAGCGGTCTGGATGTTTTATATTCTACAAGTAGATCTGACATGTACTTAGGGCCAAGACCATTTAATGCTTTATAGACCAGTAGTAAGATTTTAAAGTGGATCCTCTGACACACAGGCAGCCAGTGCAGTGATTGAAGCACAGGTGTAATGTGCTCCACCCTCTTTGTGTTGGTGAGGACTCTGGCTGCTGCGTTCTGGATCAGCTGCAGCTGTCGGACTGATTTTTTACTGAGGCCTGTAAACACACCGTTACAATAATCCAGCCTGCTGAAAATAAAAGCATGAACAAGTTTCTCTGAATCTTGTTTGGTCAGAAAACTTTTGATTCTTGCAATATTTTTCAAATGGTAATAAGCTGATTTTGCTACCATCTTGATGTGGTTGGGGTTCAGTTGTAAAAAGTTCTGACACATCCACTCAGTGATTTCGTTGATGCACTTGCTCAGTGACTATAAGGCACCATGGTCATTCGTTGACACTGATATATAGAGCTGTGTGTCATCTGCATAATTATGATAGGAAACGTTGTAATATTCCATGATCTGAACGAGAGGGAGCATGTAGATGTTAAATAAAAGCGGCCCAAGGATGAGGTGCAGTCTGGGTGTCAGAGTGCCGCTCTTTAAGACACTGAACTTCTCTCCTGTGGTGTTTGTAGAGAGTGAACCTGCAGGTTGTCATCTGTTTGTCGACTGCATGGATTTTAAACTCACTTCTAATGTAGCACTGATGTCTCTCTGTGTATGAACCCGTCTTTTTAAAGACTCAGACTAAACGATTCTCCTCACACTCTGAATCCAGGATTTAGTGGATTATCAAGTTTTACTTTTTTGGCCGTTTTTTTTCCCAGGAGCCTCTTCAGACATCGACAGATGTTTTTGTAATTAAAACATCTGTAATTAAAATATTTTCTTTCCTCTAAATGTATATCAACTGTGCCAGCTGAATCTAAACCGGTCAGAAATCTGTCCAACGAACAACACGACTCGTCTTACAGTTTAAAACTGCTTTATTTTCTTGAGCTCACTACATGCATCTCTGCTGCATAAATGAAAGGGAATTATTGATGACTAACACCATTTAAAGAGATGCAGAGAGTCAGTGTTAAAAGTGTTTTCTCAAACCTTTTTAAAAAGCTATTAGATTTACTTCATTGGTAAAAAAAAAAAAAAAAAAACACAGCAAAAATACATTGTTAAAATACATTTTAAAACTCAAAGATAAGATCTGATCCGTCTGATCAAATTCTTTTTAACTAACTTTTTATTTTGTGCATGTTTAACTGATGATTTCAACAAAGAGTGCTGCTGCTGATGTAGGCCCAGTAATTCTTCCCGCCTCTCTTTAAAGGTCAAAGCTCTGCTGCGCCTGTGCATCCAAAGTTATTATTACATCACTGTTTATAGTAGGTGTGTGAATGATCAACAACCAATATTATTGGCAGAAATAGAGGGCCCAATAATCCCATGGAGGCTTGGGGCCGGCTCTGTGTCAGGGTGCACGTTTTTATCCAGCAGGTTGGACATCTCCATCCAGGACAGGTCCCACTGCACCTCCGTCACATCCTGTTTGGTCACAGGAAGATCCACAGCTGGAAGTTCCTCTTTAGACACGGGCCAACATCTGCAGGTGCAAACCGTCTGATACCTGCACACACACACACACACACACACACACACACACACACACACACAATAATCAGAGAAGAATCGATGTAACAGTGAAAGAAAGTAACAGACTGCTCGACTTTTCTGATCGGTTCTGAGACAAACCTGTGCTGACGAACGAGCCACACGGAAACAGGAATCAGCAGCAGGAGTAAAAATATGAGCACAACAGCGATCCATGACCAGGAGCCTGAGGAAAACATCAGCAAACAAGTTTAAGTGGAAGAAATCAAGAAAGTGGAAGATGACAACATCTCAGCGTGAAGACTGGATTTCTTATTTACAGCTGCGATGTCACAAAGAATCTTTTGATTTTAGCACAAAGCCCTTTAATTTAAATTATTAAAGGATGCTAATGTCTTTTTATTCCATGCAAAGAACATCAAGCAGACACAACAACTATCCTTAATAATCTTCCATTCATCATATATTTCTGCAGAATTATTTGGTCAATTTGATATAAAAAATATATAAAAAAACGAAATTTTAATATTAATGACTACTATTGATCATGTTGTTTTATAAGATTCAGTTTTTACTATTAAATTAATGAAAATACATATTTATGCTCACAGACTAAAAGTACTTAATGTTGTTAAAGTGATAAAATACTTTTTTTTTTTGAAGTAATGTCACAAACATGTCACCTCGACCCGAGGTTCTCAAACTTTTTTAGACCACGGACCCCCTTTATCCAAGGACCGCGTCGTTATGTTGATAAGCTTGTACTAATACTATGCAATGATCTATTGGTACAAAACTAAAGTGGGCGGGACTATTGGACAAAATAGCTAATTTTATTGGTGCAGGAGGTCTCAGTTTGTAGACGTGTTTTTTCAGCACACATTTACAACTATTTTGTAAATTATTCCAGTTTATAGCTCCCCAAGCTACAAACCCAACATTTGTGCACCATCAGTAAAAACCTGCTCACCTGGAAACTCACCTGGTCTCACATCTCAGATAATGTATACTGTATAAAACCACCATAAACCACCGACTGTTTAATAAACCACTTTTTAAAATGTATTTAACCTTTTACAGGCCACTCATTGAAATACTTTGAAATTCAAAAACTCAACCTCATAGTGTTATTCAGGGACATCACAAAACTTTATTTCTGTCAGTGACATAGGGTGAGCTCTTCTGATTGGCTGAGAGAAGATCACATGCTTCTCTACCTTACTGAGGTGCAGAAGGCTGACCGTATGTAATGTTTGTGGAAATTACCAAAAAATAGTCACTTGCCCTGTAAAGGGTTAACTGGAGACCTTGGATTACCTGATTACTGTTTTACTGAGTTCAATTGTAGAATATTAAAAAGATGATAGAAACAGAACTAGACAATTCCTGCAGAAATTGTGATGGTGGTTGCCATGTGTGTGTGTGTGTGTGTGTGTGTGTGTGTGTGTGTGTGTGTGTGTGTGTGTGGGACTGTAGGGTCTGACTGTCTTGCGTTTAACTGCAGTCAGCTAACAGCTAAGGCCCGAAATATGCTCAACGTTAGATACGCAGCACCAAAATGCGCGAGGTACAACTACGCGTCCGCAAGTTGGTTTCCCTGGTTTCCCCGGACATTTGGCGGTTGACGTGCATATAGGAGGCGTTTTTAAAAAAAATGACGGAACAGGACACGATGTTTGAGGAGCGTTTTGATGGATATGGTTCGTGATTATAACCATCTTTATGATATCCGTTTCCGGACCACACAAACGGTAGACACACTGAGCTCTATTTGGCTGCCTGCCCCCTACAGGAGGCCTCCGGTAAGACACGTATGTTACGTTAGGACTTTGCGAGTATAAGCAAAGACAACGCGAGTGACAATCAGAACGCGTACGTGTCCGTTTGGTACGAACGTTGAGCATATTTCGGGCCTAAGACTGAACTGTGTCCCTGCTGCTCCCTGATTGGTTGACGTCCAGCTTTGATCTGCCAGAACATTCCATCAATGTATTTGAATGGGCTTACCACTGCTCGCAAAACCTCAAATATCTTGAAAACTAAAAATGTTATCACTGATCCGTTTGGACTGTGAGCGACAGCACAAATAGGCGCACGTTTTGATGTATTTTATTTTTATCTAACATTCAGACTGAGACCACAGTGGCGATTTTAAAACC
>NC_136698.1:27539098-27542024 GCF_947650265.1 Symphodus melops | reverse complement strand
GATGTTTGTTTGTTTGTTTTTTTTTTGAGACATCTGTAATTAAAATATTTTCTTTCCTCTAAATGTATATCAACTGTGCCAGCTGAATCTAAACCGGTCAGAAATCTGTCCAACAACACAATGTGCAACACTCGTCTTACAGTTTAAAACTGCTTTATTTTCTTGAGCTCACTACATGCATCTCTGCTGCATAAATGAAAGGGAATTATTGTTGACTAACACCATTTAAAGAGATGCAGAGAGTCAGTGTTAAAAGTGTTTTCTCAAACCTTTTTAAAAAGCGATAAAAAAAACTTCACTGATAAAAAAAAAACACAGCAAACCTTTAAAATACATTTTAAAACTCAAAGATAAGATGTGATCCGTCTGATCTCGTGTAATAGGAGGGATTCTTTAGGTGACTTTAGGTGATGTAGGCCCAGTAATTCTTCCCGCCTCTCTTTAAAGGTCAAAGCTCTGCTGCGCCTGTGCATCCAAAGTTATTATTACATCACTGTTTATAGTAGGTGTGTGAATGATCAACAACCAATATTATTGGCAGAAATAGAGGGCCCAATAATCCCATGGAGGCTTGGGGCCGGCTCTGTGTCAGGGTGCACGTTTTTATCCAGCAGGTTGGACATCTCCATCCAGGACAGGTCCCACTGCACCTCCGTCACATCCTGTTTGGTCTCAGGAAGATCCACAGCTGGAAGTTCCTCTTTAGACACGGGCCAACATCTGCAGGTGCAAACCGTCTGATACCTGCACACACACACACACACACACACACACACACATACACACACACACACACACACACACACACACACACACACACACACACACACACACACACACACACACACACACACACACACACACACACACACACATAATCAGAGAAGAATCGATGTAACAGTGAAAGAAAGTAACAGACTGCTCGACTTTTCTGATCGGTTCTGAGACAAACCTGTGCTGACGAACGAGCCACACGGAAACAGGAATCAGCAGCAGGAGTAAAAATATGAGCACAACAGCGATCCATGACCAGGAGCCTGAGGAAAACATCAACAATTACAAGTTTAAGTGGAAGAAATCAAGAAAGTGGAAGATGACAACATCTCAGCGTGAAGACTGGATTTCTTATTTACAGCTGCGATGTCACAAAGAATCTTTTGATTTTAGCACAAAGCCCTTTAATTTAAATTATTAAAGGATGCTAATGTCTTTTTATTCCATGCAAAGAACATCAAGCAGACATAACAATAATCCTTAATAATCTTCCATTCATCATATATTTCTGCAGAATTATTTGGTCAATTTGATTTCAAAAATATATTAAAAAAACTCCATTTTAATATTAATGACTACTATTGATCATGTTGTTTTATAAGATTCAGTTTTTACTATTAAATTAATTAAAATACATATTTATGCTCTCAGACTAAAAGTACTTAATGTTGTTAAAGTAATATTTTTTTTTTTTTGAAGTAATGTCACAAACATGTCACCTCGACCCGAGGTTCTCAAACTTTTTTAGACCACGGACCCCCTTTATCCAAGGACCGCGTCGTTATGTTGATAAGCTTGTACTAATACTATGCAATGATCTATTGGTACAAAACTAAAGTGGGCGGGACTATTGGACAAAATAGCTAATTTTATTGGTGCAGGAGGTCTCAGTTTGTAGACGTGTTTTTTCAGCACACATTTACAACTATTTTGTAAATTATTCCAGTTTATAGCTCCCCAAGCTACAAACCCAACATTTGTGCACCATCAGTAAAAACCTGCTCACCTGGAAACTCACCTGGTCTCACATCTCAGATAATGTATACTGTATAAAACCACCATAAACCACCGACTGTTTAATAAACCACTTTTTAAAATGTATTTAACCTTTTACAGGCCACTCATTGAAATACTTTGAAATTCAAAAACTCAACCTCATAGTGTTATTCAGGGACATCACAAAACTTTATTTCTGTCAGTGACATAGGGTGAGCTCTTCTGATTGGCTGAGAGAAGATCACATGCTTCTCTACCTTACTGAGGTGCAGAAGGCTGACCGTATGTAATGTTTGTGGAAATTACCAAAAAATAGTCACTTGCCCTGTAAAGGGTTAACTGGAGACCTTGGATTACCTGATTACTGTTTTACTGAGTTCAATTGTAGAATATTAAAAAGATGATAGAAACAGAACTAGACAATTCCTGCAGAAATTGTGATGGTGGTTGCCATGTGTGTGTGTGTGTGTGTGTGTGTGTGTGTGTGTGTGTGTGTGTGTGTGTGGGACTGTAGGGTCTGACTGTCTTGCGTTTAACTGCAGTCAGCTAACAGCTAAGGCCCGAAATATGCTCAACGTTAGATACGCAGCACCAAAATGCGCGAGGTACAACTACGCGTCCGCAAGTTGGTTTCCCTGGTTTCCCCGGACATTTGGCGGTTGACGTGCATATAGGAGGCGTTTTTAAAAAAAATGACGGAACAGGACACGATGTTTGAGGAGCGTTTTGATGGATATGGTTCGTGATTATAACCATCTTTATGATATCCGTTTCCGGACCACACAAACGGTAGACACACTGAGCTCTATTTGGCTGCCTGCCCCCTACAGGAGGCCTCCGGTAAGACACGTATGTTACGTTAGGACTTTGCGAGTATAAGCAAAGACAACGCGAGTGACAATCAGAACGCGTACGTGTCCGTTTGGTACGAACGTTGAGCATATTTCGGGCCTAAGACAGAACTGTGTCCCTGCTGCTCCCTGATTGGTTGATGTTCAGCTTTGATCTGCCAGAACATTCCATCAATGTATTTGAATGGGCTTACCACTGCTCGCAAAACCTCAAATATCTTGAAAACTAAACATGGTATCACCGATCCGTTTGGACTGTGAGCGACAGAACAAATAGGCGCACCTTTTGATGTATTTTATTTTTA
>NC_136698.1:27531598-27534098 GCF_947650265.1 Symphodus melops | reverse complement strand
GCATCCTGACCAAACTGAAACCAGCTTCTTTTTCGAGCAGCACTTTTACATGTTTATGAGAACCAGAGCCTGACAGGGGGAGACTGCCTGTTCTGTGTCCGACTGACAGCGCTCTTCTTCGGGCTTCCTTCTCTCCTTTTCCCCCTCATCATGCCTGGAGCTGCACTTTGATTTTTTATTTTTTATTTTTATTTATTTTTTTTGGGGGGGGGGGGGGTAGGTAGTTGTTGGTTGAGTTGTACCCAGTGGCTGGTGCATTATCCTTACTACCATTGTTGTTTACACCAGTTCATTAGCTTGATGCTAACACATAATGGGGTTTAACTTGAGTGGGCTAACATAATTAGCCTCATGAATTTTACCTGAAGTAAAAATAAAGTTAAAAATTCCACATTATCCTCATTTTCACCTTTCATAGAGGCTTAAAGCTTCCTTGTGAAATTCTTGATTTCACATCAGATTATCCAATAACGAGCTTTTGATTTGATTCGCAGAACGAGCTGTTTGGCGCCCTCTGCAGACTCCAACATGCGTTTTTTTCATGATGTGAAACTTTGCACATATTTAGTTTGGACATCGTGCATGTGAGCACAATCGGTCACCTGTAACTTTACATTATTTGAACAACAGTGTGTGCATGTGAACATGACAGACAGCTTCAGTTGTCCAATCACATTGAAGGACAAAAAAAACGGAACAATTCTGCTTCACTGCTGATGAAAGTGTGACCGTCTCTCGGGTCGGGTCGAGGTCATGGCGACGCTCATTTTTAAATGGAGGAGATTCAGCCTATTAAGGATTATTGTCATTTATTCCATCTTTCCAGCTGGGGCGATTTAAAGAGTCGGTTGGGGCCCTTGGCAGAAACTCACTGGAGGCCCCTACGTCTAGCATTTATTATTTCGCCTTTACCTTTTTGGTTTTCACAGGACGAATGCTGCAGCGCGTAGAGGGAGTGCTGTTAGATGGGGCCCATTAGGGAGTTTTCCTACTGTCATTGCAAAATGTGCACATCTTTAGGCAACACTTAGGTTTAAAGTTCAACAAGTCCTCCAACCTACACGACCGTAGAGGTCATCTGTCACGTGATACGACCCATATATAGGAGTGTCTCCTAAATTAGCGCCCCTACTGGCGAACTGGAGAAATGCCAGTAAATCACCACCCTGCTTGATGCGCTGACCAAGGTGCTAATTAAGTTTTAAACTAGCTAGCTTGGACTTGGGTTAGGGTCAGGGGTCAAACGTCATTCGATGACGAACACACATTCACCGGATCGAGGTTATTTATACGTCCGTCTTTTATTTCTTAAAAGACACTCAAGTGTGTGAATTTAAGCTTCAAAAAATCATTTATATTTGGAGGGTTACGGATTTAAAAATTAAATAAAAACTTTTTTTTTAGCTTGCTCTTACTGAAGTCTATAAAGAAACGACTGATCTTGATTTTGCAGGCTGATGTCAGTAACATGTGTTCAGTTTGTGCAGCTTCTCTTCAGTGACTGTAACTCGCTCTTTCACAGGTGAACTTCAGCTGTCTCATTATAGCTCGGTGATCCCCGCCTCCTCATCACCCCTCCCTCTTCCTCCCTGCCCCTCCCTCCACCTCCCGTCGCTCCCTTCACCCAGCCTCCCCACATCCGACGGCTTCTTCTTCCAGGAAGCGTCGGGCAGTCGGATGCTCTGCTGGAATGCCTGGGAGAGAGAGAGTCCTGCCTGTCCATTTCTGAGAGAGAGAGAGAGAGAGAGAGAGAGAGAGAGAGAGAGAGAGAGAGAGAGAGGGCGGAGGTGGAGGAGGACAGGAGGAGGGGGGGTGGCGATAGGAGAGAGGTGCAGACATGGCTTCTAGAGAGATCACTGGCTTCGTGAGTGTGTCCAAGGAAATCACAGGTGGGTACAGACTGCTTGTTTCGCTCCGTGTGTGTGTGTGTATGTGTGTGTGTGTGTGTGTGTCTTGTTGCGGGCTGCAGCCTTCTCCACCGGCTGCCTGCGCTCAGGCTTCGGATGCTTTTCCTCCGCGCGCCCAGCGGAGGCTGCGACCGAGCAGACGCCTCCGAGGATGAGCTCCATCCTGCATGTTGTCCTGGAGCCTTTCCCTCCTCAGCGCACGTGAATGAGCTAACGTGCGGATGAATTATTTACAGTGCATGGAAATATACCCTGCCTTCAGTCTGCCCCTGGGGCGGATCAGGTAATAAAGCCCCCCTTGCCTTAGGCCAGAGAGGAAAAGGGGCGTATAGTGGAGGGGATTGATGCACAGTGTGTGCTCGTGGGTCTGATCGTGTTTTGTTCCACTGTTCCAGATGATGTTCCTCCTCTCTGAACCTGAATCATTCAGGATTTTCTCTTTGTTTTTTTCTGCAGCTCATCCAGCCCGAGCATTATAGTGATTGCGCGCGTGCGTGCATACATGCACGAGTGCTCGTGCGTGCCAAAGTGAGAGGACTGTTTCAGGCAGATGTTCTCCGTCTCGAGCCAACAAAAATACACGAGCTCCACAA
>NC_136698.1:27521598-27524098 GCF_947650265.1 Symphodus melops | reverse complement strand
GACTTGTTTTTGTTTCTGTTGATCAAAGTCTTTTTATTTATTTTATTTTCAACATATCACAGGCCCAAAAGGACCAACAGAACAACAACACAAAAAACTAGAATGAATCCTCACCCAGAAACCAGACAAACACACAAACATTACACACCACCAGATATACAACAAAAGGAGAGAAATGATAAATTGTTTTTATCCAGACATAAATATTTATCATAAAAGGTAAATAAATAATAAACACAGAAATCACAGAACAAATGTCCCATGATGCTTTGCTGTTGTCGGCCTCCACCCCGTCGACACAAATTAAGAAATGTTGTCAGATATTATAAAAAGTCCTGACAGACCCTGGACTGGTGTATCTGATGTGGTCTCATGTAACATGGTCCAGGACTTCTTTAGTCCAGTATCGGTGTCCTGGCTCGGAGAGTACAACAGGCTGCTCATTTAAAGTCCTTATTAACACACAGACTGCAGGGACTGTTTTCCACACTGTGCTGTGAACTTTTCACTCATCTTCATCCTATTGTCTCTGCTGCTTTCCTTCAGGTCCTCATCACGTGGCGTCTGTATTTCCTGCCTCCAAAGATCCCCGCTAAGGTAGCTTTCTCTCCTGCTCTCTCACTGACAGATTCAAGATTTGATTTCCTTTCAGAAACTCTTCACCGTGTGCGTTATCTCTGCGTCTGCAGGTCGAGTCTACCTTCAACTTCTTGGAGATTCGAGCTTTGAATTCTCACCCTGAGCACCAGGTGAGTGTCTCTGTCACAGCTCTTTATGGAGCTGTCACATCACGTTCACCTTCAAGGAATGACGAGACGCATTTATGGAAAAACGAACTCCAGGGACAGACGAGAAAGTTAGGTGCAGAAGTGCACGTGGAGGATTTAGGGCGGGGCTAACTGTACCTGACAAGTTGTTATCCTCTGTACGCTTGGCCCCAGAAAGGATTTATAACTTGAGATTCTCCGAGCCACTGATTCTTCCACGGTACTTTGACGTCTCTGCTTGTGTTCAGGTTGTGATCGACACGGACAAAACGAGCTACTCGTTGAGGTTCGAGTCCCGTGAACAGCTCAATAATGTGGTCAGCCATATTAACTTTGCCCTGTCCCGAATATTCAACAACTCTATTTTTGCGTAAGTGTCACCTTCTCTCCCCCTCGTGCGTGCGTTTGTGTGCGTGTGTGTGTGTGTGTGTGTGTGTGTGTGTGTGTGTGTGTGTGTGTGTGTGTGTGTGTGTGTGTGAGAAAGATAAACGATGCCTCACAGTCACTGTGCTGCTTTCACGTCCTCAGCCCCTCCATCTGTCATTCAGACAGCGACCTTTCTGAGGGCAGCAGGAAGTACTCACCCAGCTCAGAGACATCAGTGGAGACGCAGAGAGCCTGTGGTAAGAGACACGCGATCATCAAACACACACACACACACACACACACACACACACTCAGACACATGCACAGTGTTTGGCTGCCTCGGAGGAAGTTGGCTCGCTCGCTCTCCACAAATACTCTCCCAGATGTTCTTTACAACATCTTCTGTCAGAAATATAAAAGATTGATAATTCAGACAAAATGTTTCTGTTTGCTCTCTTTCCTCTCCTGTTCCCGCCGAAGGAAGCAGCTGTTCACATAATCTCTTTGGTCTCTCTCTCTCTGTCTCTCTCTCTCTCTCTCTCTCTCTCTCTCGCTCTCTCTCTCTCGCTCTCTGTCTCTCTCTCTCTCTCTCTCTCTCTCTCTGTCTCTCTCTCTCTCTCTCTCTCTCTCTCTCTCTCTCTCTCTCTCTCGTCTCTCTCAGGAGGCTTCTCGGAGACGTACTCGGCTCTGTGCGACTACAACGGCATCAGCTGCAAGGAGGAGGTGCAGTGGGTAAGAGCTGTGTGTGTGTGTGTGTGTGTGTGTGTGTGTGTGTGTGTGTGTGTGTGTGTGTGTGTGTGAAATGAGGAGGTGATATTCTGCAGCATAGAGGCTCATGGGTAATGTTGCTCCTAGGATGTGGACACCATCTATCACTCCCAGGACAGCCGGGAGTTTAACCTGCTGGACTTCAGCCACCTGGAGAGCAGGTGAGTGGCGAGCGGCGAGCGGCGTGTGGCGTGCGCTCTTTAGTCTCCACGTTGTGTTTCCTTGTTGACCTCGGAGTTTCGTCTCTTTTCAGGGATTTGGCCGATCGTCGCGTCGATGGCGTACAACACCTGGTTCACCAAACTGTACTGCAAAGACCTGCGCATTGTGAGTTAACACGCAACTCACAGAGCGGCGTTTGAAGCTTCATACCTACAAGAGCATGTTAATAATAATAATATTAATAATAATAATAATCATAATATAAATAACAATAATAATAATAACTTTATTTATTTAGCAGTTTCCAAGCCAGAGGCACAAAGTGCTTCACACAAAAGTAAGATCGAGACAAAATAAGCTCAAAGTTATCTGACTGAACAACAGACCAGGAGCTCAGTCTCTGGGGTTGGAAACCGGAGGGTTGTCGGTTCGAGTCC
>NC_136698.1:27490826-27521398 GCF_947650265.1 Symphodus melops | reverse complement strand
GAACGATGGATTATTTCACTGTGACTCCGGTTTAGTGATAAATGACTTCTAGCTTATTCTGAACAGTCAAATTAAAGACTGAATGTGTGAAGCAAAGTTTATTAAAAGTATAAAATAGATTTTTATTATGATTATTTTGGACTTTATGATGGATTCATGTTCAACCAGCATTTTCATGAAGATGGTTACAGACTAACATGAAGACGTTTGAATAACAGGATTATTCTTTAAAGGGAAATGAAGGATTACTCTTGCACTGTTTGAGTCTGTTGGTTTATTGTAACACTAAACAGGTAGACTCATTTGAATGCCTGTTTATGTGTCCTGGGAGATTTCCAGTTTGTGATATTATTTCCCTTTTTGTGCTTTTTAAGGGCTAAGCAGCAGATTGCTTCAATGATTCCGACTCACTGCGGGAAAAAAACCCCCAAACAACTCCCCAAAGACTCAGACTCCCTCCTGTGTCTTAAGTCTTTGTGTTGTCTGTCTGTCTCTGTGTCTCCAGCTGAGGTCTGCAGGAGCTGCTGTGATCCAGGAAATCTTCCCCAGAGTCTCCTCCATCGGCACGCTGGATATCTCCGACAACGGTACGCTGCAGCTCGTATCTCTGTGACCTTCACTTCCTGTCCTGCAGGCACGCCGGGGCCCAGCTAAAGAAGCCAGCCCTGTCACATGTTATATCTGTATTATGTGTGTGTGTGTGTGTGTGTGTGTGTTTGTGTGTGTTGACAGGGCTGGATGCAGACCTGCTCACAGTCCTGCCGGCCCTCTCCAGACATCCATCGCTCAAACACCTTCATCTGGGCAAAAACTTCAACATCAAAAACAGGTGCTGCGGGTGCTGCGAGTCACGCTTTACTGCAGTTATTAATGTGTGTGTGTGTGTGTGTGCCAACTTGTGTTTACGTGCATGTGATTGTGCTTCCGCTGCTCCTCGCTGGCAGCAGGAAGTGACTCGCTCTGGCTCATCGGGCTGCTCCGTGTGTGTCTGCAGGGTTCTGGATGAAGTCCTGCAGAAGCTGGTTCAGCTCATACAGGAGGAGGAGTGTGTGAGTAACAGCTCAGGACACAAAACACACTCTAACATGCTTACCAAGCAGTTTACACACAGACACAACAAATCATCAAACACTGATACTGATCAGATTCACAAACTCCATTTGAACTACGATCATTTTCGACCTTTTAATGTAAATCATTGTGGCGGCTGTCTGCACAACTTAGGCTGAATATGATGAGCAGAATTCAACCGTGATGGAAAGAAATAAAAACACCACGAGCATGATGTCATAAAGACTAAAGTCGAGGCTCTCACAGCTGATTGGAGCTTTGATTCCCGACCAGTTTAGCGTCTTCTGAGTTTTTATTTTTTCTTTCAAGAGGAAAAATAAAATGAAAGTAGCATCACATGCATCACAAAAACTCATTTATGTTTTTGCATTATGTATGACCATCAACTTGTCACTGTTGCATTAAATATTACTGCTCAGTTTCACCCTGGCAGGCACAGTGTCTGTATCACAGCACACGGTCTGTAAATAATTTATAGAAACAGCATGTAAAGTCACATCACCGCAACAAATTTCACCACACGCCTCCCCGGGCTCCTCTTCTCCAAGCGATGCTCAATTTTCTTGACGTTATTTATTTATTTGACAAAGCAGACACGTCCTATCTTTCACACACACGTCCCACCTCCTTTCTCGTCCTCAGGCGCTGCAGTCTCTGTCGCTGACCGAGTCACGCCTGCGCTCTCGGGGCACCGTGCTGGTCAACGCTCTGGGCAGCAACACCTGCCTGAGGAAGGTGGACCTGAGCGGGAACAACATGGACGATATCGGAGCCAAGATGCTGAGCAAAGCGCTGCAGATCAACACCACGCTCAGGTCTTTACAGAGACGATGTTTCCTCGTTTCTGCAGGAGAAGTTTTTTGTTTTACTGGGGTCGAAGTAGCCTTCAAAACTTACTTCAATAATTTGCTTTTAATTTATTCTGACAGATTTTCTGTCGCTATGTTAGTATGTTTTAATTATTGATGGTATGTGTTTTATTCAGCTTTTATTTCTGCTATTCTAACTCACTGTGCAGCTTTAAACTATGTTTTTTTTTAGGGGTGGGACTTGATTTAAATATATATATATATTACTAATTAACTCAGGGCTTTCTAATTAGTCGACATTAATCACATTTTAAGTGCATCACAATATTTGCCCTAAAAAGCAACACTTCTCAGTCTAAATGGATTTTGGTGGATGAATGAATTCAATGCATGCAGTGTTATTTGCTTCTCAGTTTCATAAAGCTGTTGGATCTTGTTTGAAATAGTTTTTCTGCACAGCAGCTGGAAAGTTGGATCACACGTTGCTATCTGTAGCACATTTTCTAACCCCTTATCTTCTACCACTAATAGTGATCTACAGTCCAGAGCGATCAATTTAGAGAGTGAATTTATAAGTTTATCAGACTTTGAATTACTAATTTTGGTCCTGAAGGCAAAAAGCAAGCTAAAAGCTAGCACGAAGCTAGCAATAGGCAAGCGCGAAGCTCGCGCATAGCTAGCGAAAAGCTAGCATGAAGCTAGCGCAAAGCTAGCGCAAAGCTAGCAAATAGCTAGTGAAAAGCTAGCATGAAGCTAGCGTGTAGCGATGACAAAGTTCTGAGTTGTTTATGAGACAAACTGTGATTAAATGTGTTTAACACGTTATTTTCTTGTAAGTAATTCATCATAATTAACACATTAAAGTCCCACTCCTAGTTTTTTTTTAAAAATATATATATATAAACTGGATGAGATCGTTCTGTATGGAAGTTTGTATTCATTGCATCTCATGTCTTTCCCCTTCAGGAGCGTGACATGGGATCGTAACAACACCTCCGCAGCAGGGTTTCTAGATGTGGCGCGAGCACTGGAACAGTAAGAGGAACATTTAAACATCACGTTTTGTAAATGCACGCTTAGAATAACTAAGACAACATCGTCAACAATTTCTGGAAGAGGCGGGAGCGTGATAGATATACCTCCTTTTTTTTAAAAAAGGTGTTTTATGTGCAACATGAGCTGAGCAAATTGTTGCTTTCCGCTCTGCTATCTGAAATGGTCCAGACTTGCTCGGGGGCTGAGGATGACATGGTTGCAGAGATCAAAGTGTTACTCAGTGGTCGTGTGGTGTTGCAGGATATTTTTGGGACAAGCTCGGTCCATCGGGGATGTTAACCTTATCTGACTCTGAATCTAACCCACTTTATCTCCTCTCTTCAGCCCATCACTGTCTCCTTTAATAACTCGACCCTTTCTCTTCTTCTGCTGTTTCCTGTCGCAGTAATTTCACCTTGCAGTACATGCCTCTGCCTCTTAGTGACATCAGCCAAGCGTACCGCAGCGCGCCCGAGAGGACGGAGCAGGCGCTGACTAAGGTGTGCGACCTGTCAATAAAATCACTGTGAAAAACATATATTTTAATCTTTCAGGTTTGATGGATGCAGCAGAACATGTGGATCCGTGTTGTCTTGCATCTTTCAAAAAGCAAGTTTTCACTTCATCTGTTTGCTTTGGGATCAATAATTCATCAAATGATCCGGACAGAGAGACAGAAAAAAAGGATCAAAATCAACTTTGATGTGTTCAAGCTGCTGCTGGCGGACTCTTTTATCTGAAATAAAACCCGAAACATGTTTGAGACTTAAATTAAAAATAAATGTTTGAATTACTAAATGAAAAATTTGACCTCACAAGAGAAAGACAAAGAACATGTGGGCGAGTTAATATAAGGGGGAAATAAAAAATAAAGCAATTAGCTTTCGTCCTCCATGAGATTTGTGTTTTTGATAAATACTTGGATGACGTTAAATAACGATGGTAGGCGAGTCTTCCCTCCTGCACCAGTTATACCTGTAATTATGGACGTTCATGTTGGGAAGAGGTGGGCGGGTATAATCACACACCAGGAGGCTTCTGGGGTCCAACTCAACAGTGTTCATGAACATCACTGTTTCCTTTTTTTGTCCTTTGCTGATAGTTCAGAGATAATTATGACCCGTCTAAACCTCGGACATATTTTAAAAATGTACAGTCCTGCATGTGGCTGCAATGTTATCTTAATAATAATACATTTTATTTATGGGCGTCTTTCATGACACTAAAAGTCACCGTACAGAAGAAAAGGTGTGAAGGAGATCTGAAAGGTACGGAGGTGAAGTTTAAATGAAGTGTTGAGGTTTGACGGGCCGCTGCGTCTCTCTGCACAGATCCAGCGCGCTCTGGTGAGGAACAACCAGACGCAGCGTTTCTCTCAGCGCCAGGCTCTGCGGCTGCACCAAGGCCTGGTGACGAGCACGGCCGAGCAGGTATCACTCCTCCCCCGCCTCTGTGTTCTCACCTCAGCATATGTTTGTATGTTTGATGCTTTCCTAACACTCCCCTGCCTGTCTTGTTTCCAAGGTGATGGAGCGGCTGTGTGTGCGCGTCCAGCAGCAGGTGTGTGTGTTACGAGGCGTCGGGGAGGTGGAGGAGATTCAAGCTGCTAAACAAGTGCTGAAAGAGGCCAGGAACTCCCGCGCTGTGAGTGATGGGAAAAGTGTGAGATGCTTGTTTGTGTTCCTGTCGAACAGACGTTTGAATGCATCATCTCTCTCTCTCTCTCTCTCTCTCTCTCTCTCTCGCCCTCGCTCGCTCTGTCACAGCTGTACCCGTCGCTGTGCGAGCTGGCTCATGTTCTCTCTGTGGACGGCCCCGTGCGCCAGAGACTCGACTCTCTGGCGGGTGAACTCACCAAAGCTGCAGACAAGGAACTTCAGGTGGGTCCCCGTTTCCACCGAGCGGTCCGGCTCGGTTCGTCTCGGTACGGCACATTTTGCGGCGTTTCCATCGACTGATCCCGGGAAAGATTCTCAAATAACCGATCCGTACCGTCCCACTTTTTGGGACCCTTCAGTCGGGGTGCCAAGAATGTGGAGCCGACCTGAGAAGGTGGAGCTAAACACTGCAGTCCGCTGATTGGTTGAAAGAATCGTCACTTCCCGTGTGACATCCTGTGTGGCAAACACAACCCCGCCATGTTTAAACCACTGACTGTAACACAGCTGATTGTTTATCTGTCTATCTATTCTTGTAATAAAGAGTCACATGACGGTGACAGAGGAGATGAACTGCTGGATGTCTCCAGCGTTGGTTTTCTTTGTGTAGCGTAGTTCACCTTTGTTGAATTTATTAGTTAGCGGTTAGCTGTTAGCCGTTAGCGGTTGGATGCTATTTACGTAGCGGCTATCGTCATCTAGCTAGCACGCCACCTACCAAATAGGGCACAGGTGGCTGTGGAAACACAAACGGGATCAGGTGAACCAAACCGTACCGATCCGTACCGGACTGCTGTGTGGAAACGGGGCTTTAGTTGATGCTAAGTCTGGCCTCGGGGCTCTGGATTGTCCGCGTGTGGCGTTTTATGGTTTGCATGATGGTACATTATAGACTTTATTATTATTGTATAGCTTATTTCTTGCATGTTGGAGCTTTCCTTCTGGTCTTATGTGTGTTCGTTTTTCTGACTCTGAAGTGTCGGCACGTCGGGTTCACACCTGTCCTATTGATTGATTGATCCCATGAGTGACTTCCTGATCTCGGGCTTCATTTCCAGGTGATCGTTGACTCCATGGTGTCGTTGTGCCGCGAGCTCTGTCCTTTATCCTCGACCGCAGCGGAGAGGCTGACTCCTCCGCTCTCCTCCGTGTCCGAGCGTGTCTCCATCCCTCGCTCGGCCATCCGGACGGCTCTGATGGAGAGAGCGGCGCAGGACGTTCACCGAGCCTTAGAGTAAGACGGACACAGAGTGTTCAGTCTGACTGTAATAAGCAGATTTATTGATTTTCCTCTCACTCTCACCAATCCTCCTTCCCGTCCTGTTGCTCTAACTCGATCTCACGCAGAGAAGTGAAGCTGTCCGTCGTCTCATATCTCACCAACTCCATCGTGGATCAGATCCTGCAGGAGCTCTACGCCACACACAAGACTCTGGTAAATAAGAAAAACCATGTGCTTCAGAAGATATCGCGTGTCGGAGATAACGTCGTTAAGAGGAAGGTTTCTGCTCGTGTCAGACTCGGCAGGTGTCTCATCTGAAGCGCTGGGATGGGACGTGTGAGGACGGGACGGCCTGGAGGTTTAACAGACACAGAGACTCTCTGGACATCACAGACGAGGAGCTCAGCACCAGCATCGTGAGTGTGGATGTTTTTTAACCCTTTATGTAACCTGGAAGCTGCACAGAACAAGCAGCAACACAAGTAACAGACGAGCAGCTAATCATGCAAACACCGAAATACATCCTGAGGAGATGAAAACAAACATGACAGGAAGAAAACACAAGTCAGTTTGTCTTCGTCTTAAAAGCGTCCAACGTTAACATCCAGCTTCTCATTCTTCACTGTCTAATGTTGGAGCTCAAAAATCATCGTTTCCCATCATCTGTTCACATTTATTACATATTGGGATTAGGCCCAAACAGCACATTTACAAAGAAATATATTTAAAGAAAAAGAAAGAGAAAAAAAAAGACCTCTGTTCACATATCGGAGAGCTTTTATTTTGGAATTCTACATCAGATTGTCCTGATATTTGACTCAGTCACATTATAGGATGGTGAACTATCAGTCCTAACTAAAATAAGTCTGTGTTAAAAGGTGATTCATTTCTAATGTTAAACTGAAACAAGCCTTAAAATGTGTCTTTTTCATTTCGCTTAAAAAAAAAATATATATAAAATTTAAGGACAAAACACAACACACTACAGACAGAACAAGCAAAATAATACATGCAGCAGAGGACAGATGCAACATTAAAACTACAACAACAGTCACAGCTCTCGACTTGACACCTTTAGATGAGAGAGGATCAGTCAATGCACAGAAAAATATCTTCTTCTTTTTAGAGGATGAAAACTTGCAGCATGTTACCTGGAAGAAAAGAAAATGTGACTCATAAAATAACGTAAATTTCAATTGATTGAACTGAACGTTTGAGTCACTTTTATTTTTCTTCTATAGACTTGTGTAGTAATGACGTATCTCTGTAGGCCAACCCGAAAAAAATGGCGTCGGTGGTTCCTTCGAAAATTCTCCGATAATAATCTGTGTGTCAAACACACGTTTCTGATGTGAAGCTGTTTAGTTCAGCTGGATAATCTTTACAGATTAACATCATTTATATGAAGTTTGAAGAGTTAATGCAGCCCAGAGAAGTAAAAAGCTAACGTTATGCTACAAGCTAACTATAGCGGTCTAATTAGCACTTTTAACAAGCTAGCTAAACGTTAGCTTAATAAGTTTATTAAACTAATATTTCCAAGAGCTCTGAAAAACATGACTAGAGGCTGTAAGGAGGATTAGTGAGAGAGTTCCCGGCGTGATGACGTTTAATGTCTCCATGGCAACCACCGTATTCTTAGTTAGCTACTTGTTAGCAAGTGGGGTCTTAGCTAACGGAGTTTATCTCATCTAACAAAACGTCAACATCTCTTCAGCTTGTGTTAACCACAGAACTTATTTCAGTCTAAACACAAACACATTCAAAATCCACATTTAGACTTTTAGAGGTCAGAACCCATGGAGCTAACATGCTAACTCACTTCCTGCTTTTAGGACTCAAAACTACACCAGTCTATAGCCAGAACCCTCACACAGATCTGACACGGGCACAGGCATCAATAATTCAGTTTTATTCAGCTTGTTGTCACTTCTACAACGTTTAAATAAAATCTCAGAGGAAGTGATGAACTTCTCTGGACAGGAGCACGATGAGGTCAGAATCTGAAAGAGCCGAACTCCCCCACAGAAGAAGAAAACAAAAACTTTATTTGAACATGTTGTTGTTGATTCACTCGGTTTGTTTTTTTCATGATTGATTGAAGCAGCTTTTTCACGCCTGCACAGTAAAGCAGACGAGTTTTTCTCTTCTCTTATTGATTCGTTTTTTTAACCACACGTGTCTTTGCTCGTGCGCTGAGCTTTTATAATTTGTTCTTTCATCTCAAAACTTCAAAGACTATATATTTTTTTATCAAGGACCAATTCTTTCATTTCCAATTTTTCCAGTTTGTATTTTTTTCTACAAGCGATTACATTTCAAATGACTTTCCTTAGCTCCATTTATTTTTCTCATTAAAGTGCCGACCTCACTTTCTCTGCCATAAAGAGCGTCTGTTTTCTTCATCGTTGAACCTTAAGCTGAATAAATCCTCTGTGGCTGGAAGCAAAGTGAACCTGAGAGACGCTAAATCTGCTGACGGACTCAAAGAAAAGCTCAATATTTATTAGAAAAAAACAGGCGAAACAGCTGGAGCGAAACGCTTCCTCTGCCATGAGCCTGAAGCTGTTTTCATCACTTCTGTCTTTATGTCTTCAACACACCTTTAAACTTCAAACACTTTTATTTTGAAAAAACTAAACGCACTCTAATTCTTCTGCACTGCTAATAAATGTGATTTCTCCGTCGGTTCATCAGAAACAACTTGCTGTGTTTTTGTCTCTTGATGCGACATCATTACAAAGACTGTCAGACAGATGTGACGTTTTATTTTTATTTCTTTATCACAGATTAAAACATCTCGACCCTCCAGCTCCTCTCCAAGTCAAACAATCCCTTTTATTGGATGATTTAAAAAAAAAAAAGTTATCTTCCAGTCTCCAAAGTCATTCAGAGAGTAGAACCTGCAGCAGGAGGACTTCCTCTGGGATCTGTCGTAGGTCCCTTTACTTTCTCTCCTTAAGTGTGTAAAAATAAAAAATGGAGGCAGCAGTAGTTTAGTCTGTAGGGACTTGGGTTGAGAAGCGGAGGGTCGCCGGTTCGAGTCCCGGTGCAGACCAAATATGGACATTTGTCTGGTAGCTGGAGAGGTGGTGGGGTGCCGTTGAGCAAGGCACTGAATCTGATGTCTCTCCGTTTGTGCATGAGCCTGTGTGTGTGTGTGTGTGTGTGTGTGTGCATGAGACTGTGTGTGTGTGTGTGTGTGTGTGTGTGTGTGCATGAGTGTGTGTGTGTGTGTGTGTGTGTGTGTGTGTGTGTGTGCATGAGTGTGTGTGTGAGCCTGTGTGTGTGTGTGTGTGTGTGTGTGTGTGTGTGTGAGCCTGTGTGTGTGTGTGTGTGTGTGTGCATGAGACTGTGTGTGTGTGTGTGTGTGTGCAGGAGACTGTGTGTGTGTGTGTGTGTGTGTGTGTGTGTGTGTGTGAGCCTGTGTGTGTGTGTGTGTGCATGAGACTGTGTGTGTGTGTGTGAGCCTGTGTGTGTGTGTGTGTGCATGAGACTGTGTGTGTGTGTGTGTGTGAGCATGAGCCTGTGTGTGTGTGTGTGTGTGTGTGCAGGAGACTGTGTGTGTGTGTGTGTGTGTGTGTGTGTGAGCCTGTGTGTGTGTGTGCATGAGACTGTGTGTGTGTGTGTGTGTGTGAGCCTGTGTGTGTGTGTGTGTGCATGAGACTGTGTGTGTGTGTGTGTGTGTGAGCATGAGCCTGTGTGTGTGTGTGTGTGTGTGTGTGTGTGTGTGTGAGCCTGTGTGTGTGTGTGTGTGCATGAGACTGTGTGTGTGTGTGTGTGTGTGTGAGCATGAGCCTGTGTGTGTGTGTGTGTGTGTGTGTGTGTGTGTGTGTGTGTGTGTGCAGGAGACTGTGTGTGTGTGTGTGTGTGTGTGTGTGTGTGTGTGTGTGTGTGTGTGAGCCTGTGTGTGTGTGTGTGTGCATGAGACTGTGTGTGTGTGTGTGTGTGTGTGTGTGTGTGTGTGTGTGAGCATGAGCCTGTGTGTGTGTGTGTGTGTGTGTGTGTGTGTGTGTGTCATTTCCCCCGAGGGATCAATAGAGTCAAATAAATAAAAAGCTGATAATCTTTGGAGGTGATGCACAGACTGTTGTTCCACACAGTCTCATAATGTCTCCTGTGATTGTCGCTCACATTAGATTTCTGTCACACAGTAATAAACAGTATTTCATTGGATGATCGTTTTTCTAACTTTAAACGTTGAATGTTTTGCGGAGACCTCGGCACGTTGAGGTCTGATCACTGCAGCTCATCATGCATGCGTTTAAAGTCTGCACACTTCCAGGTGTTTGTTTTATATATGAATCCTCTCAGCATGTTGTTGTTTTACTGAAGTCAGACCGTCACTGTGATCTCCTGCAGCTTTGAATCCCTCGCACACACATCTGCACATAAATGTAGAGAACAAGGCGAGACATGTTTTCTCTTTGTTGACTATTTGTAGGAATGTTTTTTTTTTTGTTAAAGATTTATTTGGGGCATTTTTTAGCCTTTATTAAAGAAGAGGACAGTGGAGAGAGAAACCAGGGAGAGAGAGAGAGTGAGGAATATAGCCTCGATACATGAGGACGCACGCACTGCCACCAGGATGTATTTTAGAGAGTAGAACTTGTGTATATATACGTACATATTTTTTTATTTTTTTTTATTTTTTTTATTTATTTATTTTTTCAAAATGCTATTACCTGACGACAAACAGATAATTTGTTGTGATTATTAAAGTTCTTTCCTCTCTTTAGTTTATTTATTAAATCGATATGTGTACAGTATAACCAGCTTTCCTCATATTCCAATCATGTGAATTAATAAATAAAATAAAACGTCCCCTCGTTAGCACAATCAGTCGTATTCACATGGATCATGGAGGGAACGTGTTTGTAAATGTGTTCACGCCCTTCGTCCTCCTCGCTGCATGAACGCGTGCAGACGTTTTAAAGCATTAAAAGAAAACAGGAACATTAAGAGTCGGCTTGTCTGACCATGTGACACGGTCGTCTCCGGAGTCGAGCCTCGAGCGCCGCTCTGAAACCGCCGAAAGACCTCTGAGTGAAGAATCCTTTCAGAACCTCTCTTTACATTTACTCAGAGTTTCCTGCCGTCCCTGATCAGAACCGATGCTTCTCTTCATCCCCACTCTGATTTTTCACTTTCTGGGAACTGGCTTGAATTATATTTCTGCACTTACAGGAAGTCCATCCGACGCCACGTGTGCTCTAATGCTTCCCCTCTCAGCGTCTCACTTCAGTTTGGCTTTTCTCCCTCCAGGACACAATAGCCATTAAGAAGCGCAGCTCGAGAACAAGACGAATCCGACCCGTCTCCACCCGTCTGAGTGAGTACTGACGCTCATCCTCTTAACCTCCCGCCGCCGCTCTGACCCCATCCTGCCTCTTTCAGAGAGCTCCATTAGCGTCTGTCCTGTCTCAAATCCTGTCTCTAACTCCTCCTCCTCCTCCTCCTCCTCCTCCTCCTTCCATGGCTGACCTCAGGTCTGTGTGACGACTCCAGCTCCTCGCCGCCGCCGCCCTCCGTGCCGTCCTACTCCTCCCCGCTGTCCCGCTCGGCGTCATGGGAGGGCCTGTCGGAGCTGCCCACGCAAGGGCTGCCTCTCCATCATGTGACCAGGGTCAGACCGAGGCCTCCGCGAAGGCACAAGGGAGGATACATCCCAGCTGAGACGGTGAGAGACGACAGAGTGGATCCTGTTCTCCCTCTGAAACCCGTCAGACCTCTAATAAGAGAGTGTGTGTGTGTGTGTGTGTGTGTGTGTGTGTATGTGTGTGTGTGTTCGTGTGTGTGCAGCATTGCAGTGAAAATGGAGGAATAAGCCCTCTTGACGATGGATTGCCAGATTTCTACAGTAAGAGAGTTCTACCTGACAGGTGAGGCCTTTTTTTTTTCTTCTTCTGTGAAAGTCTGAAAAGGAGCTGAATCCATCACATCCTGTCATGACTTTCAGATTAAGACTTTTGTTTTATCTTTTGAGTTTCTGATTCTTTAACTTTTAAAGCTTGAGGGTGAAATCTTTTATTTATTTATTTTTTAAATCTTGATTGATCTTAATGGAGCGTTTTGGGGAAGTTGATGAGACGTTACCTCAGGTCATATTCACCATGATCGGAGCGTCACAGCACAGCGTATTTCTTCTTCTTCTTTTTCTTCTTAGTGTGAAAAAAATAAAGAGAGAGTGTGTGTGTGTGTGTGTGTGTGTGTGTGTGTGTGTGTGTGTGTGTGTGTGTGTCAGGTGAAGTCTGTGCTTTCATTATGATCAGACTTCTGATCTACAAAAAGTGCACTTCAGTAAATCATTGTGTATCCTAGCAACGCTCAGACCGCTGATGCTCCTGAGGCGGAGCAGACAAACAGACGGCCGTGATGAATTCATCGACATCCTGACAAAGATGATTGAAGGAGTGTGTGACGTTATCCTCTCCTCCCCCTTCCTCCCTTCTCCTCTCCTCCTCTCCTTTCCCCCTCTCCTCTCCTCTTACTCTTCTCCTCTTTCCCCTCTCCTCCCCTCCCCTCCCCTCCCCTCCCCTCTCCTCCCCTCCTCCCCTCCCTTCCTCTCCTCTCATCTCCTCTGCCCTTGTCTCCTCTCAGTCAGCTCTCGTCTCTGCACAAAGCTCACTCTCTTCGGAGGAAGAAGAGGAAAAACATGCTCGCCATCTTCGGTTTTCGCAGGAACAAGACGATGTCCAATCAGGGGGCGGAGTCTGAGGCTGATGTTCATGGTGATGGCTGTCACACTGTTGCTACAGCACCGATGGGGTTAGTGTTTGCACAAGCATGAACAGCTGACAGAGCACGTCTTCCTTTCGTCTTTAAATACTCTGATTATTCCTCCTCGCCTCTTCTGAGGACGGTCTGCAGACACAAACGCTCGGGACCTGCTCTTGTCTTTGTGGATGGGAGAAGTATGCGAGCATGCAGCAGAGTGTGTGTGCACAGATGTAGGAGACAGCCGGTGGCTCCCATCGTCAGCCAAGCGATTAGAAACGAACTCTCTGCATGTTGGAAACAGATTAGAGGAGCAGGATGGCAGATTTCTGCAGGAGGAAGTTTGCTACATATCAGCAGAAACATGAACAGACTTTGTCACAAATGTTCCATCCTGAGTGGGTTTTTATTTTTTTTCCCAGGACGGCCACAGAGAACGTGTACACTCTCCTCCAGCCTCCGAGGTCGGCTACCAGAGCTGGATCCCCCGGTGACGGGGCTGATGGGAAAAACACTCTTGTTTTGAGTCCGCCGGCTGTGCCAGGCATCCCTCATCCGAGTGTGGGAGGAAGCAAACACCCCTTTTATTCTCCCAGAGAGGTACAGTCAGAGCAACACAACACGAGGAAGAGGTGTGACATCACGCCGCCTTGCACCGCCACATGAATCTATGAATTCCTGCACCGTCTAAATCCAGATGAAAGCTCAAGCAAGAGACGGATTCAGAAACACTTTAAGAATTATGATGACAAACATTTCAAGTAAAAAGACTCAAGAAGATAAAGCTTCTATCGGGTTAAATCAGAGGAGAGCTAAGTGTTGTTTCGAACACGTTTCCACCATGTCAGGTTTTTCCTTTTTAAATGTTTGCAGAGAGAAAGTCTCAGAAGGACAACAGAGCTGAGACACACGTTGAACTCACAATGAGAAGACGACAAACCAACGACACAAAAGCTTCAAGAGAAAAGGAGGAAAAAAGCTCCTGAAGTGTGTTCACACAGCAAATGTTTGACGTCATCAAGAACATTTAGAATATTTAGATTGAGCGATTTTTACCAGGTGCTAAGTTGAAACGTTAGTGGACTCCGAACTCCTGAGAAATCTTACTTCAAACTTTTAAAGTTTTGTGTTTATTTTAATTCCAAATTTATTGAGCAGTTGCTAACTTTTACGCTCTTTTCTCCTGTATTTGTGATTCATAGCTGTAACATTTCTCGAGGATATTTACTATCTCATTTTTAATTTGACACGTTATTGTTGTCCTGAGCTGTGTTTTTGGGCGCTGGGACGTCTGCCTCGGGTGCGAGCTGAATTTTTGAATCGTCCCGTTGTTGCTCTCTGACAGATTCCCGACATGGACTCGGTGTTTGAGCAGCCGACAGACACGGACAAGTACTGGGTGGACGACAGGCAGAGGACGACGGAGGTGCTGCAGGAAGTCAAACCGTGGACGGATGAGAAACAGCAGCGCTTTGATAACAGGACTCTGGCGGCGGACAGACAGACGGACAGGTTCTGGACCGAGAGCAGACAGTGGACGGTGGACAGACACACACAGAGACAGATCGACAGGAAGATAGAGAGACAGTGGATGGGCGGCAGGCAGATCGACAGGTCGTGGTCGGAGAACAGGCAGAATGACGTTCAGGCAGACACTCAGTGTACCGAGAGCAGACAAGCGAGCAGGAAGTCAGAGCGGCAGGCGCAGGCCCTTCCACTGGCTCAGAGGCCTCTGCCGCCGTACCCGTCCGACCTGACGCCTTCGCCCAAACAGGAAGCAGATTATATGAAGTGCACGGAGGCAGCAGCTGCTGGAGAGTGGCAGCAGGACGAGCAGGGCGACAGGCTGATTCGTCCGGATGCAGGAGGAGGCTTCACCGAGGGATGGAGGGGAGGGCGAGCCGCTCCCTGTGCATCCAAACCCGACCCGCCACCTCAAAGCAGCAAACCAAATCTCCCCAAAGTGAGACAGAGACATCGAATGGAGAGCTCTGAGCCTCTGCCAGGTACCTGCCTGTCCTCCATGTTTACAATGCTGCAGGTAGAAAGAAGACTTCAGGACATGTAAAGATTCATATAGATAAAATTAACCCAGTGTATCTTGTTCATATCTGCAGGTATGGAAGAGGAGGGAGAGTTTGAGAAGGATCCTGGAAAGATGGACAAGAAAGAGAAGAGGAGAGACTCGGAGGGTCAACCTCCTCCGATTCCAGAAAAGGTAAGGTGGTTTTTAATCTGTCACTGTTTAAAGGTGAATTTGGTAAATCTCACTTGATGTAGTTGCAGTTATCTTGCTTCGTGCTTCATGAATTTGTTCCTGTTTTGTGTTCTTATCCGACAAACAGCCAAAGACGTCCTCGTATGTGACTTTCCCAAAAGAACCAGCCAATGAGAAGAGCTTACCTCCTCCACCCGTCCCACCTCCTCTTCACAAACCAGTGCACGGACTACCAGACCGAGCTGCAAGTCAAGGTCCCTCCACTGAAAACTAAAAGTGCAACAAAAAGTTGTGTTTGTGTTTATCCGATTGCAGAAGTCTTAGATGCAATTATTAAATATCGTACTTTGTGCTTTTCCCTTTTGTGCTAATTATTCGACCCGAAACACACAGTATGTCATCAAGGTGTCTGTACTGCATATATCTAAGCTTTGTACCGTCTCGTATTGTTCAGGTGAAGAAGGACTCAGACCTCAGGCTCCGGTGAAACCGCAGAGAAACAGGAAGGCCATGTCCTGTGACGCAGGTACAAACTGACCTTTATCCCTTTCCAAACAGTGCAAACACAATATGAATATATATATCAGGAGTGGGACTTTAACACTTTGATTAAGATTAATTAATTACAACAAAATGACGTGTTACATTTTTTTAACGCATTTAATCACAGTTTACCTCATAAACGCGCAGAACTGTTGGTCATTGCTACACGCTAGCTTATCGCTAGCTTGGCGCTAGCTTATCGCTAGGTTATTGCTAGTTTCGCGCTAGCTTGTTGCTAGTTTCATGCTAGCTTTTTGCTAGCTTCGCTTTAGCTTCTCCACAACTACAAACAAGAAGCATTTGCAGCCTAAACTCGACCAAATGACTGTCTTCAGGACCAAAATTAGTAATTCATCGTCTGATAAACTTATAAATTCACTCTCTAAATTGATCGCTCTGGACTGTAGACCACTATTAGTGGTAGAAGATAAGGGGTTAGAAAATGTGCTACAGCTAGCAACGTGTGATCCAACTTTCCAGCTGCTGAGCAGAAAAACTATTTCAAACAAGATCCAACAGCTTTATGAAACTGAGAAATAACACTGCATGCATTGTATTCATTCATCCACCAAAATCCATTTAGACTGAGAAGTGTTGCTGTTTAGGGCAAATATTGTGATGCACTTAAAATGTGATTAATTAATTAGAAAGCCCTGAGTTAATTAGTTAACGTTTTTTAATCAAGTGCCACCCCTAATATATATATATACATATATACATTCCTGTTTGTGTTTATCGGTGTGTAAGGCGTCATTTTTAACTGTTTCTTGTTGTTTTCTGTCCTCACTGAACCCAGGCACTGACAGAGAAAGCCCAAATAACGTTGAGAAGCCCCCAACTCGAAAACCCCCCGTGAAAAAACCTAGACTACCCCAAAACAGAAATAAATCTCTGGAGCTGTCTGGTACATGTCTCTCTGTTTCTACTCATGTCCAGTGTGTGTGTTTGTATGTGTGTGGCAGGTGGAGGTGGTGATGTATTATTATAAAACAGCTGCAATCTAATCCCTCGAGGAAATTATTCTTTGAATCTTACAACATATGAGACAGAAAAACAGCTTTTCAGTTAAACATCCTAACAATGCTCTCTGACAGATTCAAAGACACCAGACTCCTTTGAAACAGGAATTTTATCTTACAGGGAATTCAATTACTGTGTTTGAATGTTCATTTGTAGTGTTTTAACCTATTAGCTGTGATCTCATCTTGGAGGTTAACTGACTCTGGGAGTGAACGCAGCCTGCTGTTCTTATGTTCTCATAATGAATAAATGTTGGGGCTTGTAGATAATACAACGATAAGTTAGAGTTTCACCTGTCTGGAGGAAACGGCACTGTGCAAATAAAGGTTGATTGACGGATTGTGGTTTATCCACATTGACTATCCCTCGACCTAAAGCCAATAAAACCTGAAACACTGGTACAGTAGATGATACTCAGACTGGACCCACAACCAGAACACATCTGAATCCCACATTTAGAAGCAGCACCTATAGACAGGTGATCCTGCAGTCTGTTTGGGCCCTTGGCATAAACTCCCAGAGGGCCCCTCTAACAAGCGCTCATCTCCCTTATTCCATAAATAATCTGACACCAGATGAAAAGAAGTCTCTCTCTCTCTCTCTCTCTCTCTCTCTCTCTCCTCATAGTGAGGGAAACACTAGCAGCAGTCAATCATTTCATGAAGCTTTTACTCCTCATTATCTGCTCCACTTTGCTTCTCTTCATTTTCTCACTGCCAGACAGATGCTAATATCTGCCTTGTTTATGAGCAGAGCTGCAGACGGGGCCCCCTTTAGGAGGTGTCCTACTGTCTTTGCAAACTTTGCCCATTTTGAGCCACTGCGGTGGTTTTTCGGCCCCTCGCTGCCCCCTGCTGGTGTGCGTCTCCGAGCAGTTCCATTAATTTTCTTTTCACGGATGCATGCGTGGACTAAGTCTATGATTTTCTTCTTTTGTGTGACTGAGGTTATGATGTCACTTTGTTTTTTTTTTTTAAATTAATAGTTCAGATTCAGATCAACATTTTGTAAGACCAGGGGCCCCTTCTAGGGTCTGTTTTAGGCCCTCGGCAAACCTTAATTGGGGGCCCTTCCAACCAGCATCCATTATTAATTTCCCAGCAAATAAACGCACGTCTACACTCTGCAGGGCATTGAGAGTGAGCGCTGTCAGACGGGGCCCTATTAGGGAGGTTTCCGACTGTCGTTGCAAAACTCGCACATTTTGAGTAAATGCTGTGGTTTAAAGTTTTTCAGCCCCTCGCTGCCCCCTGCTGGTCCGAGCAGTTCCCTGCCTGTCTATAAATTTTCTTTAAGTTTTCACGGATGCATGTGTGGAAAAGTCTTTGTTTTTCTTCTTTTGTGTGACATGAGGTTATGATGTCACTTCGGTTTTTTAAATTGATAGTTCAGATTCAGATCAAGACCAGGGGACGCTTCTCGGATCTGTTTTAGGCCCTCGGCAAACATTCACACACGTAATCGGCAAAAAACGCACGTCTACACTCTGCAGGGCATTGAGATTGAGCGCTGTCAGACGGGGCCCCATTAGGGAGGTTTCCGACTGTCGTTGCAAAATTTGCACATTTTGAGTAAATGCTGTGGTTTAAAGTTTGTCAGCCATTAGGGGCCCCCCTCCCCTTACTGGCCTGGGGCCCCAGGCTGTGGGGTTTTATGGAGTCTGGTGGATTTACAGAGAGTGAGCGGCTGTTTTTCTGCCAGACGCTTCAAATAACAGTCTGAACCTGTCAGTGACAAAAACAGGATTTTTTTTATTGGACACATTTTAAATGGGATTCAACCATTAATGTATTCAAGGTTTCTGACTCTCACTGGTTGTAGCAGCATTAATGGATGTTTCTTCTGATCAATAATCTTATTTTCGTTCTATTTTACAGACAGCATGAACTCGGCCTCCAGTCAGAGCGAGTTACTGTGATTGGACTTCAGGAGGAGGAAACACGGCAGACATCATGAAGCATCAAATCACCACTTCTGTTCAAACCCTTTTTCTTGACGTCACCTCGTCCTTCCTCACAAAGACGCTGTTTCTCTCTTTGCTTTCCTCACATGAAAACTGTCCGTGGCTTCAGTATTTTATCAGTATTTGCTCCTTTTAGAAAAGTCGACCGATCATTCGTTTTCTTTGTTTTTGTGTGTGTGTGTGTGTGTGTGTGTGTGTGTGTTGGTGGGCAGTGAGTCGACTGTTTGAGCATTGTGGCTTTGCTAGACAGAAAAAATCCAGACAATTATTAGAATGTGTTTTCTTAACTCTGCATTTTAAACTGAGCGCCTCAGTTTACACTTGAAAATGAGTTGCTTCTTATCAGATGATGATTTATATCTAGTTTTGCTTTCAGGATCTGAAAGGTGATATATTTTATAGAGAAAAATAAATATTATGTATGAGCACCCTCGCTGTATGAATAAAACACTAAAAGAAAACATGCCTTTGTTTTTGTTTCATACTCTCAATGGCTTCGTTCTATCAAGCCCCGTTTCCACACAGCAGTCTGGTACGGTTCGGTTTGGTTCACCTGATCCCGTTTGTGTTTCCACAGCCACCCGTGCCCTATTTGGTAGGCGGCGTGTAAGCCGAATGACGATAGCCCCTACGTAAATAGCATCACATGATAGCAGCTAACAGCTAACCGCGAACTAATAAATTAAACAAAGTAGAAAAACGTGACGCAAACAAAACCAACGCTGGAGACATCCAGCAGGTCATCTCCTCTGTCACTGTCATGTGACTCTTTATTACAAGAACTCAATCCAGCTTTGTTTCAGAGAAGGCTGTGAGCGGCGAGGACAAATACACACGGAAACAATCAGCTGTGTTACACTCAATGCTTTAAACACGGCCGAGTTTTGTTTGCCGACGTAACACAGGAAGTGACGCTTCTTTCAACCAATCAGCGGACTGCTGTGTTTAGCTCAAGCTTTTCGGGTCGGTTCCACATTCTTGGCTCCCCGACTGAAGGGTCCCAAAAAGTGGGACGGTACGGATCGGTTATTTGGGAATCCTTCCCGGGATCAGTCGATGGAAACGCCGCAAAATGTGCCGTACCAAGACGAACCGAGCCGGACCGCTCGGTGGAAACGGGTCTTTATAAATTGAACTATAATGTTTCATTTGTTATATACTAAGTAAAGTTTGAAATCGTGAGGTGATCGTATGCTGGCGTTATCCCAGGGTGAGTCTGTAGAGGGCGCCAAACAGCTTCTTCTATGAATCACATGTTACGACATGAAGAACTTAATATGACAGCTTCAGTCCTTTTATCACCTCTTACACACTGCGTGCACTATTATTGATTCATTTAATTACTGAACAACAACAGTGCTGATGATCAATCAAAAATGTTAATAAATCTCAAACCTAAATATTTAAAGAAGTAAAAGTGAGGTGTTGGCTATCATAAAAATTAAAAATAATATATGTATGTGATGATAATAATAAATCAACTGAACAAAAAACAAACAAAACATCTGTGACCAATATAAATACCCTTAAAGACTCAAAAGCCGTCCATATATATATATATATATATATATATATTTTGATCTTTAATATTTTTTATTAAAAACAGTCTCTAATTTTGTTGAATATCAAATAATATCAATAAAATAATATCAATAAAAAAAAGTTTGCCCTTCTTTGTGCTTTCCCGACTCGCCAACAGTAAGATGAACCTTCAACACATGAACTGAATAAACTCTGAATAATCAGACTGTGCATTGATTCACTGTCATGCTGAAATAATACAGCTGGAACAAGAAGCTCCAGCTGTCAGGTTTGTTCTCCCTGATTGCAGGTGGAGGCTAAATTTACTTCCTGACTTCAGAAATGCCCCCTCTGGTCGTCATAGCAACCTCACATATTTCATACCAGCCAAGGCATGTGAGAAAACAGCAGGGGGCGACTGATCCTTACAAATGAGGCAGCCGCACACACACACACACACACACACACACACACACACACACACACAGGCAGCAGTCTCGCAGGTTGTCATTAGCAACTGTGCCATGACCTTTTCTTTTTTCTGAAGATGCTATAACGAGTTAGAAATCCGACCTACAGAGAGGAAACAAATAGAGAAGCTGTTTCTGTTCTTTCCTCACAAACATCCTCCAGGGAAACATGAACATGACTCAAAGATGTTTCCACATGTAAATAATCTGCTTCACACCCTTAAAGAGGAAGTCCTGCCTGTAGTTTTTGCTCTTTAAGTAATCGCTCAGGAATAAATCACAGCAGTTATTGTGCAGACAGGAAGATGATTTATGTTCCCGCGCTGCTTCACCTCTGTGAGAGCAATGGGCCGGTTTCTCCTGAAGCACTTTAAACATCTTTGATTTAAGATTAATGGAGAGTGGCAGTTCTTCAGTGAAATGTTACCTCAGTGTTTTAAACATTTACTCCCACATCACATCAGGCTGTGCAAAAATAAAAACCATTACCTCACATTAAAAATGTTTTTGAGGATTTTTTTTAAAGGATTTTTGAGATTTAAAAATGTGCAGATTTGCAATTGGTGTGAAGTTTACAGCTATTAACGCCGGACATTGTTAAATGGATACAAATCAATCAGAGAGTTTCATTAAAACCACACAAAAACAATGTGTAAGTAATAATGGACTATCATATAAAATAAATTGTGGAAAAATTGGATTTTATCTTTATACAACAAACTGATTTCAGTGTTTGTTCATGATACAACTGATTTTCTGTAAATAAATATTCTTTATTAAGTAAATACAACCTTTTAAAAGCTTCTTTTATTTTATTGTTTTCCATCAAACCAGAACGTTGGGAGGTGGCAGGTGCAGAAAGAACTCTGGTTTTCTTTTTTTTTTGATTTCTTGCATCCTGAGCAGACTGCAGCGTCGTCCTCACAGCTGATGTGAAGACACATCCCATCACGCAGGAGGCACCCGAACACGTCCTACACCCCTCATCATTCTTCTGTTACCAAGCAACATGATCGCATAAAGGAGGCCGAGGGAAGAGAGGAGCCGGGGAGAGAACATGTGTGGGAAGAAGGAGAAAGATGCGTGAAAATAAAGCCACGCAGGCAACCAATCCAAAGAAATGTGCATCATCCAGCACGCACGATGCACAGCGTCTCCTCTTCCTTCCGGTTTAAAGGAGGATCCCATGAGCGCCCTAAAAGGCTGTGATGAGTAAAACTTCTACACACAGAAAATAATTGCCTGAATTAGAACTTTTGAATAGTAAACGAGGCGGTTTGAAGTCGTCGTGTGTGTCTGATCAGGCTGCGTCTGCAGGCCTGTGAGTCTGGATCACATGTTGCAACAGCAGCTCATAAAGTGACTCATGAAAGCACAACATGAGAAGACGGAGAGTCATTTAATGTAATTACATCCACGTCAACCAAAAGGTCAGGAGGATGCTGTGCAGAGACGATGTCATGGGAACCGTCTCCCTGATGTGACTGTCTCTGCAGCCACCTTCTGGTCCTGCAGTCTGTCAGAGGCAGCGTGACCTGACAGCGTCGTTCACAGCTGAGACTTCCTGTTAAAAAGAAGAAGAAGAAATAAAAACAAGCAGCTGCAGCTAATCATGATTATACAGTCAGGTCATGTTGCGTCATTTTGCAGCAGTCGCCTGCATTTGTGACTAAAAGGACAATTAAAGAATAAAAACTGGAGATGGAGAATTTACATAAACAGGTCTTTCTGTGAGTTTGCTGAAATAACAGGAAGCAGATTCATTAAAAAAAATATTTTTAAAAGTCTTTTTTCAGGCTTTATCAGGTTTATTGGTGTGTTTTGACTTTCTATCATTTAGTCAAAAAAAGTCAAAAATTCATCTTTATTTTCATCGTTTCAAACGTTTAATCATTTATATATCTATGTTTATATACATGTGGCACATTTCATGCTGAAGTCTTTTTGTGCACTTTGTTTTTCTTTATGTAAATCATTTTTGCAGGTTGATGGTCTCCAAGGATCATGAGATGTACCCGACCTCTCATCCCTGCAGCGTTCATCGTCGATGTAGAGTTCAGATATTCAAGAGATCGGTGAGTGCATCACGGAGATTTATGGTTCTGATTGAAATCTTTGATTTGGAACAAACAGCTGTTTACATATCAGGGGGGGGGGGGGGGGGGGGGGGGGGGGAGTGAATTAACAGATTTAGTGTCATCTCTCAGTCTGGGATAGGAACCAAAGTATGGACCACCTTAATCTCTTCACCCCCCCCCCCCCCCACACACACACACTCCTCTGACCTCCATCTTTTATCCACCTTTATTTGTTTAAGTCCCTTCATGCTTCATATTTATTTTGTTCATTATGACTTTTATGTGCATCAGTGTTGAATTCACTCTACTGACACATTCTGCAGATTATTGCTAAATTATGCAAAAAAAAAAAAAAAAATCAGTTTTTTTTCAGCCACTTTTTGAGGCTTTAAAAAGCAAAGTTTATTTATTTAACTGACGAACACGGCCAGAGAGATGACCCGTGACCCGCAGAGCAGAACTTAACTGAACTGTTTTCATTTTCAGCCTGAATGTCGGTAAACACAGACCTAAACCTGTTTAAATGGAATCGATTGGGTCCTGATTATTGATCATCGGGGGTTAGACAGTTAGAGACGCGCTGGGTGAGGTAATAGCGAGGAGGCTGACGGCTTATGTCTACATTACAGATGGTTTATGAAGGCACGGCTATCTGTTAATCTGACACTAGTTTCAGGGGGAGAATCAGAGCTAATCCCATGACTAGCCTGATAAACCCACTCACAATGAGACCCACGTGTGGACAGCACACACACACACACACACACGCACACACACACACACACACACACACAAACACAAACAACAGCAGTAAGATGGTCTGGAATAAAAATCAATAAAAGACAGTAAATAGCTTAAAGAGGTATGAAATCTTTTTTTCTCGACAAAGTCAGATTTAAACAATTTAAAGATTAACAGTTGAAGTGATGGATTAGATGCCTGTTACAAAAACACTGAGATTAGAGGCAGACAGGAAATGATAAACAAGACGACTCGAGCCAAGCGGAAGATTAAATTTATGCTTTTTATAGAAGAAACGAGCAGAATGTGACTGTGACACTGAACATGATGAATCTTTGATGAAGCTGCATCAAATAACATAAACACAGTTTTTTTTATTTGCATATTTTCTTTTTGCAAAAGTGATGTAAGAAGATGTTTAATGTCTGCATGATGAATGTGAAGCTTAAGCAGAAGTTTCATCTTCGTTCTGTCCAAACATTTTTTTTTTAAACTCTGCGAGCTTGTTGTAAAAGTTTGAGAACTTTTTTCAGTGGATTTTATTTTTTTTTGTCCTGGAAACTTTAAGCACAAACATTTGTGAATGCTAAACCTCATAAACAAACGACTGTTTTTAAGTGTAGAATGATCTTCTCTACGATCTCCTTTAATTGAATCCTGTTGAAAACAGCTTTCAAACACAGCACAATAATAATAATTATAATAAAAACAGTGTTTATGTTTTGAATAATTACTGTTTACTGCTAGTACTCTCTCCCTCAAAAATATCTGGAACATTTTTGGATTTTTTTTTTGGTCTCCCCTCTGCATGCTAACATGTGGTTGGATTTCAGTTTATTCATTTATTTTTTTTAAATTTTTTCTTTATTTAGAATCACAAATCAACACTTCTGCATAGTTTCAAACATACAGGGATTATTCTTTAAAAAAAAACCATTTTAAATATACAAATATGAACAGACCATGGGATGTTTTGAAATGGGAAAAAAATAGAAAACAAAGAATTTACAAGCAGTTTTTACAAAAGAAAGGCGTTTAGGAGAATTATACATTTCCCACTTTTCCCAGATGTCCTTGAATCTCTCACAGAAAAGGTCATTCTTTCCATTTCATAGATTTGGTAAAAAGTATCGTAGCATTTGGATTTCAGTTTCAAACTGAATCATTGGTTGTGTGTTGGATTTGAGAGCAACATAAACCTGGGTGTCATCTGCGTCACATCGCAGTGAGTCTTCCTGATTTTGGATGAATTGACCAAACACAGGTCCGAGATTTAAAACCCCTGAAGGACACCACACATAAACTCCAAGCCTTTTGAAATAAAACCTTTATAAACACATTCACTTCATGCAGCCTGAAAATAATGAAAAAAAAAATCAATTGCACTGCAAGAATTACGTTTCTGTCCTGTGAAATTCAAAATAATTGAAATGTTTTAAACTGATAAAAACCTTTAAGAACATTTGAAGTCAGAGTCACGGACAGACAAAAACTGTAAGGATAGAATAAAAACATGTTTGTGTTAAATCTGTAAAGAACCTTTATTATGTGTTGGATTTTTTTTAAATCACTGATTTCGTCTTATTTTATAATCAGCTGCAAAGATCCCACATCCATCAGATTGGCTCAAAGCATTTATGAATATTTTATTTATGATGGTCGCACAGTTCCTCTCCTCTGTCTGACATTTAACACGGGTGATGGAGACTGTGTGTATGTAGAGAGTGAAGGAGGCCGATCCATGCGGGGGGGGGGGGGGGGGGGGGGGGGTGTATGAAGGAAGGAGTTTCCTCTGTGCAACACGTAAGCCTGCCGCTTGCACAGAGTTATCTGGATTAGGACATGTATCTGTGGGATAAGACTGAGTCAGAGGGATCCTGCAGAACTCTACCTCACACCATCTGTCCAAACATCAGAGCCCGTCCTCAGCTCTGTCACTCTCTCACTCTGTTCGTCACGACTCTGCGTCCTCTTCTTCTCCTCATAAACACATTTTACCTTTTTCTTAAAAAAAAAAAAAAAGACTTCTGTGGCTGCTTGTCCCGATATCTCCACTTTAAGGCTGCTCCTGTTTCCTATCCCCGTTTGGCCTTAAGACCCTCCCAGAGGATATAGCCTGAGGATATGAAACCAGGGTTTAGGGGGGGGGGGGATTAATTTCCCATTGAGGGGGAGATGATGCTGAAGTTCAAAGGGTCACTTGACCCAAACACTAAACAATTAATTTTCTCAGAAAGGTAGCTTGGTCTTATTTGATTATGTCTGTCTTAAAGCTGGTCGACTGAATAATCTCAGACCAGCAGTCCTCATGAAACTTAAATCTTTCATCTTTTCCAAACAATTAACCCCTCGACGCCTGTTCTCCCGAATTTGCATCAAACCGCTTCCGCTTTAAATGCAGCAAAAAATAGCGTCCATATTCCTCCACTGCCGGTTGATGCACTTTCAATGCAAACTGAGGAACCTTTAGCAAGCATGAGTTTGTCACAGGACCAGACAGAACAACATGATGTGCTATTTTTATGCAATATCTGTTTTATGTGATGTTTTTTCAAATAAACGTTCTCAACTTAATTTAGCATCGACTTGAAAGCAGAAACACGTAAAAAAAACATTTTAATACTTGGAAACACATTCAGGCGTCGAGGGGTTAACACTAAAAGTTGAAGAGGGAGGACAAAACTTTTTATACTTTTTTAATCCCATGAGGGGAAAATTAGTTTACACACATATAGATCCTTGTGACATGCATTGATGGGGGGGGGGGGGGGGTCTCGGAGTGAGGGGGGCTGCACACAGCGAGCACTCCAGAGCAGTTTTGGGGTTCGGTGCCTTGCTCAAGGGCACCCTGGCAGTGCTCAGGAGGTCGCCTGATGCCTCTCCAGCTACCAAACCAGTTTCTGGACTTGGTTCCGAGTCAGGACTTGAGCCGGCGACTCTCCGGTTCCCAACCCAGGTCCCTACAGACTGAGCTACTGCCGCCCCAAAAACATGAAACATGAAACTATCCCAGGAAACATCCGAGGACAAATTTGTTGTCTTACTCTGAGTCCAAACAGCAACATAAGCGTCTGTCTGTTTTCATCGTCTCTCGACTCTCCAGTGAATCCTCCGCGCAAGGTTTTTACCTAAACGCCCCGTTCCTCTTTTTCTTTCTGTCGGTCGTGTGTGGACGAGGGACGAGGACGAGGGACGAGGGACGAGGACCGAAAGAGATCAACAAGGTGTTTGGAAGTTCTTCCCTCAACATAAAGTGCATTGATTATATGATATATATTTGATTATATCCATATCTATGACTAAAATGTTCAGCTGTGATTTGAAAACAGAGGCCAAACTTTTTTTTTTTTTTTTTTTGGATTAAGGCTATCGAATGCTCTTCAATACTTTACAAGTCACCACACGTCTGTGTCTGGATCTATCTATAACGCTGGCGTGCTGTCAGGACACGCTGGGAGAAGGAAGAGAAGAGTAAAGAGGGAGTGCAGCCTCAGTTAATGTTCCATATGACGTCAGGCTGAGCTGATGGGAGAGGGCCGCAGGGTTTTATCAGGAGAATTCACTGTGAGCACACGACCGGTTCGATCTCTTTGCAGGTAATAGAGGGGTCACTGTTCGGTTTAAGCTCCGTTTCCACCGAGCGGTCCGGTTCCTCTCGGTACGGCGCTCATTTCACCTTCCTGTTGAAGTTGTTGTTCTTTTTTTACCTGATTTCGATTGAAGCTTATTCTCAGAGGGCGGCCATCTTTTAACCTCCCCTGCACAATAACTTAAACAATTAAACTAAAAGAAACATCAAAGTCATTTATCTCCAAAGTCAAATGTGTAACATAAACCTGGGTGTCATCTGCATAACATCACAGTGAATCTTCCTGATTAGCAGACTCTTGATTTGTTCACCACGTCACTGTTCATTTTTTTATTTTTACGTCCTGTCCTGTTGCGAGTGTTAACCAACAAGGTGCCAGTCAGGCCGAGCGCCTTTGTGACGACAGCGTGCGAGTGTGAAGAAAAAGTCAGCAGGAAACACAAACTCCCAAAAAACGTTTGAAATCTAACTGAGGAGCGACGATGAATTCATCTGACTTTCTATAAATGAACTTCCTCCTCAGATATTCCAGTTTGCCGAGTTGTTGTCTCCTCTGAATTCTAATCATCATGGATAGATATTTAATGACTTCCTGCTTTAGGTCACATGTACAAAGGAGCATAAACAATACAGAAACATGCATTCATACTTCATCTAGTTTCTTCTAAAGATTTATTTTTGGCCTTTTTGCCTTTATTGATAGGACAGAGGATAGAGTCGGAAAGGGGGAGAGAGTGGGGAGAGACATGCGGGAAAGTGGCCACAGGCCGGACGTGAACCCGGGCCGCCCGCGCTTCATCTAGTTTCTTATTTATTACAATAACAGAAATATAAAACATTTAAGCTTATATTATGTGAAATATCTTCCAACCATGAGGGTAAAAATATCCCACTCAGTAACCTTAAACGCAGCCTGTCTCGCTAGCTAGCGGCTGGTTGTCACGGCTGGATGTCACATCCCCGGGTTAAGTGTTCTGTTTATCTCTATTTCATGTTTCTTGTCTTGTTTGAGCTCTGTTGGCTGCACGCTCCCTCCCTCAGTGTTTCCCGCTCTGCTGGTCACCTGATGTGTCTCACCTGTGTCTTGTTAACTCCACCCCCTCTCAGTATAGAGTGTCTGTGTTCCCCTCACTCTGTGCCTGAGGCCGATACTACGAAGCAGGATTTGAGCTTAGCGGGGTCACTTCAGGGTTAACTCTGGGTTTTCAGTCCTACGAGGGTCGATTACTTTTTACCTGGTTGTATCACCACGGTAACTGATGCTGCACACCTGACCTGCTCCGGAGCAGGTTAAAGCTCCGCCCACTGACCAATCAGATCTTTAGATGGTGGAGCTCCCGGAGCTGATGGAGAGGGGGGAGGACACTTCATGTGTCCATCATGATTTTACATCAGACTATAGTCCGTTTAGTTATTGATGATGTTTCACTGATATCCTTCAACAGAGACGGAAGAAAGCACCGGAACATTTTAGTTGAAGATGTAAAATAATGAATATTTTCTTGTCTTTTTTACAGTTTTTACTCACACTTTTTACTTTGTTTTGTCCTTCCTGCATTTGTTCCTGCAGCTGTGTCTCTTTGCAGCCTGTTTGTCTTAACGTATTTATATCATTAATACAGTTTTTAGTTTTTGTAAATTAATGTTTGTAGATATGACGATCTGCTGACGGCAGACATGGTGAAGATTGTGATAGGTTAAATGACGCTAACTCCGCCCCCTTTACGTGAACGCGCTCTTGGTAACCCTGGGTTGACGGATCAGGTTGATAAACGGCATCGTAGGACTGATAATCACCATCTCATATGTCAGAGTTTGTTAAACCAGATCACCCAGAGAGACCCTGGATATGTTGTAGAGGCCTCTGGTCGTCTTCTTCCTTGTGTCCGCGTTCTTCTGATCGGATCCTGTTAGTTTTTGACCTGCTGATTTGGATTCTGTTTCCTGGATTTTGGGATTTTTGTGTTCCGACCCGAATAAACGGATTTTGAAACTTCCTGTCAACCTGAGTTCTGCTTTTGGGTTTTTCTGTGTCCAGCCGTGACAGTGTAGGGAAGGAAACCATTAGTCAGTCTAATCTGAAGAAGGACCGACTGAAACAACAACAACAACAACAACAACATGCTTCTAATAAAGTGGAGATGTCAGAGAGCTCGAGACATCCCATCTGAGCTCCCCTCTCTGTAAGGTCCAAACACACTCATGATGTCCAGGTGTGTGTTTGATCACATGACTCATATCACCTGTGTAGTGCTGCCTTCAGAGAACCAAATAAACACCAACGTGTTGAATGTAAGGAACACAGAGTTACACAAGGAAACACAAAATAATAATCAGTAACTTTAAAGAGTCTGTAGATTTTTTCTAAAAAAAAAAAAATATATATATTTATAGTCTTATACAAAAGTAATGTGCAGTCATCACTGCTGGGCCTGCATACATGTGTGGTTTTGTTTCTTGTGTCTGAGTCCTCTGGATGGAGTTTAATGATTTGGTTGCTTCGGCACGTTTCAAGCTAATGAGAGCGTGCAGGCGAATGTAGCAGTCACGATGTAGCAGAGGAGGAAGAGTCAATATTAGAGAGGAAGAAGAGTCAATATTATCACAGTGAGGCGTTAACAGCTTGTTCCAAAACTAAACTTTTATCTCCCTGACGTGGAGTCGGCCTGCTTTCTGCTGGACAGACAGGCGCCAAACACCGGCGCTTCGATTGTGCTAAGCTAGCTAAGCTATCAGCTTTTTCATTACAGTAAATATAAGATGGTCAGTGAGTAACTTCTGGTGGCGATGAGCCCACGAGGAGAGGCCCACTTTGAATGTTGTGATTGTTTGACTCTACCTTCAGCTGTATCTGACTGCTGTGAAGATAGAAAGATATTTAAAGATTAGCACGGCTAGCTATGACCAAAAAAAAGTTTCTTGGGGTCGATCTATTTTCTTTCCCTTCATGTCCCTTCTGTATTATCAACATCTTAACCTCCAATCAGAACATAAAAATGCTCTTCTTACAGCCACCTCTCCCCATGAATGCTGACGACAAAGTGGGGACGTTAAGGACTTTAACACACCTCTGCAGACGATGCTCTGGGAGGTTTCTCCGCCTGCTCGGCTGCAGCAGATGTTGGACGGCTGCTGCTGCTGTGTTGGACACGAGGAAGCATGAGGTAAGTTCCTCTGTGTCTCCCCGTCTCTTTGTCCCTCACCCTCATGCATGGGAGGCCCTGTTGGTTTAGCGGCTAAGCTTCCCCCCCGGAAACACAAACGATGGACAGATAGAGAGGTTAAAGCAGAGAAAGAGGAGGAAGAGAAACTGGATGAAAAGAGGGGAAACTCTTTCATATTATTTATTTTCACTCCGCTCTGACTCGGTTCCTCAGAGATGTTAAATTCTTCAGACTGTTTGTCCGTCTGTTTTCATGAGTCAGCACGTCTGCTCGCCTTAAAGGTTTTGTTTACTGCCTGGATCAGATTTGTGCCGGCACTATTAACTCACTGATTCCTTAACGAGACACCGTTAAGACACTGAGACACCGTGGGATTAACAAGTTTAGCTTTTAAGGAGCATCGAGAAACGCTTGTTATGCATTTCTCTGCTCGGCCGACTTAAAAAAAAAAAAAAAAAAGAGAACTAATTGTCAGGTTTTGAGTCTGACTGTAAAAGACAGGCAGGAGTGCAGACCCATGGGGGGTCAATTTGTGAGAACAAAAACAAACCTCTTTGTTCAGTTAGTGAAACTTGGAGACTGCAGGATCGTCTCGTTTGGATCTGAAAAAGTTCAAACTTTTATTCACTGATTGTTTCAGTTCTGTTGACTCAAAACAACGAAGCAGAAATGTTCAATAACATACAAACGATGGCTTTTCAATGAAGGTCGAGACTCTCTGTGTGTTTTTAATCCTTTTTTTTAAACCTGAAT
>NC_136698.1:27450826-27485826 GCF_947650265.1 Symphodus melops | reverse complement strand
GTTCAAATTAATATTATAATGATACATTTTTATTTATAACGAACTTTACTTTTAAAAGTGCTACAAGTACCATAAAAACATATATATATATATATATATATATATATATATTTTAAAGGCTTTTTTAAAGAGAAAAGTTTTCAAGCCTTTAAGTATGATCTTATGATAATTACATATTTTAAACAAAAAACTAACAAAGTGCTCCCAATAGAAATCGATGGCATTAAGCGAGCGGTAGTTTGACGATCTGTGCGTGACGGTTGTTTGTGTGTCAACATTTCCCACATTTCTGTTTCATCTGAAGAGTGAGACTCTTTTATTTACCTTGACTCTGTCCACTCTCCTTCAGGACTAAAGACACAGAGACAAGGACACGAGGACGTTTACTTTCTCCGAGAGGAAACTCACCCATCAGTCTGCGACTTGTCTTCACGCCTGTTGCTGTCTATGAGCCGCTCTGAGGCCGTGCAGAGGACTTCACAATCATCCTGACACAAGGACCCCCCCCCCCCTCTGTTGAAGCCCCACAGAAGCAGCAGACAGCATGTCCTCGCCGCCCCTCCCCATGCCCTCCCTCCCCCCGAGCCCGCTGGCCATGGAGTACCTGAACGATTTTGACCTGCTGAAGTTTGAGGTGAAATCAGACACTCCTCCTCTTCCTCCTCAGTGTGCGTTTCCAAAGTCAGGCCTCCCTCATGACCCCTCCAGCTCTCCGTACACCAGCCATCCTCCACAGGACTCCAGTCTGAGCTCCAGCCCATACAACTCGCTGCCCCCCTCGCCCACGCTCAGCGACACCCACCCGCCTCCTTCGGGCTCCTCTTCCCTCTCCTCCTCCTCCTCCTCCATCTCCTTCCCTCTCTCCATCTCCAACAGCTTCACTTCCGGCATCAGCTCCGGCTCTCAGGGGAACGTGGAGGGCAGCCCGGCCCACGGAGGACCTCAGGGTCCCACCCCGGCCTCCCTGGAGGACCTGATCTGGCTGGCAGCTCTTCAGCAGCAGTTTGGAGGGGAGGTGACGGGGCCCGCTACCCTGCTGGGAGCTCTGGGAGGAGTGCCGGAGAGAGGGGACAGAGAGAGGGGGCCCGTCAATGGATTTCTGGGCTGTGAGGATGCTGTTGAGGCGTTACTGAACTCAGCTGCTGCAGCCGTCAGCACGCAGGTGAATATCACAGACTGGAGGTGTTAAGATGGACGAGATAGTTGCCAGTGTTTGAGCAGGTTTGTCTGCAACTTTTGATGGATAGATCAACTCCGGTGCATCTGTCTTAGATGTGTTGTTAAAGTTTATCGCTCATTGATAGAACAGATATTGAATCATTTTTAAACATGCAGGTATCATAAATATGATCAAATGTCTGGCGTCTACATTTTTGACGATGGTATTCGGGTTAAGGCAGCAACCATGACGACAAACGACGGTCTGTCATTGTACTATTTCAAGCCTCAAGTTAGACATTTTGACAGCTGCCATCTTGGTTTTTTCTGGCACCAAAAGTGACCAAATTTTGCAACAGGGTGGCTGTTGAGAGCAGTGAGGAGTTAGCAGATGCTAAGTCACCAATGCTAACCAGTCTGAGCTCTTAGCTTATTCATAAACTGGCCAAGAAGCTCGTTCACGATCTCCATTGTTCTTTTAAAAATATATTTTTTTGTAAGTTTGTCTTGAGATAACATTTGTTATGAATTAAAACTATACAAAGAACAAACGAAAGATTGATCAGTTGATTCAGATTTTAAGGCGATCCACTTCACTGGAGTTTTATTTTTCCATTATTAAAGTTAAGATAGCTTCAGGAAACTACGACTCAAGATTGTCTAGTAAAACATCAAAGTTAGCACCTTAAAGTAGAGCAAGAGGTTGTTTAAACATTCACCCTGTACCATTGTAAAGTTGGACTTTTTAGCATGAGGCTCAAATAGGAACTGACTCACTTTCGGACAAAGCCTCTAGTGGAAAATCAAGGAACTGCAGTTTTTAAATCAAGGCTTAATTTTTCCGCCCTGGTGGTTGCTGCTTGGTACTCCTGTCATAGCTATCTTCGGTATTGACTTTAATCCCTCCTCCTCCTCCTCCAGTTTCCGGGCCTTTCTCAGAGCTCCAGCAGTAACCTGGGAGACTCCAGCAGCGACAGTGGAGGTGACATCTCCTGCAGCAAAGGGACAGACATGTGTCACCGACCACTCGTCTTCCTCTCATCGGCCCCTCCATCGCTCCCTAACTCCGCCCCTGGCTCTGCTCCTTATCCGCAAGCCCTCAGCCCCACAGGCCGCCTTCATCACCACCAGCATCACCATCATCAGCACCACCCGCACCACCCCATGCATGGCAGCCATCACCATCACCATCACTCCGTCTCACAGGTACAAATCCCTGAAACATGAATAAATGACAACAATTAGAAAATCAGTTGCCATTGTTTAAAAGAGTTTGCCTAATGATCTCTGTAATTCACTATAATCAAATAGCGACTGTTTTCCTCTGAGGCTAAAGCTCAGGAAGGGAAGCTAATAGATGTAGCGCTGCTTTATCCCAGATTTGTAGGTCATACTTTTAATCATCATGACATTTCATTACCATTTTTTTACCTGTTTGCAATTGAAGATCAACTTATAAGACAAAGGATAGTCAAATGATTGAGACACTGGATCATATTTCAAAGTTAAATCTTAACCTTGAGCGCCTCAGACAACCGCTAATGTTAGCTGATATAGATGCCATTTTAAAAACAAGGTAACACATTTACTCATGGTGGCAGATTCTAAAAATTCAACACGCTTAAAAGTCAGACAAAAGAGAATTACAGGAAATCTTTGTGTTTTTGAACACTGAAAATTGGACATCAGGGTGTTCAGTAGTAACTGAAGGTGCTGCTTGCAGTATGAGGTAGCTAACGTAACGGTTTGCTAATGTTACATCATATGATAAGAAATACGTGGATTCCTGTTTAATGACTATTTTCCCTGGTAAAAGGGTCGTCTATCAAGAATCTGGGAGCTGTGTTTATTGAATTTAGTGAGATTCTTTTTTAGAAAGAGGATCAGTATAAAGTCTTTAAAGCTGAATAAACGACACAGCATCACTCCCAACACTTCTGTCGAGTAATTCAAACAGCTTAATGATTATTATTATTTTTTATTTCATGCACTTAAAACAAACAAACAAACAAAATGGATCAAATAAAAAAATCCAGTATGATTAGGTGATACAAAAAAAGATGTCTTTGAAAAGAAATGTGCTGGAGAAGCCAATTAAACCCAGAGGGGCTTGTCAGGTGGCTCTCCTGACGAGTAGCATATTAGTTTATAATAACTGTAATTAACTTTGTTAATATATTAAATGGTGTGATTCCAGAATGTCACAATTCATGTTTATATAATGTTTCGGATAAAGAAACACAAAACAATAATAAATAATACTTATTTAGTGTTGACCGTTTTCATTATTTAAAACAATTTGCCCGTTTCCACCAAGCAGTCCGTTTTTTAATTTTAAACATTTCTTTATTAATTCAATACGTATCCTGACATACAATGATCATTATGGAAACAATTTTTTTCTTGATGTCAAGTTTCACACACAGATTACAATAACATAACCATATAGGTACCAAGGAGAAAAAAAAAAACAGTACAAAAATGAGCGTCAGGCGGCGTAAGCGTCAGCAACGTAAAAGCTAGCCAACATAGCAGTGCGACGCGGTAAACAAAGGAGGAGAGAGCTGCACCACTGAGCTTGACCACGAGGCGGCGCCACACGCTGACATTATTCGCAAAAAAAATAAACAACAAAAACAGCTTTGATATCACTCTCTGGATATATCCATTTAAACATGCTATATGCATTGTGTCTATCTCCAGTCTTTATGCTCGTGTCAGTAATATAAAGCTAGCTAAAAAAGTTTTACCAAAAACATTTGACCAACTTTTGACTGTGGAAATGTCATTAGATGCAAACCGTACTGAACCGGACCAACACGTAAAAGTCTGACCATGATCGGCTCTGAACGTCGTTGTCATGGAAACACATGGAGGAGGAGGACTCTGTCTTGAACAAATGATCAAGAAAGAAAAAACAAAGCACCCGCGACGGACTCATTTGAAGATCAGGAAGTTCTCCTGTCCGTACTTTCTCGAGGTTAAAGGAATACGTTTAGAGGTGAAAGAGTCGATGTGACACTTGTGGCATTAGAGGGCTGAGCGGGAGGAGAGAGGGATTGAACAGTGACGGATTAGGATTAGGACATTAGAACATGGTTATTAATGTCTGTGCCGATCTGAAGTATCACTTTAAGGCTCTCTGTTTACATGACGACGACAAGAGAAGCTAAATATCTGATTTATTATGAAAGAATCTGTTTTTCTGCAACGCATTGAAGCATTTATTTGCATTATTTATAATGTTTTAAAGCAGTTTGAAAAGAGCGAACACATCATAAATATCAAGCTATTAATAAAGGTACTTTCAGTGCTAAGATATGTGAAATGCACAAAAAAAAATTATAAAATTTTTAATAAATCATCCTCAACAAATTAGAGCCAACAAAGTTAAATGCGCTTTTAAATGAATGTATTTGCACTTAAGCACAAATATTTAAATATGTTTTGTAAACCATGATATGGAAGAGTTAAAAGTTACTGATATGGGGATTTTTTTTTATTGCTATTTTAGAGGCTTCTTTATTCGATAGTGCAGCACAGGCGTTTTCTTCTTGATAACTTTTATGGAGTTAATTGAGTAAAAACCTAATTTGAGTAATTATGTAAAAACGTGTTGGAATGACCACATGTGAACAGAACAAACTACACTTACTCCTCCTGGATCTCAGTTCAAACACATTTGAATTTGTTGTGTGCTCGATGGGGATGTCTGAGGAGCTCCATGTGGAGCATGCTGTGAGCTTATGATAATATCTGCTATTATTGCTGTGTGTAATCCTGATAACTGTCACCCACACTCAGTCAGATTACACCACAGATTATAGACATGTGGAGATGAAATGTGCCCCCTGACAGACACACATACTGTATATGTCCCACACTCATATGACACCTTCAGATGTTTAAATCAACACATTTCCAGCTTGTTTCTCAACATTATTTCCCGCGTGTGTTTCTCTGTCTGTTCCTCAGTGTGGCGTGAACGAGCGTTTCTCAGACGAGCAGCTGGTGAGTCTGTCGGTCCGCGAGCTGAACCGACACCTGCGGGGCGTGAGTAAGGACGAGGTCGTGCGTCTGAAGCAGAAACGACGCACGCTAAAGAACCGCGGCTACGCGCAGTCCTGCCGATACAAACGGCTGCAGCACCGCCACGCTCTGGAGTCGGAGAAACATGTGCTCACGCAACAGGTACGCTTGCTCCACGTGTAGTCCTAAATCATGACAAATAAGGGAAGAGCATCCTGCATCAGACGCTCCTCATATATCCTTCCTGACACTTAGTCAAAGGGCCTCATGTTGCAGATGGAGGGGCCCATGAACAGGATCCTAAATGTTTCCGCTACGCCCCTGCTAGCAAGTCACTTTTACCAAACAAGCATTTTCCATGCAGACGTGCAACGGCAAAAGTGCTTCACGAACCAGAAGGCCAGAAAAGAGAATCAACGTGACAACAATATTTTTTCATTATGTGAGGATAAAAAAAAACTTATCAAAAACTGAAAAATATTGATAAAATGAACACAAATATTTAAATCCCCAAGATAAAAATATATGTTCATAAATATAGTGAATAAAGATCAGATTATCTGCGATCACTAAGATGAGGAGTTAAGAAGGGCAAGTTTTTCAATCAATCTTTATTTATATAGCGTCAATTCATAACAGGCGTTATCTCGAGACACTTGTGGTTTTTAAAATACAGTCATGAAGAATAAAAGATTTATAGGTGGCACATTTTTCAAATTTGAACGCAAAAATGCACTTTAAATTTTCCATCTTTGATTCAATCAAGGATTTTGGTCTCTTATCTTAAACCTCATGAATACAAAGAGGTTTCCCTCTGACTGCCACTTGTTGCTAACGGAAGCTAACGTGAGCCGTCCTCTCTTGCTCCCGTCCTCAGTTGGAGCAGCTGCAGTGTGAGCTGACTCGAGTGCTGAGGGAGAGAGACGCCTACAAAGCTCGCTACGAGAAGCTCCTCGGCACCAACCACGGCATCGCCGGCGACGCACCGCCGACCCGCGCCGGCACCAACCCACCTTCACCGCCCCCTGATTACTTCCTCTGAGTGGAACCCAGAGAGGGAGGAGACGGTGAAAGGAGGCCAGCCAACATGCAGCGATCGATGATGAGTAATCAGGAGGACTCGTACGTGTTCAGCATGTTTGTGTTTGAAGGGAAGTGGTGAAAAAGAGACATGGACAGGCTGTTTCTTCAACTGTGAAATCCCCCCCTGATTGATGAAAGGGGAGCTGACTGTTAATGCAGAGAGTTAGACTCGGCTCTAGGCTGCTACGAGGATTCAGTTTGATTTTTACTGTGAATGATTGTTGCACAAGAAGTGGCTGACAGCTTTTTTTTTTTTTATGGTACATCAGAGCAAAACTGGGTCACAAATACTCTGAAAATGGGGAAAGCTTTATTTAAAGGGAAATTCTGATGTTTTCAAATCTAGGCTGTATTTTTTGTTTATCACATATTTGGGGGGGTTGAATGCCTAAAGAGTGTTGGAACTGCTCCAGTAGATCGCTTCAGCCGGCAGCGGTAAAACAAGCGGTAATGGCTGCAATGTGTAAGTTGGCTGACAGCTGTAATTATAGTCACTGACAGGATCCCTGCAGAGATCCACGATTATTTTACTTCATTGACAGAATCAGTACTTTAAACTGCAGTGGCTTGTTAACCGCTGCTTCAAATTTCTAATTAGTTGGTATTCCTGTCTGACTTTAAAAATATATATATATTTATATTTGTAACCCATAACATCAACAAAAGGCAGCTGTAGCCGTGCATGGAAATAAAGGTAGCCTGCGATAAACATGGCCACGAACTAAAAACCTCCAAGAACGCCTTCAGATTGAACTCTGATGGGTGGAGCATATAGCACTTCCTGGTTGTTTTCTTCAAAGGGAGGAGCATGCACACTGAAGCCACGCCCACCCCGCTGCTTCCCCTCTCAAGCTAACAGAAGCTCTCAGCTCCCATCATGACGGGCTTTAAAAGCTCGTTCTCCATCAGTCTTGGTGTTAGGAATGGTGAAACCAGCGTTTGGCTCTTCCTGGTCAGTGCAGTCACGTGTGTGTTGCTCTCCTGACGCGTGTTGCGTACGTCTTCCACGCCGCCGTGAGTCGCAGCATCCGACCGTACGACTGGCTTTATAATCATCTTCACTAACGCTGCCCATCCAAGTATTAATATTCTTCACACGTTTGTATTTCTGTAAAGAAGGAAAAAGAAGGTGTGCCCGACTCTGCCTCTGATTTGTTTCTTTATCCGAGACTGACCAATCAGAGGCAGAGGAGGGAGTGTCGGAGGAAAATATGGAACAAAGATTCAAAACAAGACGGAACATTTTACTGTAAAATACATGAAGAGTTCATATTTGAAAGGTCAGGGGAAAACAATATTTTATTTTTTTATTTTATTTTATTTTACTATATTGATCCCCGAGGGGAATTTTATTTATTTTTTTTAAGTTTTGAATAAAAAAAATAATAATTTGTTAACTTAATACTTAACAAAAAAATAATAAAAAAAATTTTTTTATTTATTTTTTTTAAATTACAAGTACCTAATTCACCTCAGGGATCAATACAGCAAAATTGAATAAAAAAATAAATTACTGACTTGCCAATTGAGTTCGGTGAATTTGAAGAAAGCAAAGTCACAGTTATTCTACGTTATAAAAAAACTCTTCCATCTCTTAAATCTCTGTCAGGACCTTTTTCTGTAATCTTGTCGGAGAGTTAGAGTTATAATTACATCAGCATGTCCACAATAGACCCAAAAGATTCACACCTGCAGGCTGAAGCTAGTTTCTGGAGCAGTACCAAACCTTTTTGTAGTTCTCTTAAAACATTAGCAAACAGGGCCTACGATAAAGAGACGGTGGAAACCCCTTTAAAGCGTATTAACAGTCACCGACAGCTCATCTTATTACCTATGCAATATCTCGTACTCTACATGGAGTGGCTCAAACTGTAAAGCTGTGTTTTTTTTTTCTTCTGAAAGCTGCTGAAGCTGCAGAGGTCTGAGTAGTGCTGCGGTGCTGGATGTGGAGTGCTATGGGCTTTGGGTAAAGTATCCACGGCATGCGGGTGTATTTGCCAGCTGATATTTCACAGTTGCCTACCAAAGTGTTGAAGCTCACCAGGACTTGTGATTCCTTTGTAACATGAATAATCATCTAGATGACAGAATGTACAAGGATCCCTTTTTAACGAGGATCTTCCAGTGATTGTGCTAAATGAATAGTGAGAATAAAGCTCTTTTTTTTTAAAGCGGAGATATCTACCTTTTGCGGTTTGATCTCCACAGAATGAGTTTTTAAAAGTACAGACAGAGAGGCGTGTGACCCACGGCAGCCGTGGCGTGATTTGTGCGCTTGTGTCCACACTATAGAGGAGCTATTTTCAGGCAGAATTAAACACCTCTGTAACAGGCACCATCAACAGATTTATGCAACAACACCGAGCTCGACTGGACTCTGTGGGAACAAACAAAAAAAAACGTTAAAGTGCAGGGATTAAAAATCATAAAAAAGCTCTTTTTCATGGAGACACCTTCATGAGGTCATTGCCAGGGTTCATGCATTCATTAGAGCTATTTATTTTGTTTGGGTGTAGGTTCAAATAAATTGTTCTTTTTATTTATTCACTTATTTATTCAGTATTTATTGTTTATTTATGTACTGATTTTACTGGTTTTATTCCACTAGCGTGTATTTTTACCTTCTTACATTTTATTCAAACTGTGAATAGAGTTCAAACCAAATGACAGCCATGATCACGGCTTCCTGCTCCTGTTGTAGTGTGGTTTCATATGCATCTGAAATAAACTGAATTTTACCTTCCCCCTGTGTTGTTGCTGTATTGTGTTTTTTTTTTTTTTTTTTTGTGCAGCAGGTTTTAACCTCTTCCATTCACCTCTCTGAGCATCTCCCACATTTTCTCTGCAGCTCGTCCGGCTCAGTGCGTCTCTCTCTCTCTCTGTCTCTCTGTCTCTGTCTCTTTATCTGTGAGCCTCTATAGTGAGGCAGTGACCCTGGGTGTGCTCTGTTTGGGATGACCTCATCTTCGGCTCTACCTCCCTCTCTGTGTCTCTCGCTCTCTCTCTGGCCTGTATAATAGGAGCAGGATTAGGGCTATAATAGCGGCCCTGGCTGCTCACTGCCGGAGTCCATTGTGTCTTTGTGTTGGAGGGACACACCAGCGCTCAGGGACACACTCACTTTTTGACAGAAAACATGTCCAAATACACTCCTTGGATCTGCCTCTACAATAACTTGACTCCATACATGAGGCGTGTGAGTCTTCACACAGACACGAGTTAAAGAGGACGACCTTCAAATTGTTCTGAAAGTCGAGGAAGCAGAAAAAGGTGTCATGCTTGTTTGTTTCTGAAAGGAAAACCCCATCATGACACATCTTCATGATATATTCTCCACTGGGGAAAAAAAAGAAACTCACACTGAAGTGAACGCACCGAGTGAGGAGATTTGTGTTGTGCCGCCCCCTAGTGGCCAGTCTTGGTATCGCCCTCCATCTTTCAGGGGTCAGATAGGAGATTCGTGACACTGTGCATATTACAGCTTTCTGCAGCTCAGCTCCACCTTAAATGAAGAGCTGCATGCACCAGCAGGGAACTCTGACAGCGCGTGAGTCCCACGAGAGGGTTTGGGAGGAGGAGGAAGAGGAGGAGGAGGAGGAGGAAGAGGAGGAGGGGCCGCTTTAATCTCTCCAGTTCCTCTGCAGAAAGTCCAAATTTTAACTTGGCAAATCAGTGAGTCAGAGAGAGAGAGAGAGAGAGAGAGAGAGAGAGGAAAAGAAAAAAAAGAGAGGGAGGTGATGAATGACGGTGCTGCCGACTGCAGATCTGGACCTGGGCCCTAACCTGAGAGAGAGAGAGAGAGAGAGGGAGAGAGAGAGAGAGAGAGAGAGAGAGGGAGAGAGAGAGAGAGCGCGCGCACGGTGCTTACTTTGTAGTTGCAGAGATCCGCGTGAGACAGGTGAGATGCTGCTGCTCGTGCTGGGGTTCTCAAAGTGGGGATGAGGGGGAGGTGTGCGGGGGAGGAGGGGGGGGGGGTTCTGTGACATTTGGAGTCCTAATCCCCGGTCGGTCTCTCAGTTTGCAGATGCCGACAGATGTGCCGACAGGAGACGACAGGCTTGACGCGGAGGAGAAAGAGAGCGCGGTGAGTCCGGGGTTAGAAGCCTTACATTATTATTATCACGTCCTCATCTAAATCAGCCAATCAGATAGGAGGGAGAAAGGTTGGTTTGTGGTGATGTTTGATGGAGCTGTGTGTGTGTGTGTGTGTGTGTGTGTGTGTGTGTGTGTGTGGGTGGGTGTGTGTTTGTTTAGGTGGGTGGAGGTGCAGAGAGAGGGTGTCCTGCTTTACAACCACTTTCTTTTTTATTCACCACATCGAAAGCTCTGCTTTCTAGGGAAACGTGTGTGAGCTGTTAAAAGCATCAGTAGGCTTTAATGTAGCTTTAATATTTGGATTAAATTTGTGCAATAATAAAAATATCACAAGTTAATGTTGGATATTTTCACAGTTTGAAGATTGAAGTTCTTTCTCTTGTTTTTGTGTTTGAATTGTTGGTCCACACAGACTTCATCATTATTGTGTTGGTTGAGCTCAAACTGGACTTCAAACATTCAGACATGTTGTTGTGAATTAAATGGTGTTACTCCTGACTAACATAATGATGATGCAGATGGAGATTGATTATCTCTAAAGTGGTCAATCAGACCCAGACTGAGCATGCTCCAACGTCACGTGTTCCTCACACAGTCCCAGGTTCTGATCTGGAAACTTTGAACTCCGGCTTCAGTGGGTTCATGTGGGTTCAACGAGTCTGTCACAAGGACGACGTGCTCGGAAAAATATGACCAATCATATTTGAGCACATCGTGTTTTTTTTTTGTTTCCAAAGTGTGTGTGTGACGTCACGTGAGCTCCGAGACGTCAAACAGCACAAACACGTAGCGTTTAAGTCACGTTGTCTTCAGATATTTATCATGGACTGAGGGTTCTGCATTTTCACTGTGAGCGCTGTGGTTTCGCACAAAGTGAAAAAACAGCTGCAGTTCCTGGAGTGTCCACTTGAGGCCGGGAAGTCTCACACACACACACACACACACACACCTGCTCATTTTTAGAGCAGAAAAAAACATATTTAGAGCCTGCTACACAAAAAACCTAAAGTCGTCTATCGGCACACACTGTCCACTGTTTGTATCTTACAAAGGACAGATCTTAAACGGGTTTATCAGGAGGCTAAAGTCAGACGCCATAGCTAGCTTGAACAGGACGAGTACGAGTCATTGTGCTCTGAAAAACGTCGCCTTCAACTCTTCAAAGGATCGTTAAGATTTATTGATGCTGCTCTGTGTCCGAGTAAATATCAAACTGGTTTCTAACAAACTCGTCAAAAAGGACGGTAAAATAACGTCAGAGTTGCGTTAGCATGATGTCGTTAAAAACCCGTTTATTGATTAGCGGTGTAGAGGGAATGTAAGACGTCATCAGAGCCTGTGTTTTTGACTGAACTGGGGATATTTGAGCATCATTCAGTGTTGTGATTAAAATGGGTGAAGTGCAGGATGTGTCTGCACACAGTCAGCTGAAGGTCTCCTGTCTTCATGGAGGCGTAGCAACAATGCTAAGCTAACTGATGCCACCGACATGCACATGTGGCTCAGGGTGGTTTCAGTCTTATATAAGAGGAGCCTTTAATGTTACATAAAGCGAGCCGTGTTCTGTGCTGCAGGGCGACAGCATGACTCTGTCCAGCACGCCGACCGTCCGCCGAGGCAGCACCCCTCTGCCCATCAAACACCAGCTCAGACGAGAGGAGGCCGTCCACGATGACTGCGACTGGACATCGGGAGCAGCCGGGCCCTCGGCGGCGGCTCCCATCACCTTCAGCCCGGCGCTGGACGACGCCCCCACCGTGGCTGTGGAGGGCCGACCTGAGGGCCCCCTGAGAGTCGCCCTGCTGGGGCAGAACGGCGTGGGGAAGTCGTCTCTGGCTCTCGCTCTGGCGGGGGACATGGACCGTGCTGCGTCTGTGGATTCTGAAGGTACGGAGCCGTGTTGGTAAATAAATCCCAGAATGCAGTTCTCCTGCGAGGCCTAACTTGCTGCTTCCTGTCCTCAGGGGAGGGTTACGTACGCATCGTGACCGTGGATGACGAGGAGAGCACCATCATTATTTATGACAACTGGAGACAGGTGAGGCTGCTCCCTCCTCTCTGCAGCCGTGTCTGAGTTTATATCAGGGTACATTATGAACCTTCATGGTTGGAGTCAATCTGACGTCACAGCTTCAAACGTCTTCCAGCTCTGACGTTGGTTAAATATGAAATGAACGTGGCTCCTCCCTCTCCGTCAGTGTCTGAAGTTCATCTCTAAATAAGATGCGTTCAGGCTCCAAGGTTTCACGTTCCCAGAAATCCACTCTGTGTCTCGTATCAGATGAATCCTGGTGTGAAGTCTGATATTTAGCACACGTTTTATACAATGGAGTGAGCTTGTTCACACACACACACACACACACACACACACACACACACACACACACACACACACTCACAGGATGCACAACGGCACAGTTTGGTACGAGTGCATTTGCTGATACAGTTTTTAATGGCACAGAGGGCTGAGGGACGAGCATGCACACACACACACACACACACACACACACACACACACACACACACACACACGCACACACACACGCACACAGATGTACAGAGTCCAGTGTGCTGAGAACAGGTGACCGGAGCGCTCTGTGCACACGAGGCTGTTAGCTCCTCTTCAATAAGAAAAAAGTTTCATATTGTTGCTTTAAAGATGAAATGTGTTATGAAATGACGTCGGCATCATCCCGCCTTATTTACATTAATTTATTTTTTCCAAATTGAGGATAAAAGCAAACAACCCCAAACATGAATTGGACCCCATGATGAGAATCTGCACAGATATAAATGTGTTTGTTAGCATCGATGTGGTCGACAGAGGAAAGCTCATTATCAGCTTGTTTTGCACATCTTACCTCTTTTCCCCTCGAGTGCACTTCAGTGTGTGTGTGCGTGTGTGTGTGTGTGTGTGTGTGTGTGTGAGAGAGAGAGCGCTCCCCACGGAGCAGATGTGTCAAACGACTGCTTTAATGTGGCTGATTTGGGCGGATGTGTGAAGACAACTGAAGTGATGACACAGTCTGTCTGTGTGGACGTGTTACTCTTTGCATAATGAGTTTTATCTGTTGTGAGAAAAGCTGGAAGGGTTCCGCCTTGTTTGGGAATCGTCTCCTATAATCCTGGTGTGTGTGTGTGTGTGTGTGTGTGTGTGTGTGTGTGTGTGTGTGTGTCGTTAGAGACGAGTGCAAACATTTCCCTCAGAGGACGCTCAGCTCGGCCTGGAGACAGACCGAGGCCTGATCAGCTCGTGAAGTATTTACTCACGGGGATATTTTCATTTCTCTGTGTGTGTGTGTGTGTGTGTGTGTGTGTGTGTTGCCGAGGATCAGGTGTTCTACAGGTGTAATTCTCACTGAGTCACACGGGATTTCGAGGGAGCTCTCACTTGGCTGCTGTTTTCCTGCGCACACACACACACACACACACACACACAACAATATTTATGAGAGCCATGGAGAGTGAACTGTCTCCGTCTCTGTCCGCAGTCTGAGACCTCCGAGGCCTCACGAGTCAAGAGCTAAATAATCTTCTTGGACTGAGTCCGAGTCGAGCCAGGAGGAGGAGTGTGATGATTCAGTCAGACGCTCTGAGAGTCAAATAAAAAGTGAAGTTCGTCTCCGTCCCCGCAGGACTTGTCCGCCCTGCTGTGTGAGGTGTGCGTCCTCGTCTTCTCCGTGACGGACAGGCGGAGTTTCCATCGCACCGCTCAGCTGAGACTCCTCCTGAGAGAGAATCAGCCTCAGACTCCCATCATCCTCGTGGGGAATAAGAGCGACCTGGTTCGCACGCGTGAGGTCACCGCTCAAGGTAAGACGCACCTGCACAGGTTTACCTGGGGCCCTCACACGCACGGAGCCCGGGGACGTAAAAACGCCGAATGCATTCGATTTCTTCACGCCGCATCACAGAAACAGATTGTAGGAGGAGGAGGATTTATTTATTTATTTAATTATATTAAATCTGGTGGTTGGAGAAGAACTAATGAAGATGTTTACAGCAGAGCAACACGATGAATCCCTCATCTCATCAAGTGTTCATTAAAGACACATCACACAAGGCGGGACTTCCTGTCTCACTGAGCACACCTGCTTCACCTGCTGGATGGAAACCTGGACATAATGACATCATGTATTATTATTATTATTATTATTATTATTATGTCCATGCTTTCACACCACAGAGGAGATTACAGATTGCTTTCAGCTCCTCAGATTAAGTGTGTGTGTGTGTGTGTGTGTGTGGGGAACAATAAACCTGGAGATATAAATTCATACAGCTAATAGGCAGTTTTTATTAGGCCTAGTTATAAATTAATCGAACTTCCTGTTATTAATCATCTTTTTTTCTTTCTTTTTTTTTTTAAGCTTTATTCAAGAAGAGTAATGCACATATACAGTCAGCTAAACAAAAACAATACCATAATGTAAATTAACCGATTAAATTATAAAATTAAATACAGTTAAACAGAAAAAAAAGTAACATACAGAATATAAATAAATAAATGCATTTGTAAATAATGATTTAAATGGAGGGGGAAAGGTTTTAGAGTGACGCAGATGTTTGGTCCATTTGTTGTTATTAATTAAAAAGAGTGATTTAATAAAGGACTTCAGATTATAGATTAAATTAGCTGCACGTGACGTGACATTTCATGGTTACATTCGCAAAGCATTGTGGGAGGTAAAATGCAATTTATTTCCTGAAAGTATGCATCCGATTCATTCTGCACAAAAAAAAACAAAAAAAAAACAGGAAGTGAGTCTCCATGCTGACATGTTCAGTCTACTGAGAAGAGCGTCCTGCAGATTGAACGGACCGATGAGTCAGCTGCACAGAGTAAATATAAACTCATCACAGCCAATCAGCCGCACACACCTGACCCCGAGTCCCTCACCAAATCACTGCAGACAGTCTCAATATCACATCAAACTGAGCAAATCAAAACCTTTTTTTCCCCCATCATATTCATAATAAAATCAGGGCCGAGGTTTATCGGTTTCACAGCTGTTGTTGTTGTTGTTGTTGTTGTTGTTGTTGTTGACATTTTCAGATGCGGGTTTGTTTGGGTAAACGAAGGCGTAGGGTGAAGTGCTGTGTGTGAACATGTAAATGTCAGTATCACAGCTTCATCACAGTGTGGGAGGACGAAGGGTTAAAGAGCGGAGGATGCAGTGTGTCGGCACAGCCTCAATGTTCAGCCTTCAAGTATTGATCGCTCATCGTTTATGGTGATGATTAAAAAAAGCAATAATTACAGACAACACGTTAAAGATATCAACGTGTCTTTACTGAGTCTGAAAGTGGGAGGAGTTATTCCTGGCAAGGTCCAAACCTGTCAACAAACAGACATCCAGGCAGAAGTTGACTACAACTCCCAGGGTGCACTGCGTCTTTTCCAAGAGATAAACACTTTAAAGATGTTTACCTGCTGTGTGTTGACTTATTTAACTTAAACACGATACAACGATGAATTACAAGGTAGACGGCGGGACTTAACGTTGTGATGCTTGTTAATTGGTGGAAAAACGTGTTTACGCGATACATACAGAAATGTACGTTGGTGTAATTCCAGGATGCGTCTGCAGAGGGCGCTGCAGGGCTTGTCCTGCAAATCACGGATGAAACCAAGAGTTTCACAAGACGGCTTCAAGCCTCAGTGTGAGCGGTGGAGACTCTCTCCTCCCCCGGCAGCCCTGCAGCGTTCTGACCCGCCTCCCTCTGGAAAAGTGGACCACAGTGTAACGGAGGCTTTAAAGAGACCTTTCCAGCAGAGGCTGAAATGAGGGATTTTACTGGTGACAGTGTAAGATAATGAAGGCGCTGTTTTAGCAACAAATGCATAGCAGGCTGCATAAACATACTAAAATGATATGACAAAGGAGCTCAGAGGAACTTTTAGCAGATCAATAACTTTCTTTGCACGCATGCAATGACCGTACCTCTGCATGAAAGTCCAAAATGAGGATAATATGGAATTGATTTATTGAACCTTTATTTATCCAGAAAAAGTCCCACTGAGGTTAAAAACCTCTTTGCTCGAGGGGGTTTGCATGGGCAGATCTGAGGGTGTGACAGTGGAGGAGCTCAGACAGGTAAGGGGGCGGAGCCAGGTTCAGAAACGAGCAGACATACGTGAAGCTCCATCATTGATTCGTTCTGCAGCAGAGCTCTTCATACCGGACATGAGTCAAATAGAGGATGTGATTCATGCATGGATGAGATTACAGGCTTATAAACTCTGTGTTTAGAGCCAGTGGTGATTCGAGAGTCTGGTGGGGCCCGAGGTGAAAATCATTTTGGGGCCCCTCCTACCAGCGTTTTTTTTTCCCCTGTTTCTCTTTCCTCTCCTACAGACCGATAACTCCTCATCATTTTCATTATTATTATTATTATTTTTTTATTAACTAAACTTTGTTTATTCAAAGTAAAAATGTGCGCCTGGTCAGACGGGGCCCCCTGAGGGAGGCTTCAGACGGGGCCCACTGAGGGAGGCTTCAGACGGGGCCCACTGAGGGAGGCTTCAGACGGGGCCCCCTAAGGGAGGCTTCAGATGGGGCCCACTGAGGGAGGCTTCAGGCGGGGCCCCCTGAGGGAGGCTTCAGGCGGGGCCCCCTGAGGGAGGTTTCAGGCGGGGCCCCCTGAGGGAGGTTTCCGACTGTCGTTGCAAAATTTGCACATTTTGTGCCATTACTTTGGTTTAAAGTTTGTGAGCCCTCGGGGGGGGCCCCCTGCTGGTCTGGGGCCCCAAGCAGCTGCAGGGTCGGATCAGCAATTATTAAACTTAAAGGGACCATGAAGGGGAATGTTGATCTCTATGTTTTATTGGCTAACTCTCTTTTTTTAGAGTCTTTCCAGCGCTGTGCGTAAATGTCTCATTTTAATAAGAAGGGAAGATAAGAAGTGTGTGAAGATCTTTGATCTTTTCTACTTCATGGTAAAAGTCGTTTTATGTGTTTGCCTGGAAAGTCACCAAAGTGAATCTTCTTCATGATCTCCCGTCTCGCCTCCTGGCACGTTTACAATGGCTGAAAGTTATTTGTCTTTTATTCGCTGGATAATTTTCGCCCCTCAGGAACGATACGATGGACACGAAGAAGTGACACATTTCTCCGTCACACAGCAGAGTGTTAGGAGCCTGCGCTCAGGGGACGCAGCAGATCAATGCTTGATTGTTTGTATGACGGTCAAGTAGTGCCACGTAAGAAATGAAACAGAGTCAAACAAGCACATAACAACCCGGCCCTGAAACCTTGTCCTTTCTCTCCTGTGTGTTTTGCAAAATTGAATTAAAGACATGTCTCATCTTTCAAAGGAAGTACTGGTTTTTTGTGTGTTTTTTTTTAGAGCGGCGAAAGCTCAAGTTTTCCCCGCTGACCGTAAACTGAATATCTGTCTTTATTCACCTCGTTCCTCCTCAGAAGCGATGTCCAGCGCCGCCCTCTACAACTGCCTCTACCTGGAGATCTCCGCCTCCCTGGACCACCGCACGCCCGAGCTGCTGGAGTGCGCTGTTCGACTAGCGAGGGGCCAGCCTCCGTGGCCCCCGGGGACCAGCGCGGAGGACATGATGAGCGGCGGCCAACGAGAGAGCATCACCACCAAGGCCAAACGCTTCCTGTCCAGCCTGGTGCCCCGATACCCGAGAGAGAGAGAGGTGGGCAAGTTCATGAGACAGAAGTCCCGCTCGTGCCACGACCTGGGGGCGCTGTGATTGGACGACGAGAGAAGGAAGTGCAAAAAGACGGAGTGAAGGAAGGACAATGTCCGATGGTTATGGGAGCAGAGGAAACAGGGAGACAGCAATGTTAGTGATGTATTTCTGTTCGGTAAATATCCACATTTTGTACACTACAGTAAACATAGAAATAGTGTTGTAAATAAAATATAGAAGTGATGCATAACGACTGCCTTCAAAGCTTCGACAGATTAATAAATTTCTTTTTTTTTTTGAGTCTTGAGAAACTCGCTGCATCTCTGCCTTTTTATTCACGCCGGTTAATTCATCCGTGTGGATGCATTGAACACTTTGAACTGAGACGGAGTCATGACCACGCACAGCCACCAGCTCATTAGCGTGCTAGCTTTCGTTGATGATTCATGTTGTGCTCATTTTACTTTCAGACATGGCGGTTTCCATGAGGATAGTGGAATACCAGCGAGGGGGGAGAAAAGACTTCACAGATAAAAACCAGACTTAGAGAGCCGGAGACGTAACCACAGATATTGTATATGGAGGGATTGTTGCCATGCTACAGTTGTCAAGGCGACCTGCATCACACAGTGTGTGCATACACCTGTGCTCTTTATGCTGCATAGAGTCCCTGATGAGACGGCTGATTCTTGTGCAGTAAATTGTGTCTCCTGAACAGAAAGATTTAAAAAAAATCAGAGGATTTTTTTTCAGCCTCTCGCTCGCTCGCTCTCTCTCTCTCTCTACGCTCAGCACTTCCATCCTCCCACTCACGCCCACACGTGGACAAAGATTTAGCACATCATCACAGGTCTTTACACCCATCATTTGTTATCAAAGGCAGAGCTGTGCTATTATAGAGGAGGAGAATAAAATGTTGGCATGATATTCTGACTCATTCGCTTGGCTGCAAACTGCTGGAACAGATTGAAAGGTTGAGCTTTTGGATCGCCAACGTGAGACACGGGCTCCCTCTTGTGGCCGAGTTGCGTCACACGATTGCGTGCGTGGCTATTAAAATATGTTAAGATCTGTGTGTAGCAGAGCATCAGACTCACTGTGAGGTCTGAATATCACCGACTAACTCGCTTGTTTTTAGAGGAACAGGATCAGAGTTCAAACTTCAGGCGGATGTTTGAAGAAGCTCTGACTGTCGTCTGAAGATGTTAAATATGCAGCTGATTGAGGGACATTACTGGCAGGGTTTCTAACATTTCAAACATAAACATGAGACGAGTAAAACACAGCAGTGATTGATGCCGGTTTAGACAGAAAAGATGATAAAACTCAAAGTTTATTTCTTTTTATTTTCAGTGACTAAAACGTGCATTCAAACTCGTGCACGCGCTGCAGATCTGATCATGTTGGCAACTTGTCAGCACTGAAAGGTTTCATTCCTCTCCCACGCAGCTTTCTTATGAAATAGGTGTTTTTATTTAAAGCTCTGACAAGACCTACTGGTAAAATAATGGTTTCATTATGTAGATCTAAAGCTCCGTTTCATCAGAGCGGTTCAGTTGGGTTCATCTCAGCACGGCGCGCATGTTGTGATGTTTCCAGGATAGATCCTCATCTTACCCTGTTAGGGAAATCGATCTGACCTCGATCGATCGATCCGACCTTAAAAAGGTGGAGCTAGGAGTCAAAAGTCTACAACATGCAGCCGAGCCAGCGGCATGATTTCAGGTCTGAGCGCCAACCGCGATGCAATGACGTGCTCAAGAGGCTGAAAAGGACTTCATGGCATTCAGACCTTTAGGCGCTTAAAAATAAAAATGGAGGGGTTCAAAAAGAGAGAGAGACAGCTGCATGAACGCAGCTCATACAGGGTCGATGCCGAGTCAAACACCGAACAGTTCGGTCAGGTGCTACTTTAAAAAGTGAAGCTAAAACCAGCCAGTCAATAGTCTTTATTTTCACCTAACAGATAATTTCCTCCCTGATCAACCTCCAAGACTCTGAACGATGGAAATGTTCACTTTTACTTTCTCAAAAAGCCAATTTGATTTTTAAACAGACCATATGTTGTTGTTTTCACATCATACTGTCTCCTGTCACAGACTAAAACAGGATTACAACCACAGAAGATTTTTGATTAAGAAGCTTTTAATAGTTTTTTTTTTTTTGATGGAATGGTTAAAGTGAGAAGTACATGGTTGTTTTTCCACGGTACACAGACAGGGGGCGCTCTAACAGAACAGGTGGAGGATGGCTCTAGAGGCTGCAGGCCTGCAGCTTCTGGTCGGCCAGCTTCAGGGACACCCAGGTGTTGAGCATGGAGGCCCGAAGCTTACACCACACCAGGTGATCGCTCAGGCCGAAGATCTGCGCCGCGAACTGAGCCGCCGCCTCCGGGGAGAGGACGGTGGAGCAGCCGAGACCTGCAGGGGGGGGGAAGAGGGCGTGGTCAGTGTCATGATTAACTCCTACATGATGTTTGTGCATCTCTCTTTTCATGTCTAAACTCATTTAGCCTCTTTGTTATTGGGATTTAATTACCACTGGGCATCCGCAGGGAGGACCAGACATCCTGCGCCCCCCAGTCTGGAGTGAGAGGGGGGCAGTTGATGACGGGATAGGCCGTGTTTCCAGACATGACTGGGCCCAGGCCGTTACTCCTGCCGGCTACCGCCACAAACACGGTGGGGACGCCGTCACCTGGAGGAACGAACACATACAAGAAAAAAAATATCAAATAATTAATGAAGTTTGACTCTAAAATGTGAGAATTTCAGAAGGATCAAACATTCCTGATCGTTTTGTTTCAGAGAGGTGCCGCCATTAAAATGTGTCAATGTCAGATATTACCAATATGGTGAAGCTCTTTTACACAATAATACATAAACATACATGTGTATATTAGGGGCGGGACTTTAAAGCATTAATAAATAAACGATTAATTAATTACAAGGAAATAACTGTTGAAATTCTTTAAACGCATTTAATCACAGTTAGCTTTTCGCTAGCTTCGCGTTAGCTTTTCGCTAGCTTAGTGCTAGCTTTTCGCTAGCTTCGCGTTAGCTTTTCGCTAGTTTAGGGCTAGCTTTTCGCTAGCTTAGGGCTAGCTTTTCGCTGGCTTCGCCACAAGTACAAACAAGAAGCATTTGCAGCCTAAACTCCACCAAATGACTGTCTTCAGGACCAAAATTAGTAATTAAATGTCTGATAAACTTATAAATTCACTCTCTAAATTGATCGCTCTGGACTGTAGACCACTATTAGTGGTAGAAGATAAGGGGTTAGAAAATGTGCTACAGGTAGCAACGTGTGATCCAACTTTCCAGCTGCTGTGCAGAAAAACTATTTCAAACAAGATCCAACAGCTTTATGAAACTGAGAAGCAAATAACACTGCATGCATTGTATTCATTCATCCACCAAAATCCATTTAGACTGAGAAGTGTTGCTGTTTAGGGCAAATATTGTGATGCACTTAAAATGCGATTAATTAATTAGAAAGCCCTGAGTTAATTAGTTAAACATGTTTAATCAAGTCCCACCTTGTGTTTATATAAATATATATTTTAAATGACCTTCATATTGAGCTTTGATGCGCAGAGTCTCGTCGGGGCCTTTGTGAGCGGAGGTGACTCTGAGAACACAGGGGATCCCGTACGACGTACAGGCCTTCCTGATCTTCTCGCAGTGAGCCATGTCCGAGGTGGATCCCATCAGAACCACGACCCGGCCGCTGGCCTGAGGCTCCAACAGCAGCTGCACACAAACGGCACTCGTTACTGTCACACTTTATCAGAAGACGGACAGCAGAAGGAGGCCGAAGTTTAAATATTCAGGAGGTACTTTCTTAGACTCGCACATTTTAAATCTCAGAGCAGAGCTTCGTCAAGTCACATTTATTTGCATGGTCCGTTTAAAGCAGCATCAAAGAGCTTTGGACAGAATCGGATCCTCTCTGAGTTTCGTTAAGATGTGCAAAAATCCACATTATTATTATTATGAATAATAAATGACAATGATGTGAGAAACAGGTTTGTCCGGTCATGTTCTGAAATGACTCCATGGTCGTACCTTCACTCTTTCAGAGACCCACTCAAAGTTCCTCTTCACCATCTGCATCGCCTCAGGTGTGACTTCTTTCAGGTCTCTGTACACCTAAAACCACGAGGAGGAAACAAAGTTAGTTCTGTTTTTTTTTTTTCTTATGATTTTAAACAAACGAAGAAGAAAAGTCCTGACCTGCTTATCTTTCTGCTGGCTTCGGTCTCCAGCCGGCCACAGCCGCCAAGAATCGTTATCGATCACATCGGCCAGAACGATCTCCTTCGTCTTCACGTTGACGCCAAACTCGATCTGCAACAAAAAAACCCCTCCAGAAGTTAGAAGCATTCAAGAAGTGTCCAAACATTAAATCACCCAGCAGGGGGCAGCGCCGCGCCTCGTACCTTCATATCCACCAGCGTGCAGTTCTGCGTGGCCCAGGACTTCTCCAAGATCTCAAAGATGGCCACCGTGCTGCGGTTCATCACGTCCACCTCACACTGACCGATGGAGAGTCCGGCCAGGCTGAACTTGGCCTCCAGCAGCTGCTCCTCCGACCACTGGGGGTCGTTGTTGGCATCGTCCTACAGCGGGAAAATAAATAACATGTCAACAGGAAGGTGGATAAAGAAAGTCAAGTCAAACATTTAAACAGGAAAATTACAAAAACATAAAAACCAGAGGACATTAAAGAAGAGAAGTTCAGTAGGACGCTGTGATCGGCCAATCAGAAGGAAGCTCCTTTCACGACTTTAGTTTCCATAAATGTGTTTGAAATAATCTAACAAAGACACTTTAAGAAGTGACGCTCGCCTCCTTATTCATGTCTGATAGACGGTTAAGGATTCATCTTTTGGATGCATATCGTGGAATTGAATCCATGTTTTCTGAACGTGCAGCACTAAAAACAAACAAACAGAAAAGAGGGCGGGGCTTGGGGGAGAGGGGCGGGGCCTCACTTTAAAGAACATCTCCATCTTCAGGGGGGAGAAGCGGTAGCCCTCTTTGACTCCGGGGTTCCTCTTCAGGAACGATCCAGTGGCGACTCGTCGACAGACCCACTCGATGGGAATCATCTCGCAGTGCGTCGCGATGAACGCCGTGTCCGAGTGCTGCCTGACGAAGGCCGTCTTAACGCCTGGGAGAGGGAGAGAGAGAGAGAGAGAGAGAGAGAGAATCACAGCGTCAGTGTCCGACGCTCCCAAAACACAAACCTGGAAAAAAGTGTGAAGATCCAGACGGAGGAGTCGACCCAACGAGCTAACGTCACTTTTATTAAATCAACCAGACTGCATTCAATTAAACTGACAGTTTACATCTTATGAGCTGCTGACCGGCAGCCATCTTGATCACACAGTTTGTGTTGTACTCTTTGTTTGTTTTGCACATTTAAAACAGAAGAGATAAACTTCCTCCCTGAGACTCTCCACAGCGATGTGAGAGAAACGTTTCAGTGCGACGCTGTAAAAACGCTCCTGCTGGGTTTAAAACATAAATCACCCCCCCCCCCCTCTCCCCCCTCCGGATCCTCTCTGTGCTGTCTGACACATCAACCCCCCCCCCCCCCCCCTCAGTAACTGCTGAACTGATGGCAGCCATTAGTGTAAAACACATCACAGGCTTAAAGATAAAAGAATTAACCCTTTAAGTAACGCTAACGTAGCAGCTCGTGTTCTAAATGAAGTGCAGCACAGTCTGAAGTCACAAGACACACACACACACACACACACACACACACACACACACACACACACACACACACACACACACACACACACACACACACACACACACACACACACACACACACACACACACACACACACACACACACACACACACACACACACACACACACACACACACACACACACACACACACACACACACACACACACACACACACACACACACACACACACACACACACACACACACACACACACACACACACACACACACACACACACACACACACACACACACAGCGCAGCGTGAGGGTAACAGTTAGGTGTAACTCACAGCTCGGTCTGAGTCTCTACGAGTCTTTAAACCGACGCTCTTCAAATCGTTTCCATTCAGAAGTCATGTCGAGCTTTTTGTGTGAAACAGGATTCAAAATGTTTCACTGATCAGGAGCCGAAGGGACGAATTCTTTCTGGCTTCATGAGTCCGTCTCTGCACACTCAGTGAAAACTAGATTACATACAAGTTTTTGTCTTCTCCGTTTCCCTTTCTGTCTTGAGAAGCCAAAAACGTCGACGCCTTTAAACCGATTATTAACTTCCTCACCGTTCATCTTTACATCCCGATGTAGATGTGTAAAGATTTTCTATCACCAAAAAAAAACAGAAAAACACGAAGCATGTGAGGACGCCATTTTGGCTGTGAGAACCAATGATCCTGAGCCGACCATCGATGACATCTCATGACTTCAATTTGTAGAAAAGCCAAAATCTGCAACGAGTGCATAAAAGCAAATCCATGACTCAGAGATGAATTCTTGTTTTACGTTTATAAACTGAATCCCTCAAACTATTGAATGCCCCCCCCCCCCGTGGTGTGTGAAACAAAAAGGTGGTCTGATAAGATAAGGAGAGGAGAAGATTTGGGGGTTACCACTCCAAACATGAGTCAGCACTGACAGAGTTTCCTAACAGAAAGGTAAACAGGCCAAAGGTTCGTCGTCCTGTCTGAACAGTCACCTCACCGACCTCTTTAACTGAAAACACACAAACACTCAAACTGGGCTCAGTGAAGTCACACAGGAGCGTCGTTTCATAAAGCTCCTCCTCTCTTCATTTAAACACGTGTGTCCTATATTATAGACGTGAGGTCATTCATTACACCTTTAAACAAAGAGCCAATCAAATCAGGCCTTGCTAATTAAAGTGAAGTCTGTGATGGTTATGAGACAGGAAATCAGAATTTAAGACAAACGCTCGTCACTGTGATTGATTATGGTCTGAGATATAGGTAATAATAATCTGCGTTAAAGTTTTCCCGCCTTTCTGTTTCTCAACATGTGGTTAAAGTGGCCTGGAGGTGATTATGACTCACCTGCTCCACGCCTTACCTGGCAGAGCACCTTGATCCTCAACGGGTCCCTGAAGCACAGCAGGTTTGGCAGCAAGCCAGATTTTTAAACCAACAACAACTAAAAAAAACCTAAAAAAAACCTGATGTCTGTGATGTTGAATAGAAGATCTTTGCATTCAGGAAATATCTTCATTTAATTAATATCAAATACAGTCAAACTAAAGTTTTGGTAGATGATACTTTCATAAAAAAAAGGAGATTTTGTCATATTTAAAAAAAATACTATCATAAGTATCAAACATTTAACTTTCAGTATTTCCATAATTTAATAAAGAGTGCATTATTTAATGAGACGAATTATAAAAAATAAAAAGTTTTCACCTTTAAACCAACAGTACCAGGTCCAGTTTGATCCAGACTTCTATACAGAACCGGTTTATTGATGCCAGAGCAACTAAAATGTAAATCCCAGACATCCATTGTTATTATGAAATAAACAGTGAAACTTGTGAATATCTGGTGCAGTTAATTCTGCAGGGATTTACCTGCCATGTTCTCTCTCTCTCCTCTGCAGCAGCTTTTGGTTAAACAAATGATCTAAAGTTCTTGCATCATATTCAGCTCTCTGTGATCTCAGACCTGCACACATGTGTTTTCCTGCAGCAGCCTGAACACACACACACACACACACTCACCAGACTCCTGCAGCAGCCTGAACACGCAGCTCGTCGTCCTGTTGGCGATGGCAGACTTCCCCTCCATCTGGTCCTTCCTCGCAGCGTTCCCGGCGGTGATCTGGTCTTTGGACTGAACCAGAACCAGGCCAGGCTGGTCCAGAAGCTCGAAAATCTGCTTCGTCTTTCCTTCATTCAGCTTTTGGCCGATCTTCAGTTCTGAAAGAAGAAAAAAAACAAACGCACGCGCACAGAAACAGGAAAAGTGCGGGTTAAAACATGGTACATTAACTTTAAACTCGTGAATAAATTAAAAGTTCTGTTTGTACCTGGAGTGGAGGCCATGGTGGGGTAGTTTCTCGACCTGCAGCTCTGCAAGACAAAACTTCAGACAGTTGGTGTGTAGAGGCAGCGAGAGGCGAGCAGCTAGCAAAGAGGGAAGTAAAGTTCGCCCTACGTGACCTGAGAGCCAATCACAGCCCTTTTCTGACTTACGCAACCAATCACAGCAGCGCATTCTGATCACGTGAGGCAAGGATGCTCAACACCAAATATTTTCTGAACTTTTTTTTTTGGGAGTTTATCCCCTCAAAGTGAGCGACCCCGTGTTTCTCTGTGAGGACGTCTGATTGAATCAGGACTGAAGAATCCCTCCCGCGGGTTCGACCGAACCGGAGGTCGATTAGTCTTTACTCTCTCTTCCTCGTGAGGTACCACGTGCGTTTCACCAGTTAACATGTTCGATTAATAACACGTTTCGATTAATCGACGTGACAGCACTAATGGTGGCCTCTGTCTGCATGCTGAACTGGTTTGATTCATCAGCTAAGTTTATTTAGTTTTAACGAGCCACGTTGTACCGTGCCTGCACGTGCTCTCTCACTAACACGCACGCGCGCTGATTGCTCGGGGAGGGAGGGGGGGGGCAAACCGAGAGTCTCCGGTCGGGGTCGGGAGCAGCACACCGGGACCAGGCAGGCAGGATGGAGTTTGAAGAGTCCGGGATCGGGGAGGAGTGCGGGGTCTTCGGGTGCGTGGCTGCGGGAGAGTGGCCCACGCAGCTGGAGGTGGCTCAGGTCCTGACTCTGGGACTAACAGCGCTACAGCACAGGTGAGTCATGGACAGGTGTGTGTGTGTGTGTGTGTGTGTGTGTGTTGGAACCACAGGATGTGTAACGGGATAAAAAGTGACATAATGAAGTTTTGACCATGTGCCTGTTCACCCTGATTAAATCCAAATCTGTTCATTGACTGTGCAGAACAAAGATCCTCTAAAGGAGGATTCAGGTTAGGGCTGTCTCTATCTGATTATTGATAACTGATATCGGTCTGATATCATCCAGAACAGGAAGATCAGGTTTTATCAGCCTGTCATTTAACAGACTTTAAAGCATCATTTGTTTTTATTCAGGTTATTTTCAGACTCTTCCATTGATGTATTTATTGATTTTATTCCCTTGTATAATACTGTAGATATCATGTTGAAGGTTAACATGTATAGATAGTTAGATAGATAGATACTTTATTGATCCCGAAGGAGAGTATATAACTCTATATGTTAATAATAAATGGGTCAGTTTTCCTCATGTTGCTGACTGTTGTTCTCACTTGATCAAACATTGAACACATTGATCAGGTAATAAAAGTGATTGATCGCTGCTGATATCATATGGTATTATTGTGTGGGGTCATCCCTCGTTTGCCTTGTGTGAAAGAATTTGCTGCTAAATGTTTGCAGGCTTCTTAAAGAGGAACAAATCAAGTTCAAAATCAACCGAGGAAAAGGTTATAAATTATAAAAAAAATACAAATAAAATTAAGTCATGTGATGCTGCATTGCTTATAAATGCTTTTCAGCCGCTTTTGGCTTTAAATAAAACCAAACATAAATTCACCCCAACAATGATTCATCACTTTTAGCTGACTTTCATAATAGTTGCTCAATACGGTTTTATTTTTTAAGAGAAACAAGTTCAGACTCTTAGATTGTCCCAGACTCCCAATATTGAATTATAATAATTATTTTTTTAATTGCCAAAAATTGCAGGCAGCCCTCTGAACACACCGCCCAAACATCTGCACACGTGGCTGGATGTCTGAATTTACTCTTTAATCATTTTATTTTGAAAAATCAGACTAAAGAAGTTGTGTTAGTTTAAAGCTCGGTGTCTTTGATTCGAGGTGTCACATGTTTTGGGTTTATTTCTCATTGGCTCTTCACCTCTTTGCTGCAGCTCACTTTGGCCTCTGCTTCTAGATCAACACCCTCAGTGTAGTTTATGAGTCACGTGACGTTACCTGTCTGTCTGGGGACGAATCAGACGAGGCCATGGAGCGGACTGAATTGATCTTTATGATGGGGATGTGATCGTCCTCTTCTTTGCACCGGACCTTCGTGTCCCCGGCAGACTCGGAGTGCGTGTGCAGCCGTTTGACCGCTCGCTCCAGCGTGGAGTCTGAAACAGAAAAGGATCCAGCTGTTTTCTCTTTGTCTCGCTCCACGCCGTTGTGACTTGTGCTCGCAGTCAGCACCCGGCCGTTATCGGTAACTCGATTATCAGACTCGTCATGAGACTCATCAGTCATCAGGACGACATGTGACACGCTAAGTGATTACACACTGACAAACCTTGATCCATAGATTTCCTCTTCTTGGGTCTGTCGGGTGGGAAGGGTTTCTCCTCCTGCTCGGCCCGGTCATGAGAGGAACCTGCAACACCAACACACGGGTCCAAAATACAGTCAAAGGAACAACACGCCACTCCTGATTTAAATACAGAGCTGAAATAAAATTAAAAAAAAGTTCTGATGACGGATGTTTGCTGGACAGATTTTTAAAGTCAAATGAATGAACCTAAACCTTATGAACGTCCAGTTCTGCTGTTTAGAACAGAACATCTCAGCCTTGTTCAGAAAGGTGCTGGTGTCACTGCAGCCAGGCAGCCAATCATATGCTAGAGGGGGCGGGACTTGTCACCTGGTAACGTTTAGGACAGCTGAGGGGAGGCAGGAAACATCTGCAGGCTCTGAGGTCGGGAATAAATCAGTGTGTTTAATTTTCTATTTGTTGAACAGCTCGCATATATGAAGTTATTGTTTGACTTAATTCAAGTAAAAACAAACATTAATATAGATTATTTTTAAGTAGCAGGACGAACAGCTCGGGACAAAATGAAGATACTAAAACTGCAGAAATCTACGATTGTATGTAAAATAAAATGAAGTAGATTTTTATTAATGACATTCTTCATATTTTCCTCTTTACACCAAAGATTCACTTCATGTGTTTATAAATCTGGACGATATGAAAGTTTCACTTCTTGATTTAAAAGCAGGGTCGGTCATTTCCTTTTTAAGTTTTTGATTGTAATCGTCTTTTTAGGTCCTGACAGTAATTAATAACTCAGGTTCTCTGAAAAAGAAACAACCAATCATCTTTAGCAGCTGGATCGTTCTGCGATGATGTCACTATTTTTTGCAAGTAAGGCTGCAAATCGGCTGTGGAAATGCAAGCAAGATCATAGTTTACTGGACCAAACCAGACTGAACCAAACCGGACTGAACCAAACCGGACCGAACCAAACCAGACTGAACCAAACTGGACTGAACCAAACTGGACTGAGTCAAACCAGACCAAACCAAACAAGACTGGACCAAACCGGACTGAACCAAACCGGACTGAACCAAACCGGACTGAACCAAACGGACTGAACCAAACCGGACTGAACCAAACCGGACTGAACCAAACGGACTGAACCAAACTGGACTGAGTCAAACCGGACTGAACCAAACCGGACTGAACCAAACCGGACTGAACCAAACCAGACTGAACCAAACGGACTGAACCAAACCGGACTGAACCAAACCGGACTGAACCAAACCGGACTGAACCAAACCGGACTGAACCAAACCGGACTGAACCAAACGGACTGAACCAAACTGGACTGAGTCAAACCGGACTGAACCAAACCGGACTGAACCAAACCGGACTGAACCAAACCAGACTGAACCAAACCAGACTGTACCAAACCGGACTGAACCAAACCAGACTGAGTCAAACCAGACCAAACCAAATAAGACTGGACCAAACCGGACCGAACCAAACCGGACTGAACCAAACCAGACTGAACCAAACCGGACTGTACCAAACCGGACTGAACCAAACCAGACTGAACCAAACCGGACTGAACCAAACCGGACTGAACCAAACCCCACTGAACCAAACCCCACTGAACCAAACCGGACTGAACCAAACCGGACTGTACCAAACTGGACTGAACCAAACCGGACTGAACCAAACCAGACTGAACCAAACCGGACTGTACCAAACCGGACTGAACCAAACCAGACTGAACCAAACCGGACTGAACCAAACCGGACTGAACCAAACCAGACTGAACCAAACCGGACTGAACCAAACCCCACTGAACCAAACCCCACTGAACCAAACCGGACTGAACCAAACCGGACTGTACCAAACTGGACTGAACCAAACTGGACTGAACCAAACCCCACTGAACCAAAATGGACTGAACCAAACCAGACTAAGCCAAACCGGACTGAACCAAACCAGACTAAGCCAAACCGGACTGAACCAACCCGGGCTGCGTGGTGGAAACGGGCTTTACTAAGAAAAGCTCCGTCAGAAAAGAACTCACTCATGAATCTGTGGTGTAGAGTCGATCGCTCCTCCTGGACCAGGTGGATCCTCGGTTCTTTATTGTTTGCAGGAACATCGAGGCTCAGGGAGGAACCAGAACTGCAGGTTCTGTCCGTGGTACTCTCAGAGTTCACCTTGTTCAAACCGATGTCTCCGATGTCCGCGTCCTCGCCGTCCTCGGACATCGAGAGCCTGACTGAGTCTCTGTTGTTGGCGGCGTCTCTGCCGTTCCTCGTGCGGGTCATTATGGCGTCCACCTCGTTGTAGAACCTCATGATGCGCCTCGGGTCCGTCTCCTTGGTCATCCCTCTCTGGAGCGAGCGGTACAGGTACTTCAGGTTCTTGTACTTGGTGTGACACTGCTTCCAGTCGCGTTCGATCCCCTGCTGCAGCAGCCTGTTGGAGATCTGCACGAAGATGTCTCTCTTCCGGGTCGAGCTCTCCAGCTGCCTGCACACGCGCTCGTCAGACCAGACCTGGACCAGCGCTCGCACCTCCTGCTCGCTCCAGTTCCGACCCGTGTCCGGAACCGTGACCACGTGGAACTGATCCGGTTGATCGGTGAGAGATAGATGGGCTTCTGAACGGGGAAAATAAGATGGAAAAGGAAAGGTCATGTAGAGGTCATTGTTTTAACACATCTTAAACGAGCGTGTGATCATTTTGGGACTATTTTTAAACTTCGATACGATTTTAGTAATCATAAAAATATCGATTTTACCTGTTAAATTGTCCTGAAAGATGAAAAAAGAAAGTTCTAGGAGCCCAATGTTAGATTGGATAATTTCCTAATTTTAATGAACAAAATGCGAGCAAACTCCTGAACACGCTCTGACTGGCACCTCTCCAGCTAACCCAACAAAATCCATATTTTTGGTCCGCATCGGGACTTGAACCGGTGTAGGTACCAGATCGGGTCTTTGAGCTGGACTACACTACAACTAGGACAGAATTAATTCAGCACCTAAACAGCATTAAAAAAAACCAAAAAACTGCAACGGTACAAGACTGTTTTCATGATTTTCGTCCGAAGTCAAGGAACTCCACTTCCCACAATCCTTTGCGAATTATAGTTGTTGTTTTGTTTTTTTAAGTAACTTTTGTTTTTAAAGTGTGAATACTGTTCATGTTGGACTGTCTTGAAGTTTGTGTCCTGGGAAATATAAACTACATTTACAGTGGTGTGAAAAGTTTATTAATGCATTTAGTGTTAGCTAGCTAGCTAACAAGCTAACTATGACTAACAAGCTAGCTAGCCTGCTAGCAAGACTTATCTGTTCGCGTCAAGGTTCGCAAACATTCGGCACAGAGGAGTGGGAAATATTACCATGGTAACGGCAAGCTCAACCAATGAGAAAAGCTCTGTGATCGTGGGAAGTGTAAGTTTGTGTGACGTCACGAGCAGGCGCAGGACCGCGAGCCGATCTGGTACCTACAGCGGCGACCCACCGGTTCCCAACCCGAGTCCCTGTGGACTGAAATACAGCCGCCCCGCTTCATACATAAAATAAAGATAACGTGCAGGAGTTTCTGTTTTTTTTTAAAATCGTGATTATTTTTTAATCCTTAATGGTCGAGCGAGGACGGAGCCAGAAACTGTGAGAGAGAGAGAGAGAGAGAGAGAGAGAGAGTGGCCCTTCGTTGCCGTGACAACGACTGCAGCTTCTGTGCACTGTCTTGAGTCAGCCTGTGATTTTCACACCAGCGCTGGTTTCACGCTGTTGCTATGACGATCTGTCACACATGCACGCATCGTTGCGTGCGTGTGTGTGTGTGTGTGTGTGTGTGTGTGTGTGTGTGAGATCGATCGGGCGTACCTGTTCTTTTCCACCTGGCCTCTAAGTCTCCGCTCGTATCGTAGTCGTTGCTGTCTGCAGAGGAAGTAGAAGTTTACAGATCAGTCGTTCCGTCGGCCTCGAAGAGAAAACTCTCCCGTCCTGCAGACGGAGAAAACTCACCGTCGTCGATCTCGATGACGACCTCGCTCTCTGACCCCGGCGTCTGCAGCCTCTGCGCTCCTCGCTCTCCGTCGTACAGCCTCCTCTGCATCTCCATCGTCCCGTCCTCCAGCCCGCGGTCCAGCAGGATGGCGTCCACCTCCTCAAAGAACTTCATGTATTTCCCCGGCCCTCCGGAGCCGCTTCCCCCCGCCGCCGCGTGGGCGCTCTTCGCCGTCTTGTGGTCGTACTTCAGGTTCTTGTACTTGGTCCGACACTGTTTCCAGTTCCTCACCACGCCAAAGTTCCTCTGCATCTGGAACGCCATCTCCTGGAAGATGCATTTGTTGCGCAGCGTGCTCTTCAGGCGCTCTCGAATGCGGCGGTCGGCCCACACGCACAGCAGAGCTCGCACCTCGTCGTCTGTCCAGTGGCGCCCGCCCTCCTCGGCCACCGTCGGGGTGAAAGAAAGAGCCCGGTGGATTTGAGTCCTGAGACCTGCAATCACAGAAAGAGAGCCGGCTACATTTTACTTCCTGTTTGATTTCTTCATCTAAAGCAGGAAGAAGTTCAGTCAGTGTGACAGAATAATGCTAAGCTAACGTCGCTGGCAGCTCAGCATGCAGCCCCCCCCCCCCCCAGAGAAACCCGGGTCTGCTGAAGAGCATCAGAAAACACAGATCATCTGGTGTTTATAGAACCTGCATGTTTTCTTTTTATTTCTTTTAATTTAAAAAGTACGAAGCAGCGAGGAAACAAACCGAGTCAGCGTCGGTGCAGCTCAGCTGATGTGTCATTAACTGTTCTCCTGCATGTCACCAGGATGCATCTTAAAAATCACCAGGATGAAATAATTTTTTTTTAATCCATGAAAAATATATTTTTTGCGTTAATAATCTTGAAAAGCTCCAAAGTGTTGGTTGAACCTTCCTTTACCTTCCTGCAGGGGGACAGGGACTGAGGAAGAGTAGATCCTTCTTCTTTGAGTCCCCTCATCCTCCTCTTCCTCCCAGCCCTCCTCCAGCCTGTCCTCCTCCTCCTCCTCCTCCTCTTCTTCTTCTGCGCTGTAATTCGCTGCTGCTGCGTCACACTTCCTGCTCTGCAGCCCCAGGCTCCTGCACTGGGCCTGACACTCCCACCAGCCGCGCACAATGCTGAGCCTCCTCAGACGCTCTGAGATCAGCTCGAACGTGCTCCTGCTCTCGGCGACGTGCTGAGCGCCCACCTCGTCCCACACTGACATGAGAGCGAGCACCTCGGCCTCCCCCCACGGCCTCTCCACGCAGCCTTTGTCCTCCACCGCCTCCCCGCCTGCTCTTTGTCTCTCTGCTGCTCCCTCCATGTCTGAGCTGACCTGGAAACGCTTTCTTTTCCCCAATCCGCCTGTCTCTGCTGCCCGGTTCCCTAGGCAACCAGGCGGCTAAGCCTGAAAGCAACGCCTCCATGCAGAAAAGCAGCCTCACCACTGGCTTAAGCTGTGTGCAGAGGGGGGCGGGGCCAGCTGTAATCTGAGAAGCAGCTTGGTGAAAAGGCTGAAGCTGCAGCGAGACGACTCCCTGTGCACGGCTGCTCCTCGGCAGACTGTGTGTGTGTGTGTGTGTGTGTGTGTGTGTTTGTTTACCTTGATTCGTCCTTTTCAGCACCTGAAGAAGAAAAAGCTGCTCAGCCTCCGGGCTCATGTCGGGTTTCACCGCTGAACAAGTCGACTCACGTTGACTCCTGCAGGAAACCAACTCAGATGTCATTCCTTTGAATCCTCACAGCTCTGTGTGTGTGTGTGTGTGTGTGTGTGTGTGTGTGTGTGTGTGTGTGTGTGTGTGTGTGTGTGTGTGTGTGTGTGTGTGTGTGTGTGTGTGTGTGTGTGTGTGTGTGTGTGTGTGTGTGTGTGTGTGTGTGTGTGTGTGTGTGTGTGTGTGTGTGTGTGTGTGTGTGTGTGTGTGTGTGTGTGTGTGTGTGTGTGTGTGTGTGTGTGTGTGTGTGTTCAGGGGTCAGGAGAGCGCCGGGATGGTCCTGAGTAATGGAGCCAGCCCCCCCACATACACGGCCCACAAGGTAGCACTCATCATAATGTTCAGTTAAGCTGCTTTTCTTCAAAGCTGCAACATCGAAATAAAAACAACAAACTTTCACTCAAACAGAGAGAGAGGGGGGGGGGGGGGGGAGAGAGGGGGGAGGGGGGAGAGAGAGAGAGGGGGGGGGAGAGAGAGGGGGGAGGGGGGAGAGAGAGAGTGGGGGGAGAGAGAGAGAGAGAGAGTCCTCTGATCATTCAGTCATTTATTTAAAGAGTTCTGACACTTCCACCGTTTCAACTCAGTTTGAAAAAATCAGATTTATCAGAGTGACATGTTGAGATATTTACAGACGAGATAAAACAGGATCAGACAATACACAGTGTAAGTTCTCTCTCTGCTTCAACCTGCCTCTCTCTCTCTCTCTCTCTTTACTTTCTCTCTCTCTCTTTACTTTTTCTCTCTCTCTCTCTCTCTCTCTCTCTCTCTTTACTTTCTCTCTCTCTCTCTTTACTTTCTCTCTCTCTCTCTCTCTCTCTCTCTCTTTACTTTCTCTCTCTCTCTCTTTACTTTCTCTCTCTCTCTCTTTACTTTCTCTCTCTCTCTCTCTCTCTCTCTCTCT
>NC_136698.1:27436980-27450626 GCF_947650265.1 Symphodus melops | reverse complement strand
CTTTCTCTCTCTTTACTTCTCTCTCTCTCTCTCTTTACTTTCTCTCTCTCTCTCTTTACTTTTCTCTCTCTCTCTCTTTATTTTCTCTCTCTCTCTCTTTACTTTCTCTCTCTCTCTCTCTTTATTTTCTCTCTCTCTCTCTCTCTCTCTCCTCTCTCTCTCTCTCTCTCCCTCTCGGTAACAGAGCAGTGATTAATGTTGACCTCGGGACGCTGATTGTTAATATAACACACATCGTTACACTTCATCAACATGCTGATCATAAATAAGATGAGTTTTATTGATCCTGATGTTTAACCTTTAACCTTTAACCTTTAACCTTGTTTTTTAGGGGATGGGCTTGGTGAGCACCGCCTTCCCTCCCGACGCTCTGCAGAAGCTGCGTTACGGTAACCTTGGGATTTGTCACACTCGCTACTCGACCACGGGGATCTCTGAGCTGCAGAACTGCCAGCCGTTCGTGGTGGACACGCTGCACGGGGAAGATCGCCGTGGCAACACAACGGCGAGCTGGTCAACGCTCAGCGCCTGAGGAAGAAGGTGAGGACACGAAGAAAATCACATTTTATTTTAAAGCGACTTTTTCTGGAACGTTTCTTCGTTTCTGAAACGTGCAGGTGATTGCGTCATGGCGTCGGCCTCTCCACCGGCTCCGACAGCGAGCTCATCACTCAGCTGCTCGCGCTGACTCCGCCCATGGAGGAGCTGGACTCGCCCGACTGGGTCGCCAGGTCAGCGCCGCGCCGTGACGCCCTCGCTGCATGACGTGTCTCTCCACACACGCCGACATGTTTGTGTGTTTCAGGATAAAGAATCTGATGACGGAGACCGCCCACCTCCTACTCTCTGCTGGTCATGTATAGGGACGTGGTCTACGCCGTCAGAGACCCGTATGGGAATCGCCCGCTGTGCATCGGGCAGCTGCTCCCCGTCTCTAAACTTCACAGCTCAGGTCGGTGCGAGCTGACGGATGGACGCGACCGCACGCCGCTCTGTTCCCCCTAACGTGTTGTCTCTGTGTCTCAGGCTCTGGAGAGGAGGACGCAGAGGGCTGGGTGGTCTCCTCCGAGTCCTGCAGCTTCCAGTCCATCGGAGCAAAGTCAGTTTAAACCCCGCCCCCCCCCTCCCCCCGGTCTGCAGCAGGTGTCGTGGTTACTGATCATGCCCCCCCCCTCCTTGTGTTCAGGTATTACAGGGAGGTGCTACCTGGAGAAATCGTGCAGATATCCAAACACGGCGTGAAGACTCTGAGCGTGGTCCCGCGTCCTGAAGGAGACCTCCCCGCCTTCTGCATCTTTGAATACGTTTATTTCTCCAGACCAGATTCTATCTTTGAAGGTTTGAATTTGTTATTATGGATTAGCTGCCGTGCTAATCTGTGACTAAAGGGAGGTGGTGTGTGTGTGTGTGTGTGTGTGTGTGTGTGTGTGTGTGTGTGTGTGTGTGTGTGTGTGTGTGTGTGTGTGTGTGTGTGTGTGTGTGTGTGTGTGTGTGTGTGTGTGTGTGTGTGTGTGTGTGTGTGTGTGTGTGTGTGTGTGTGTGTGTGTGTGTGTGTGTGTGTGTGTCACCGTACAAAAACAAATCAGTTCATCAGATGTGCTCTGGCGCCCTCTTGTGGCCTCTTTCAGTAATGACGCCTCCTTCAGTCGGCCTGACATAAATGAAAGCGGAGCCGAGGTTCAAACACACGTAATAATTAAACGTGTAGGTTTAGCTGTGAGCTCAGAGCGCCGTGTTCCCGTGTCATGCAGGACAGATGGTGTACACCGTCCGCCAGCGCTGCGGGCGCCAGTTAGCCATCGAGGCTCCGACAGACGCAGACGTGGTCAGCACCGTGCCCGAGTCGGCCACTCCCGCCGCTCTGGGTTACGCTCAGCAGGTCAGTCTCTGTTCAGCGTGATGCACGGTCCCTCCCGCTCGAGCTCCGCCCCCCCACTCACAAGCCCCGCCCTCTTCTTCTTCTCCTCCCTCTCTAACAGTCCGGTCTGCCGTACGTGGAGGTTCTGTGTAAGAACCGCTACGTCGGCAGGACGTTCATTCAACCCAACACCCGCCTGAGGCAGCTGGGAGTCGCCAAGAAGTTCGGCGCCTTGACGGACAACTTCGCCGGGAAACGAGTGGTGCTGGTCGACGACTCCATCGTCCGAGGAAACACCATCGCCCCGATCATCAAGCTGCTGAAGGAGGCTGGAGCCACCGAGGTCGGCGCTCTCGTTTGACCTCGAAGCAACAGCGAGGAGAAAAGACCCGACTGAAAGGTGAAACTGGTTTTGTTTGTGTCACAGGTCCACATCCGGGTCGCCTCGCCGCCCATCCGGTTCCCGTGCTACATGGGCATCAACATCCCGACGAAAGAGGAGCTCATCGCCAACAAGCCCGAGTTTAAGGACATCGCCGGACACATCGGTACGTTCATCACTGACGAGACAAAAACATTCATTCTGTTTCTGAACGTAAACGCAGGTCATGTGACGTACGAACATTTTGCAGGAAGTGACGTTTCAAAAACGCCAAACCCCGGTTACTGGCGTCCACGTGTAAACGCATAAACGGAGAATTCTCAAATCTTCACTTTTGATATGAGGTTTTTGAAAGCTTCGTTTTTGACGCTGTAAATCTGCGCGTTCGTGTGGACGAGAGGCCGAAACGTATAAAAACATTGTTTGTCTTGTGAGATACCCGGGTACGTGTGGGCGGGGCCTGAGACGCTGTGGTCGACATCGTGATCACACAGCGGGGGCTTTAAAGTTGAGACCTGCCTGTTTGCTCGAACGTGCAGCAACAGCAGGCGAGTAAGAAAAAAGGGAACGAGCGTTTATCGGGAACTTTTGTGGTTAAAAAAAACAAAAAAAGTCACTTTAAGGAGAACGCCACATCGTTGGCGTCCTCTCGCTTCGAGGTAGAAAAATCTTTCTGCACGTCTCTGACTGAATTATTCTCGCGTGTAAACTCGGTGTGTGTCGAGGTCTCCTCCTGCTCTAACAGTGTGATTGATTGATCACGTTTGATCCGTGTTTCAGGAGCCGACAGCGTCCAGTATCTGACCGTGGACGGTCTGGTGTCGGCCGTGCAGCAGGGCATCAGCTCCCTGCAGGAGAAGGAGCAGGTGATCCGCTCCGGGAGCGCGTCCGGCCGCAGGGTGGGACACTGCACCGCCTGTCTGACCGGGAAGTACCCCATCGAGCTGGAGTGGTGACGGACTCACCGGAGAGCAGGGACGGTTCCTGAAGCGTCAGACATTTCAATCAACGTGGGAAACTGAATCTTCTGTCCGGATCACCTTAAACTGCTTTTCATTTTCTCCTCTGCTGTAGAAATCTTTGCGTTTGTTTAGGTGAATCCTTTAAAATGACTTTAACATTGTTGGCCTGAGTATTAATTTACCTTCACACGAGGCTCGAGACCAAAATCTGTCTTTATTTTCTGTTTGTTTACTGTTTTGGATCCGACTGTGGCGTATTCAGTTTTATTTTTGAACATCACTTCAATGTCTAAAAAGGATAAATAAATAAAAACTGCAAAAAAACATTTTCATACTTTATATTTATTTTGAATTAAAAATGGATTTTAAAAGATAAACATTTAACATTTAACAGCACAAACAGTCACGTGTGTTAGAGACTGATAATGAGTGAGTGAAATAAAGATAATTTAAACGGCACTTCTTCAAACAGGAAGTCGTCACGTGTCCCGGCTTGTCTTCATCACCAGTTTCTGCACGTGAGAGAAAAGGAGACGTTTAATAAAAGAATATTAAACATGTTATAAACTGATCAGAGGACTTTTCATTTCAGGCAGGTGAGACGATGTTTTCACTTTCAGCTGCCACGAAAACAAAAATCTGTTTTTAAAAACGCCAGAAAAATCTTAGCAAAAAAAAAAAAAAAAAAGAGGCATTTAATTGACATCATTGATATAAAATCTGGCACGGACTGGCTCCTCCTCCTTTGAAGGACTTTATAAAGTCCGGTTGGATCGGCACCAGCACCAGGAGACTGTGAGGTACCACACAGACAATCTGCTGTCAGTCACAGGAAGTAAACCACGGAATATTCTCCCCTTTCACAATAAGAGACTCACAAACATGCAACCTTCAAAACACGGCTCAAACATTTTTATTTATTGTATTTTATTTGTCTCTGTTTTCTGCTGAGGGAACAGAGACATGTTCACTAATGTGCACGGTCCCAAACAAATAAATCCTGATAAAGGTACCTGGATATCTTGGAGCTACCTGGTTTCACTGACCCTGACAAGCGGGTGTCTCTCGCTCGGCCCACCGTCTTTAAAGCGAGCCGGACTGAGACGTCAGTCTGCAGGTCGGCGTGTGACGATTCATGACTCCATTTACAAAATGACGAGATGACTGAACGATCTTTTTTAATTTTCCCCACGAGAACACCTCGCTATCTCTCCGGCTCTCGCACTCGTCTGGGCGAGCGAGGCCGCAAAAAACCCGCTCGTTTAATATGGTTCATCTTTACGGCGTTGTCATGGCAACCGCCTCCAGCTCCACAGCTGCCGTCGCTCACCGAGACAACCTTTGAAAATCGACTTCCTGTTTATTTGTATATTTCTTATCTATGATAGTAAAATAAATTAAACTCTTTTAGTAGTCAGCTGTTTATAGGTTCTATTAGTTATTGATTATTTACATCTTCAGCTCTTTGCTGAACAGAGAGAATCCTTGAACTGACCTCGGGGAGCCGCTGGCGGCGTTCCTCTCGAATGAGTTTCCTGTTGGATGAAGCACACGAGGAAGGAAACGTTCAACACACGGCTCACTGTGTGCAGAGAACTCGGCTGCAGACGGGTGGCGGCTGGGACTCCTCCACGCCTCCTGATGATGCTCGGCCGCTCGCTGCTGGCCGCCGCCCCTCGGAAACAGGCCGGCGTGAAGCTGCTCCGACTCGGACGTGGAGAGGCGGCGCCTCAGCATCTCCATCCGGTGTCGTTTGGACCCCGGGGAGGACGGGCAGTACTCGTCCCTGAAGCGTTTGGACCGCGGGACGCTGTCCCAGCTCAGCTCCCTGTGGCGTTTCCTCAGGACGGAGCGGTGCGGCGACAAGGCGAGGGCGGCGAGCGCCGAGGAGGAGTGGCCTCCTCGGCTGCCCTCCGAGCCTCGGGCACACAGCCGACAGGGATACCGCTTGAAGAACGACGACTTGTTCTGGCAGACGAACTTGTGGTAGAGTTTGACAAAATCCTCGTCCAGCTTCTTTGGCGAGTAGTGCGTCTGCACGGACGGCAGCGAGGAGTCGAAGGAAAGGTGCCGCCGCAGCGCGTGACGAGACCCCGCCGCCGAGGCCGATCGAGGTGACGGCGGCCGTGGCTGGAAGGAGCGAGCGGAGTCCTGAGAGCAAAACATCCTCTGCGGCAGCGCCGGTCTTCGTTGAGGGGAGGACAGAGACGTGAACCCCGCCCCCGACCCCGCCCTCGCCGGATCTCTGTGGAAGGCGATCGGAGATCCTCCGAGGCCGCTCATCATCCGGGATTTCAACGGACTCCGTCTGACCGGAGAGCCGTAAAAGTCCGGCCTCTCTTTAGCGGCTGGACTTTGCGACGCAGACGACAGGTAGCCGTCCGCCTGCAGCGACTGAGCGGCGTTCGAAAGCCTCTTTGACCTGAGCGTGAGCTCCGAGGGGGCTTTTGGCGTCGGTAAGGAAAGTCTCGCAGGACTGACGGGAAACGCCGAGAGCTGGGATTCATCCAGAGACACGGTGAAGGTCCGGTTCAGGGGGATCTCCGTCGTGTTAAAGGTCTCAAGGGGACCCGAGAGGTCCATGACCAGGATGGGCTCCCTCATCGGTAAGCTCCTCCCCCTCCCCGGTGACGTCATTACACAGTTCTCCTTGTTGCTCCGCCTCTCCGCGAGCGAGGTGTTGTTGAGGTGCACGCTTCTGTTGGGCTGATTCCTCCAGCGGCGGTACCTCCTCAGCACGGAGTCCGCGGCCTCGGAGACGTGCTGCCGGCGCCACGCCCTCTCTATCCGACTGATCATGGCGGGGTAGAGCTCCAGCAGGCTGCCGTGTCGCCTCAGGGTCATCTCCAGCTGCTCGTCCCGGTCCTCCGGCTGCAGGTCCGCCTCGCACGCGCTCCTCCGACTCTCATCCAGCGCACTCGCACTCAGCTGAGACGCCGCTGAAGAAACTTCGCCTGAAAGAACACAAAAACATCCCCGTTGTTCATGTTGTTAAATCGCCTTTCGTGTTTTTGTCTGTTGGTTCTTACCGCCGTCCTCCACAGAAATACGAGAAACAGACACACCAGAGAAGACGCTCTCATCAGATCCACTGCTTTGAAGCGAGAAGTGAAGCTGCTGGAATAAAAAACAAAACAGAATTCATTTAAGACGATCAGAATCAGGACAGACGCACTTTAAGAACTTTCTTTATTTTAATGATCGATCAAAAATCCACAAACACACGTCAAAGTTTTGGTAGCATAATGTTGCTAACCTCTTATTTAGACTCTCTCTCTCTCTCTCTCTCTCTCTCGCTCGCTCAATACGGGGTAATTTCTTGCTTTTTTAAAGTTTGAATTTTTCTTCTTTCTTTTATATCTCTATTTAGAGAAAGGACGGTGCGTAGACAGAATTTGAAGGGGTGTGTGTGTGTGTGTAAACTTCTCCACAGTCTAAATGACACAAATATGTGTTTGTGCAACTTTGACAGGTTTTTTTTTTTTAAATTAAAATGAAGACATGACCTAATGCATCTGCTGTCGAGGGGATGTAATGTTTACAGTTGCACAGAAGCACAAATCTACGTGATCTGATTCTGTCTCCAATCATTTCTAGTTTTTATAAATCTGACATCAGGTCGATGCTGGACAAGAATCAGAATCAGATATATTATATTATATTATATTATCTTGTCCGGGTTTGTTGAACACCTTCAGCAGACTGTGCTCTCTCTGTGCAGGTGTAAACAGTAAATTAAAGAGTCATATAGAGAAGACTGGACGGAGATGAAAACAGAAGTTTTACCTCGGACTCTGCTGTGACGTCCGACACTGAGGTGGAAAGAAAACCAGACTCGTTAGATGAACGATAAAAACAAACTCTAAATGAAACACATCTTGTTTTTCTCACCTCTCATGGATTCGTCCCTCAGCTCCGTCAGACTCTGACCACACGGAAAAGTCTTTTGTTAATAATGTGGCTGCACACACATTGTACTCTGCTGATTTGAAAAGCGGCTGCAGCAGAACAAACCTTTGATTCCAACCTGCTCAGCTCGGCTTTAGACTGCTCCATGTAGTGTTGAAGCGCTTCATCGTGCAGGTGGAGAGAAACAGAACAAAGGTGCTGAGTGAGAGGGCAAGCATGTGACCACACCTCTCCCAGAGTCCGACTTGTGATGTCACAAACACAGAACTTTTAAACAGGAGCATTTTTCTCTGTGTGGTTAAGACACAGACCACAAACAAACGACTGGATGGATTTATTTCACATTTTGTAAGGCGCCCAAATAAATGTTCAAAAACACTGTAAAAGTGGATTTAAAAAAAAAAAGTCCCCTTTAATATGCTGCATGTTGAGGAGCAAAAAGAGGAGAGATAATCAGAACTAAAAAGAGGAGTATGAACAGTGTGCCTCAAATTCACTTTATTTACTTTTATTATTTTAATGTCAAATTTAAAATGTGCAGTAAACCTTAAAGCTATTTAACTTCCACTGGCATTTAATTTGATCATTTGACAATTTGTGTACCACAACAGCACACCATCTTTATTAGACAAAAGTTGTCTCAAACATTTAACATCTTTGATTTGGACAAATATGACTTTAATTTAACTTCTAAAATTAGAGGAGCTTTGAAGTTAACTTACTTTTGTTTTCTGTGTTTTTCAGGTCCACCTCCAACCCCCCGTCACAGTATTGAAGCTTTGAGTACTGTTGGAAGGAATTGAAGAAGTTTAAAAATACACATTTTTATATTTACAGAGTTTATTTACAGCTAACGGGAGCTAGCTAGCAAGCTACTTAGTCTGACCGTTATAAACACAAACCTTATCTATGATTCGATAAAGGGACTTTTGGTAGTCAAAGCCATTTTCGGACAGTTGATTCTTAAAAATATCATCCATGTTTCGAAAAAAAAGTTTATATTCGTGAAGGTAGTAAAAACACACAAGAGAAAAAAAGGGCAACGCGCTAGTTGAGCTAGCTACGCTAAAAGGCGCGTTTACGTTCAAACTTCCGTAACGGAGGCAGCTGATTGGTCAGGGAGCGTGCGTCGCCATCAACGGCTCGTCGGAAACAACGACAAAACGCAACCTCACTAATTTCTTTCGATTAAGCTATACTAATAAAACTTTATCGACTGTTTTAACTATGTTTTATGAAGATGTAAGTGTTTTAATTTAAGTCAGATTTTTTTTAAACGGGACAAACGATAAAAAGAAAAGCAAACAGCAGACACGTGAATGTGGCTGTCTGAAACGTCATCTTAAAGCGACAGGCAGTTTATTTATTTTTTTGGTCTGTGTGGATAACAACATAGGCTACCATTGCTTTTAGTAGCTTGCTCTGATGAGGAGTTACGATGTGATTTTTATTGAGATGTGATTGAACCGACAGCCCGTGAACGTCTCATTGGTGATGGCCGCTCGGACCCTGCAGGATCTGGTCTCCTCCGCCGCCTCTCTGCACGCAGAGCGGACAGCTGTGACTTTTGACAGCGGGTCGGTGTCAGGCAGCCCGGTGTCCCTGCGCTACAGAGAGCTGCAGGATCTCACCTGTGAGCTGCGTGACGCTCTGCGGAACAGCTGCTCCGATCATCACGGAGTGATTGGCCTGTACTGTTGTGATGACCTGTTCACACCTGTGTGGGTCCTGGGGTGAGTTTGCATCATGCACCTGAGTGTTGGGATGGGCAGCTATATGGGGTTTATAAAGTGTCCAACTCCCCTTGTTGTCTGCAGGATCCTGCAGTCCTCTGCTGCCTTTGTCCCCCTGGACCCTGAGGCTCCAGGACTTGTCTCTGCCAGAGTCATGGACCGGTGTGGTCTCAAGTACTGTGCTGTGAAAACTGACATGCTGCAGGTCCAGTATTTGATTACATATTTGTAATGAGAAGAGATTTTAATGTCTTCATTCAGAAAAAGCTGCTTCCCCATTAGTGCTGAGTGAGATGATCCACAAATCACATTTCAATTAACAATAATAATAATAATAAACACATTTTTTTTAGCAGTGTTGCTCAGTGCATGAATCCATGATCCTTACAAGTTATATGTCGTTGTAAAGGTGACTAATCAGGCTTTCCAACGTTATATATTACACTGCTAATTAGTATTATTAAAGGTAGGAAATAATTGACCGAATTAAAGTTTCTAAAGTTCTTCAGTTGGATTCTGTGTGAAAGTTGACCTTGCTTTTTCTTCTCTCCTCCCATAAAGAGATTTCAGGCAGCCCTCGTCGGTCACGTGTCCGTGGAGGTTTGTGTCGACTTGTCTGAGGTCAAACTAACGATGGTACGAGTCGAGATGCTGCCTGTCTCTAACAACAGCAGAGGACCTGAACCCTGGACCGCAGAGGGCGCTGGTGCTGGTTTAAAAGAGTCGGGACGGGCAGACTTGTTGGCGTATGTGCTTCACACATCTGGAACCACTGGAGTCCCAAAGACTGTGAGGGTGCCACACAGGTGTATCCTTCCCAACATACTGCACCTGAGGTGAGAGGACTCTCTAAATCAGTGGTGTCCAAACTTTTTTTCTTGCGGGCCGAAATTATCTCATTAGAATCGCTCACGGGCCACAGGGTTTTTTTTTTTTTAAATATTGGAAGGAACTTTTTGTATTTTGACCTCTTCAAAAAATGATGTAAATACACAATAACTAATTGCAGTGGGAAACTGTTGTGTTCTAATTTTTTGGAAAGAATAGTCAGGCTTTTATAGGTCTCCCTCGCTAACATGAAAAAGAAAAAAAGAACGAAATATGCCATCTGATGAGGCCTGGGGCCAAAATCTTCTGATTCTTCGATTTGAAGTCAAGGGCCACAAAAAATCCACTCAATGGCCACAAATGGCCCCCGGGCCGCATTTTGGACACCCCTGCTCTAAAGCGTGTTAATTCATCCATTCACACAAAAAGAGTCATGACGCGTTCAGGTGACATCACGGACAGCTCACTACTTTACCCTCTGGAAACGTTTCGCCTTTATTCTCACATTTTAATTTCTTTCTTAAACATGTTGGCCTGTGTTGTTTTTAGCACTAACAGCTAGTTCAGATCATTGTGCTACTTTTATTTTTATTTTTAAATTGACTTTAGGGGCAAAGCCTACAAATACCTATGTACCTGAACGTCTCCTCATTAAGTGTATTTATTCTAAGCGTGCTCTGTGGGCTCAGATCGGTGTTTCAGATGAGCTCGGATGACGTGGTCCTCCTGGCCTCACCGTTGACCTTTGACCCCTCCGTGGTGGACATGTTCCTGGCCCTGTCGTCGGGGGCTCGGCTCCTCATCGTCCCCGCTGTGATGAAGAAGATGCCTGGTCGTCTGGCCACGCTGCTGTTCACGCGTCACAGGACGACGGTCCTACAGGCAGGTGGACTGAAGCTGCTCACAGAACCATTGATTGATTTTAAAAATCAGTGCCAATACCAACAACCATGTTCAAAATAAGCCAATCAATAGCTTTGATACATCGATGGTTTTTGACACTATATATATATTTACATTTACAATAAAAGCTTAATCGTGAACACTGACTCAGTTGAAACAAAACGTTGCCAGAACATTTATCAGTTTGGACACCCAAATTTCTGATCATTAAAATAACTGAAGTCTAATATAGATTATTAGAGGCAGTATCGGTTGCCTAGGAGGTCTATGTTTGTTGCCGTGGTAACAAAAAGACGTTCGAAATCGTTTAATAAAATCATCGCCAACATCCGTTTGCAGCGGAAACGTTTTATCATGACTTCTTCCTGATCATTAAAACATCATCAAGACAAATACATCCGAGGGTGTCAGGTTCAAGGACTCTGACCTGAACCTTCAGACAGACAATTCACCAAATAATAAAATAACGGACACGGACAGGGATCATCTTTGTGAGCAGCCTCAGAGATCTCAACCTCTCCGTTTGCTTCAGCTCTTTATTCAGAATAAATGTGCGTTTACATCAGTGTTAGTTGGCGTGATCACAAACTGTTAGTTCATACAATCGTATAGAACAGTCACTACTGAGTGATTGACAAGTAGATTATATGCAACTGGTTAAACATGCTGATTAGAGAGAGAGAGACAGAGAGAGAGAGAGAGACAGAGAGAGAGAGAGACAGAGAGAGAGAGACGGAGAGAGAGAGAGACACGGAGAGAGAGAGAGAGAGAGACACAGAGAGAGACGGAGAGAGAGAGAGACACAGAGAGAGAGAGAGAGAGAGACACAGAGAGAGAGAGACACGGAGAGAGAGAGAGAGAGACACAGAGAGAGAGAGAGAGAGACACAGAGAGAGAGAGACAGAGAGAGAGAGACACAGAGAGAGAGAGAGACAGAGAGAGAGAGAGAGACAGAGAGAGAGAGAGAGACAGAGAGAGAGAGACAGAGAGAGAGACGGAGAGAGAGAGAGAGAGAGAGACGGAGAGAGAGAGACACAGAGAGAGAGAGAGAGACAGAGAGAGAGAGACACAGAGAGAGACGGAGAGAGAGAGACAGAGGGAGAGAGACAGAGAGAGAGAGAGAGACAGAGAGAGAGAGAGACAGAGAGAGAGAGAGACACAGAGAGAGAGAGAGAGAGACAGAGAGAGAGAGACACAGAGAGAGACGGAGAGAGAGAGACACAGAGAGAGACGGAGAGAGAGAGAGGAATGACCTGCGGAAAAAGAGCCACAGACCAGATGTGACCGGTCCGTGTCTGTCTAACCACTAGGCCACCAGCACGCCACCAAACCTGCCCTGTTTTTAACATTTACATAATTTTGTTACAAGCTAAAAGTAAATCCACGAAACTGGCAACTTCCCCGAGTGGAAGTTTCCACTGCTGTTATAGTGAGATATTATAAAAATCTCCCTAAATATAATGTGTCAGCAAAAATTGATCAGTCGTTGAACAATTGATAAAATGGTTCTCGATTTTCTAACAAAGGAGACAATAAATCGTGTGATGTTCGTGTGTGTGCAGGTCACGCCGACGCTCCTCGTCCGCTTCGGGCAGCGTGTCCTCAAACAGCACGTGCTGTCTCCGGGCTCCTCGCTGCGCGTGCTCGCGCTCGGAGGAGAGGCCTGTCCGCCGCTCGCGCTGCTGAGGAGCTGGAAGCACGAGGATAACAGAACTCACATCTTCAACATCTACGGCATCACCGAGGTGTCCTGCTGGGCGTCTGTTTATAAGATCCCGGAGTCTGCGCTGCGCTCAAACAGCCCGTAAGTCTCCATGAACTTTGACCTTTGACCTTTGACCTTTTTATTTTATGTATTTATTTATTTTGTTCTTCCTCTCAGCGCGGCGTCCTCCTCGGTGCCTCTCGGGACTCCTCTGACGGACACAGTGGTGGAAGTCAGAGATGAGAGCGGCCGCCTGGTCACCGAGGGAGAAGGTCAGGTGTTCATAGGTAAGAAGAGCTCGCGAGCACAGACGCACGCGCGCACACACACACACACACACACACACACACACACACACACACACACACACACACACACACACACGCTATAACTCTCTTAACATGAAGCCGTGTGACGTTCGTTCGGTGCAGGCGGGGAGGACAGGGTGTGTCTCCTGGATGGGGAGGAGGAAGTGGCACGCGGGACGATGAGAGAGACAGGAGACTGGGTGGACGTCAGAGACAAACGGCTGTTTTACCTTGGACGGCGAGACCGGCTTATTAAACGCCACGGGAAGCGCGTGAACCTGGACAGCCTGCAGCAGGTAGGATGACGTCATCAATAGAGATTCTAACAGTGTTTAGAAAACGCAGTTAATAATGTCAATATTAAATATGTGTAAATGTTGTTGATGGTTGTTTTAAATATTGATCTCGTTATTTATTATATTTAATTAAATTCTTCAGTAAATTTTTTTCTCTTCATCTCGAAAACTATAAATATAAAAGTATGAGCTTCTCATGGCTTCAGTTCATCAGAAGGTTTGAACGTTTGTTCTCCTGCAGCTCGTGCAGAGCCTCCCTCAGGTGGAGGCCTGCGCCGCGTGTCTCCACGAAGGCTCCAGGCTGCTCGCCTTCGTCGTTGCGTCCACATCTGGAGAGCAGACGGCGGCGGCGGCGGCGGCTCCTGTGCAGAAACACGTGAGAGACACACATGAGGAGGACTCGGTCTCTGCTGCAGGCGGAGAGCTGAGCGCTCGGATCCTGGACCAGCTGTCTCTGCTGCTGCCGTCACACAGCGTCCCCGACACGCTGCTCCTGGTCCCGGCTTTGAGTCTGACTCGTCACGGTGAGAATCGAAGAGGCTTCGGGATTTATTCCCCCGAAGTGAAGCGTGGAAGAAAAAAGATTTTGAACCGCTGATTTAAGATGAAACGTTTAATATCTTTCTTTTTTATCTTGATTTTATGAAGTCGTCTCAAAAACCTGCTGATATTTTTGTGGTAATAAAGAAAACAAGCTCGCATGCTAACTCCAGTTCAATCAGGAGAGACAGGTGATATTAAGAATGAATTTATTACAGCGAC
>NC_136698.1:27209480-27431980 GCF_947650265.1 Symphodus melops | reverse complement strand
GAAGAAAAGGACGAGCTGGTTTCATAATAAGACTCCTTACATGTCGGTGCTGGAGGAGAGCGGGAGCTGTGGGAAATCAGATTTTTAATTAAAGCTCAGGATAATGAGGAGTCTGCAGCCGCTCTGTTCAGACATCAGTATTTAATTTACATTATTCATAACATTTTGTTTCTCTTTAAGAATCTTCTCGTGAATATCTCTAAGTGGGACCAAAAAAAAAAAAAAAAAAAAAGTGCAAATAATACCAAACATTTTCCTTGTTACACGTAACACTGCGCACACTACACTATTGTGCACGACCAACATTAGAAACAGAAACAACAAAGTGACTCTTTCTGCTCTTTCCCACCTCGGTGCTCTTCGTGCGTACGCGTCACTTCCTGTGCGCGGCGGGAGAAGAGAACGCTGCTGTTTGTTTTTCTTACAGGAAATGTTTTTGTGAGATTGTATCACACTGCCGAGGAAGTGATGGCCGACACACACCACAGTGTTATAGGAGGACAAAAATCTTATGTTACAGCAAGCAGGTGAATGTCTCCATTAGCACAAAAAAAAAAATCACGTCAACAGCCTTCTCATGTCTCCGTTTGTACATCCGCGTCTTCAAGCTAGCATACCAGAGTTTGTAATAAAATCCAAATAAAGCTTTTTATTGTTTTATGCAGCTTGTGTTCGCTCCTCTTCAGTGTGTCTTCACTGTGTCTCCGACTCTTTAAGAACTGGACGTATCCTTCTGTTTTTTGGGGAAGTGAAGCTAATGCTAACGTGCCTCTTTCAAACTGCAGTCTTTCAAATGGCCAGCAGGGGGTCAACGTCACAGTTAAGGCCCCGTTTCCACCGAGCGGTCCGGTCTGGATCAGGACGGTTTGGTTCAGTCTGATCCTGTTTGTGTTTCCAACACGTGCTCTCTGTGGTCAGCGGCGTGTTAGCCGGATGCAGTTAGCCGCGTTAGCTACGTGATAGCATGACATCATAGCAGCGCGACAACAGAGTACAGCGCTAATAAATTCAACAGTAAACAAAGACCGACATCCAGCAGTTCATCGCCTCTGTCACTGACATGTGACTCTTTATTACTAAACTCCGCCCAGCTGTGTTTCAGAGGAGGCTGTGGGCGGGGTTTGTTCTTTTAACGCCACCGTCGTACGGGACCAATCAGCGGACTGCAGCGTTCAGCTCCACCTTTTAAGGTCGGATCGATATTCTTGGCACCCCAACAGAAGGGTCCCAATAAGTAGGACGGTACGGCTCGGTAATATGGGAATCTTTCCCGCCTTTAAATCGATGGAAACGCCACGAAATACACGCCGTACTGAGACGAACCGATCTGAAACCGCTCGGTGGAAACGGGGCTTTAAAAAACGATTTCTGATCGTATAGAGAGGATGATAAAACAGTCGTACCTCTCAGGTCATTTCTTCCCTTGATAACCTTTAGGATTCATTGTAGGTAGATGCGGTTACTGGTGAGACATTCGAGAACGCACACGGAGAAGGTCGTCGGTGTCAGACGGGAGGACGGAGGCTGACAGGCAGGACAAGGATGCACAAATAGACACAATTAGAAATGCTCTCTCTGTAAATGCCTCGTAACACTTGTGGTCTTAAGTGCTGTGTTTAGGTGTTTTCCACTTGTGTGACTTTTAAATGGCAAAAAAAAAAAGTACAGCGGCGTCTCTGTCAGCTTTCACAGTCGTTAACGGCCACAGTGAAAGTTGTTCTGCTTCAAATATACGAGTAAAAAAAACAAGGCTCAGAGAGGAGATAGTTTGTTGAAACGCACAGAAATAATACCAACAAGGGCACAGAGGATGAAACACTTCCACCAGTGGTCCACAGGTGGCACTATAGTTAACTGGTAGCCCTTTAAACACAGACAGTTAACCCTCGGCTGATTTAAACACTCTCCAATACACACGTTTCACCAGTTTCTTTTTTGTTGTTTTTTTTTTTTTTATGAGCCAATGGTTTATTTACAATGAAGGTGACACGGTTGGCTACAAAATAAACAAAAAAAAAAGGTCAGGGTTGGCCGTTGCGAAAGGCCATCCCTGCTTCTGATTGGCTGCTTAGTACTGCGTTGTGTTTCTATCTGCGTCTATACGTGTGCGTATGTTTGTATACAGTATGTGCATGCGGGCGACTTGAGTTTACGTAACTCTGTGCAGCTGTTTGAGAGTATCTGAATGTGAAGCGCACTTTAACATGATGATAGTACCAGACTGTGTGTGTGTGTGTGTGTGTGTCAGGGGTTTGAGGTGACGGAGGGCGTTACTTCACAGTCAGGTATGTTTTTTTAAGGAGGGGAGGGAGCAGGAGAGTCTGTGGGCAGTGTGTAGTCTTAGTGCAGGCCAGAGCCAGTATGTGTTATTTGTGTGTGTGTTATTTGTGTGTGTGTGTGTGTGTGTGTGTGTGTGTGTGTGTGTGTGTGTGTGTGTGTGTGTGTGTGTGTGTGTGTGGAGCGGAGGTTTGGTGTTATTTGATGATCTGAGGACAGTCGCTCCACGCTTTGGCCTTCCGCTTGGCGAGGGCTAGCCAGGCAGGCTCTGTGGACACCTGTGGGGAGTCGGTGGATGGGAAGCGCTTTGACACCTCCTTGACAGCAGGGGGCGACGGCGTGGAGTCTGCAATCTCAACTGAAACAACAAAACCGGGCAAGAATTACTCTGAAATCAATGAAAATGTTAAGATCAAGTCAAATGTAAATGCATTCTCTCTCTCCATCTGGTGAAAATAAAACATTTCTGCTCGGCGCCCCCTACAGGCCTGGAGGACTCAGTGTGTATGGATAAAGATGCAGCATTGTTCTGGTGCCTTTATTTTCTGATTTTGAGTGTTTTTAATTTGTTATATTAATATGCATTCCACAACGTTTGTCTCTTCGTTGGCGGCGGACCCATTATTTGGACTCTGATTCTTACGGCGAGTTTTAATTCATGCTTGTCCAAGTTTTTATATATTTTAAACTAAAAAAAATATGATACAGATTTCTGAATAAATAAAAAAGTCTGTTTTATATTGTACAATTTGTCCTTTACAGATTAAGCTGACTTTTTTTTTTTTTTTGCAAGGAAGTTAAAGAATCGATTTATTGCTGCAGCTAAATTATTCATAAAAAGAAATTTTTCCCCTTTTTTACATCATCAGATCATTTTTAAAGATGTTCTTCTTTATTAAGCGTTAGGTACAGTTTTGTTTTGTTCAACAGTCTTAAATATTCAATTTACTCTGAAGTAAAAGGCAGAAAACAGATTTTTCAATCCTGCAAAAAAAAAAAAATATATATTTTTTTTTTACCAGCTTCATGAGATCTATGTTTGATTAATTCTGAATAAAGAAAATAAGTTAATGACAAAGTTTAGAGATATTTCTTTCAACTGGATATTGTTGTAAGAATATCTCATATAGATAAGTCTGACCATTTACTATATATAATATCAGATCCCTTTTTATAACTGTGGTATTTTGCTGCGTAGAATAAATAGAGATGATGTCTCATGTTTCATTTGAGATGATAATCGTCAGCTTGGAGGCTTTTTATTACCGGTGACAGAGCTCGGTAAAGTGCTGGATTTCTTCAGTTGTTCTCGGCGTTCGAATCGTCCCTGCAGGCTGTCGGGTCTCTTCGGCTCCTCCGGTGTTTGAGGCTTGGAGGACGGACTGGTGCTGCCGCTGCCTCGGCTCTCTGTGGGGCTCAGCACGGCGACCTGCAGAGGAGATGCGATGGATGAGAGGAAGAACGGTGGGAGGATTTGTGAATGAACGGGGATGTGGGACACGTACGCTGTCTCGAGTTTGTCTCTCAGCCATCTTGGACTCTCGCATGCAGCGACGCTCGTCTCGGTTCTGCTGCTGCTCCCGGAAACCTTTCTGCTTCTGCAGAGCGAGCGTGATCCACAGAGGCCCCGCCTCCTTCTCCTGGACCCTCGAACTGTCCAAAGAGTGTCTGCTCTGCAGGGACGGCTTCTCTGCAGGGCGGGACACAAACAAACGGGAATGTTAGAAGGATCAGGTGGAGCATCATCAAGCTGCTTCGACTTCACAGCTTAAGAAAAACAAAACGCGAGGCGGCTGGAAGAAGAAACTCTGGATGAAGTCGGAGTGAATAATGTGTCTGTGTTACATCATCACTAAGTGTGAACTTTTTGTTTTTGGACTTTTTTATCTTATTTAACAGTTTACCTTTTCAATTACCAAAAAAAAAAGTTCCAAATCTCATGAATTGTTTTTAAAAATTCCTTCTCGATGAATTTAAAATACTCTGAATTCTTGAGCTAAGTGTTAGCTAAAATCTCGGACTGACCCTTCCTGATGAGCTCCGTCTTCCTGTCCGTCTTCTCTCTCCAGGGGATGTTGATGGAGGGGAAGAAGGATCTCTTCTCCTTCGGCTCCTCCTCTCCTTGGACGGGGCTGATCCGGGTGATCGTCGAAGCCTCCTCGCTCCTCGTTTGCTCCTGGTCGGACGTCTCTGCGGCGGCGCCCGTCCTCTGGATCAGGACGTCGCTGGGAGGCCCGGGGGACGCTTTGGGTAGCGGCGACGGGGGCGGCGTGGGGACTGGTTTTGGTGACGTGGTGGGTCTGCGGTAGATCGGAGGTTTGGAAACCACTTTCTCAGCATCAGTGTGCGCGGCGACGCTGGTCGACTTACCCATTTTACCCCGAGGGAAGGCAGGCGAGGCAGAGGCGTGCGAGAACTTGCCAACGATGCCTTCGCTGGAGGGCGACGACGGACTGGACTTCTCAGAGAAGACAGAGGACGTGTCAGAGTCCGGCTCGATGGGGGTGAGAGGTGAAGGGACGCCATCGAAGCTGTCCCCGGCGCTGTAGCGTTTCTTCCGTTTCTCCGTGGACTGCTCGCTGTGGAAGCGCAGCGAGTAGTTCGTCCTCCGCAGCTTGATGCCAAAGGGGGAAGAATTGTCCTCCCCGTCCTGTCCTCCATCCTCTCCGTCTCCCGTCTCTGTCTCGCTCTTCGCCCGGTTCTTCAGCTCCGACGCCTCAGCTTTGGCTCCCGGACTCGGAACCAGGAAGGAGGGCAGGTCTTTGGCGAACATGCACTCCTCCGAGCCTCTCTCGACGATGCGGACGGTTTTACTGGTCCTGCTTTGAGGACGGCTGGCTGTGGGAGGAGGAGTTTCAGGAGGAGCAGCGACTTCATCGGCTACTTCTTCTGCACCAAAGACCTCCGAGTTCCTGTTGGAATCTCCAAACTTCTTCCTCGCAGGTGTGATGGAGAACTTGGCGCTGGCGGACATGGTCTTTCTGAGGTTGGTGTGGGAGAAGGCGGGCTGTTCTTCAGCTCCCGGCTGTTTGCTCGGCTCATGCTCGTCATATTTTCCCTCCTCGACTCCTTTGAATATTTTAGATCGGATGCTTGCCCACTCTGCGAGGACCGCGGAGCCGGACTGATCCGGAGAGAGCGAGGACTCGTTGAGGGATTTAGTTTTGCCAGACTTGCGGTCCGGTGATGTCTTGCCCTTGGTGGGCGGGGCTCCCTGTGCCTTCCTGTCCTCTCCCAGACCGAGTAGAGACTTGCAGGCCGTGTCTTTGATCTGGTCCAGATTGACCGCCGTCCCACAGAGCTGAGCGCCCGTGACAAGGATGGCGGTGTGGGGGACGTACGGAGATGTTGGCAGGTTTGGAGAGTCTGCTCCTTCAGAGGAAGAGGAGGCCTTGGTACTTTCTCTTTGCTCGGCTGCAGCGCCGCCCTGTTGGCTGGAAGCTGGCGTTACAGGCGTCAGGTTCACCTTCTGGAACAGAATCTGTTTATCTCCAGAGGAAACTTTGAAAGAGAAGGGTCGCTGTCTCTCCTCCATCTCCCTCCATCGAAGCTCCTCCGCCTTCCTCTTCCTTTCCAGTGGATCCGAGCAGCCATCAGCGTCCTCCATCGACAGCCTCCTCTGCTCCTCTTCCTCCTCCCTCCTCGTCCTCTCCTCGGCCATTTGTTTCTTCTTCTCTTCCATCTCCTGCAGCCTCAGCTTCTCCGCTTCCTCTTTTTTCTTTCTCTCCTCCTCTGCCTCGCTTTGTCTCCTCCTCTTCTCCAGCTGCCTCCTCACTTCTTCCTCCTCCTCTCTCCTCCTCTCCTCCTCTTCACGCTGCCTGCGCTCCTGTTCCTCTCTCATCCTCCTTTCCTCCTCCTCTCGCTGCCTCCTTTCTTCTTCCTCTCTCCTCCTCCTGTCCTCCTCCTCTCGCTGCCTCCTTTCTTCTTCCTCTATCCTCCTCCTGTCCTCCTCCTCTCGCTGCCTCCTTTCTTCTTCCTCTCTCCTCCTCCTGTCCTCCTCCTCTCTCAGCCTTTGTTCCTCCTCCTCCTCCCGTTGTTTACGACACCTCTCCTCCTCCAGCTCCTGCAGCCTTAGCTCCTCGGCAACCCTCTTCCTCTTCTCCTCCTCCTCCCGTATGAGCCTCTGCTCCTCCAGCTCCCTCCTCCTCCTCGTCTCCTGTCTCTCCTCCTCATGGAGTCTCTGTTTCTTGAAGCCATCCAGGGACTCCACAGAAGCTCTGCGCCGCTCCGCTGAGGAGACGCCTGCTGCCTCGAGCTCCTCCTGCAGCACACCCGGAATAGAAACCTCCTGGAGGTCCTGCAGATGTTAAAAATATAATCAGTGTTTATATTTTTTGCAAAGGTGGTAAATATCTCTTTAATCCCATCCCTAGAGAGTAGTATGGCTGTATAAAAAAAAAAACGTGTTAAAAGACTTTTTGGTACACATAAAGATCGTTCTTGATCTACAGTATGTAACTTTCCACTTTGTCCTTAAAACTAAGAACAGGATTCTGTGTTGAACCTTGGAGACCATCCAAACAACATATTCAGCATTGTAGGTTTCCTTACAAATTAGAAAGATGCTTTCCTGAGACACAGTGATGATGGATACGCTTCAGGTACAGATAACTGAGGGAAAGAGGCCATTTAAAACCGGGCTGCTGCACGTATGTGTTCAACATGTGCAAAGAGATCATGTAACAAACAACTGTCTTGAATGCTATAAACATCATCCTACTGGTCTCTATTGAGACTGATCATAAAACACACTTTTTCACCTATTTTTCCATAAAAATAATAGGGGTGGGACTTTAACGCGTTAATTACGATTAATTAATTACAAGAAAATAACGCGCTAATTTTTTTTTAACGCATTTAATCACAGTTTGCCTCATAAACAGCGCGGAACTGTTTGTCATTGCTACGCGCTAGCTTATCGCTAGCTTCGCGTTAGCTTTTCGCTAGCCTCGTGCTAGCTTTAGCTAGCTTTTTGCTAGCTTCGTGCTAGCTTCATGCTAGCTTTTTGCTAGCCTCGTGCTAGCTTTTCGCTAGCTTCTCTAAGTAGGAACAAGAAGCGTTTGCAGCCTAAACTCGACTAAATGACTGTCTTCAGGACCAAAATTAGTAATTAAACGTCTGATAAACTTATAAACTCACTCTCTAAATTGATCGCTCTGGACTGTAGACCACTATTAGTGGTAGAAGATAAGGGGTTAGATAATGTGCTACAGATAGCAACGTGTGATCCAACTTTCCAGCTGCTGTGCAGAAAAACTATTTCAAACAAGATCCAACAGCTTTATGAAACTTTAGATTTAGAAGCTTTTTAGGGCAAATATTGTGATGAACTTAAAATGTGATTAATTTCGGTTAATTAATTAGAAAGGCCCGAGTTAATTAGTAAAAAAAATGTTAATCAAGTCCCACCCCTAAAAATGATTAATTATTTCAAAGGGTGACCAGTGAGATATTTGAGGATTTTCATGTCTGGGAAACAGACAGGTGAAGCAACAACATAATAGCATGGCTTCATTGGGTACCTGGGTAAACCTCCGGTGTTTGCTGGACACTCTCTGGTTTTTAGGTTTGACAGCCAGTTTGTGTTTGGCAGCAGTGTTGTCTAAGCGAGGAACAAATTGTGGAACGGCGTCCAGGTTGATGGACTCGATGGTTCCAGTAGGGGGGAGAACTCGCTTGGACCTGGGAGACTTCACCGGGGTGCAATGAGGTTCAGCATGTTGAGCCCCCTGGACCTGCTTCAGACACAACAACAGAGAAATGAATCAGAAGACAAAAATACACCCAACCTCACTCTGTTTACCTTCAAAGAGCCCTCAACACTCTTACTTTGTCGGATGGACCGTTTCATTCTCAATTTGGAGAATATTTGACATAAATTAAATACAGTGCGAACAGAAAAAGGAAGGATGGTAAACAACGCTCTTGTTCAAACTCGGGATTTTTAAAGGTCTCTCTTTTTCTGGTTTTAGCTCTTTAGTGTTTTTTACAGGTGTCTTACGCGACCTCTCCTACCTTCTCCTGTTAGCAGTAGCATTAGCCACATGTGACGCTCGTTCCCTAGCCCCCCCCCCCGTTGAAAATGGGTTTGTGACATCACAAACCAATGATATCCCTAATCCAAGCTCATTGGCGCGTTGTAGCGAGCACAAGCTTCTCTCCGACTGTAGCATTCCTGATATGATAAAACGAGCGGGACATATCCGAGAACAAAACTGAACGACTGACCAATTACGAGAGAACAGATCGGCCAACCAATCAGATCAGACTTGACACACGTGGGGGATTCTGAGCATTAGAAAAACAGGCAGATGTTAGAGAGGCTGCATGAAGCGGCAGTATGAAAACAGACACTTTATTCAAACATTAGGGATTGTTAACGTACTTTAGCGGACACATAAATTAGTATATGAACCCCAAAAAGTTCATAATATGGGACCTTTAATACCCAGAATGCATCTCACTCTATGACAGGAAGGTGACTCATCATCAGACACTCTTTAGATATCAACACAGCTTAGAGGCAGACTCAACCAGAATGTTTATCACCTACATCTAATTAAAAAGTGGATGTGATGAGCGTTTAAATAAAAGGAAAAACTTTTTATTCATGTTTCTTGAGTTGAGAATTCCTCCACATTAAGATGAGAGGAAACAGGTGGAATTATCTGTCCACAGAAAATATAGCCATGTGATCTCTCATCACCTGCAGGACACTTCATGTTGGACACAAAGGATAAGGATAATCTTTATTGATCCCCCAAATTTGGGTGTCACAACAAGCTCCAAAAAAAACAGTAAAACGGAATATAAACGGCATCAAATAGCAAAAAGAAAAAAAAAGAACAGCTGTGAGACAGTTTACATTAATTAAATAAAGACTTAAAGCAGCAGAGCTTCAGTAAAGCTCCTCTCAGTCTTACTTCACACTAAAAAATGATTGTTGTCAGTTGTCACTGACAGACCGGTCTTTGGTCTCCACTGAGGGAAAAACCCTCAGAGATATTAATCATCTTCTTTTACTCTTTTATGGGTGAAAGATATTAAGAAAAAGTGACATTGCAACATGTCTCATTCGATCTACGAGAAAAACAGCGATACAAAAATGTGCTCGATGTTGTTCCAAATAAATGCTGGAAGTTTATAGGCTGAATCGTCGGCAACTAACATTTGAATCTTACATCTGAGTCCCCACACTGATGAAGAAAAACATGTGATGCGTGCTCATCTCTCCATAATGTGACACTGATATCTTTTAGTTTGGGCTGTTTAATTACTGTAATTACTCTGATGGTGGCTGATCATTTTCATATGAAGCTTGTCAAGGTAAGAACCTTTAAAATATACACGAGCTGAAGGAGAAAGCAGCACTAATCATTGTATTTATCACGGTTAAATCAGACCTTTGCCATTTGTTTATTGCATTATTGCATTGATAAAACTTTGCACTTATCATGCAGCCCTTTGACCTTCATATTTATTTATTCAAAGGTACTTCCTGACACTTGCAAACAGAGAGAAAAGTTCACGTTTTTTTGTTTTACCTTGGTCTCTGTGTCTGCCGGCTCAGACTCCACCTGAGCCAAAACCTTCAGAGGACTGCGGGGAACCTCTTCCTCATCTGAACTTCCCTCGTCTCCTTCGCTTTTCCTCAGAGACGGAGGCCTCTGGCCAAACTTTATGCCTTGTGCGATCTGCCTCTGTGGGATCAACAGTGAAAAGTTGCACTTTGCATTTGCAGGGCAAAAATGTTTAAGAGAGAGAAAGTGCACTCCACCACGAGTCCCACCTGCAGATTCCGGACTTTATCTGAGACGTTTTCCTGCGACATGCTGTGATCCGGACCGCCGGCCTCGGTCACCGGCTCCTCTGGGATGAAGATGCTGTCGTGAGAGAGAGCTCGAGACCCGATGGGATTCAACTCCCTGCAGGAGAGGAAGAAGAAGAGAGAGAAGGAGCGTCTTCAGTGCTGCAGCGTGTCATTACTGTCACTCCTTCATTTATCATGAGATAGCTGCAGCCTGATCTGTAAATCCACACAGAGAAATGAATGACTTCTCAACACGGCAGCAGCTCGAGCCCGCCGGTTAAAGGAGCGCCGAGTCTTTTACAAGCTGTGATTAAAGCAGATCGTCAACGTTCAGTCGACAGATTGCATAACCACAGCTTTTATGAGCATTTATAAAAGTTGCTCTTAACACTTTCCTGTCCTGGGAATGAAAGACAGAGATGTGCTGATCCTCCATACATGCCCTCGATTATTGATAAGACCTGTTTTTTTTACAGTTTTTATCAGCGGTGAGTCAAAAGAGAAAAAGGAGAAAGCTCAGTTTCATAATGTGTAAGTCAAACAAAGCACATAAAAAATGAAACTGTGTGCACTTCTTCACCTCAGACTTGGATTGGGCTCCTCCTCGTCAGATGTGACTCCATTGCACACTTCCCCGGTAGAAAAGCTCGCCTTCAGCTCCGCTCCATCAAATCCCCCCTTCGCCTCCCTCTTCTTCTTCTTCTTCCCAAAGAGCCGTCTGAAGGGCTGGAATTTGCCCTGTCGCCTTCTCTCTGTCGGCCAAAAAGAAAACAGATGAGACAACCAGTGGGACGTGCAATCACGCCATCGATCCTCATGTTCCTCCGCCGGGCTCGGCTCACGAGCAGGACGGTGTTTATGGGCGTGTTTGTGTGTGTGTGGATGATGAAATGCCAGTGGCTGAATTAAAAGGAAATAAATCAAAAAAGCAGATGGAGTGAAAAGAAAACCTCGGCTCCTTTTGTTTACTCTTACTGACAGGAAGTTGGGAGGATACACAACAACAGGCATGAACAAAAAAAACAAGCAAAGACACAGCAGCTTCAGAAAAAGTGAAAAGAAATGAATTATCAGCTCGAACAGGAAAAACCCTGATTGGTCCCCGAAGGAAGGAGCGCACTAATAAACAACATCCTGCACATCCATCAGGCTGCAGCAGTTTAAGGGAAATGCTTTTTTTTTTTTTTTCTCTCTCTAACTTGATCTCTATTTTTAGATGTTTTTGTGTGAATGATCAGTAGATCCCAGTTGGTATCATAGACTGTAAGACTGATTCATCCTGCAGGCTGCAAAGTAATCCCAGGATGAGTCCATTTAAGATGATTGTGTCTGAGAACAGAAAAGAGACGAAACTATTTCAAACATTATGAGATTTTTTTTTTTTTTTTTTTTTTTTACAGAATTAGCCGTTACATAACCAGACTCCATTTAAAGCTCAGTTGAATTAGCTGAAGCAGCATCGCCCCTCTGAGTAACTCCACCACGTGTTAAACACAGCAGATACAAACATGTTCAGAGTTTCATCCAAGACGGATGTTGGTGCTCTAAGTCAGCGGAGTCCAAAGTGCGGCCCGGGGGCCATTTCAGGGGTCAGGGGCCCCTGACTTTATTCGAAGAATTAGAAGATTTTGTCCCGAGGCCTCAGATGGCATATTTTGTTGCTTTTATTTTTCATGTTAGCGATGGGCTGAAAGATATTTAATAATAGAAAATGTTCCGTAAAATGTTTTTTATTTTTTATTTTAAATGGCTTTTGTTATTTTCCACATTTTTTATGAACTATGAAAATGAACCTTTGCATAATTTTGGTTATTCAAAGGTTATTAAATATTGTTTAATAACCTGAGCTAAAGACAAAAAGCTTTTACAAAAAACATTTATAACAACATTACAGACTTGATTCTGAGAAAAACAAATTAAAAAACAGAAAAAAATCAAAGTCCTTCTATTAAAGGGTTTGTTTTGCAAACTTTTGGATTCTGATCGACATTTTTTCCAGAAAATAAGAACAAAATAGTTTCCCACTGAAATTATTTATTGTGTATTTATGTTATTTTTGAAGAGGTCAAAGTACAAAAAGTTCTCACAACATTATTTAAAAAATATTTTTTTAAAAACCTGCGAGAAAAAAAAAGTTTGGACACCCCTGCTTTAAGTTAATGTCTTTATCGGGACAAACGGTCCACTTTTTATTCCATGCAGGAAGTAAGTTTAGCATAATTAGCCACGTTGGAGCAGTTTGTGAGGAGGACGAAGGTTCACCTGAGCTCCACCTCTGTCATTTGTTTCCGTGTGGACGTTTGACCTCTAAGACAGAGTCGATAAGATAGCAGAGTCGTTTTATGTCCTGAAGACGTCGACACACTGATTCTTCCTCTTTAACCAAGAAGTCATGAAGAAATGAAAAACCAGCAGAATCTCCCTTTAAGCGTCTGATGTTGGACTCAGACCTTATTCTGACGCGTTACTAAAGCAAAGAACTTTTAATGATGTCTTAATGACAGATAATCACAGTGCAGAGTCTCTAAAGCATCAGCATGGGGGACAATCCTGTTATCTGAGGCGAATACGTTTGAAACGCACTGAAGAAGAGCGAGAGGAAACTGCAGTGTGTGTCGCTAAGTCAACGAGGAAATGAAACGATGAACCGGTTACTAACTTTAAACTTTAAGTGTCTTCATGACAGTAAAAGTTCAACTGAAGTTTCACCTGGAGATTTGTGGATTGTTTATTTAACTTTAAAATGTAATACAGAAGAGAACCGCTTTGTGTGTGTGTGTGTGTGTGTGTGTGTGTGTGTGGTGGAGGTTTGACCTAAGGTTACACAGCTACAAAGCCACTCTACACCGACGAGCAGGCGGCCGTTCTCAGGCTCTGTGGATCCTTTTCAGAGCTATAAGTAGCATCTGGTGTGGGATTTCACTCCGCACGCAAAGCATCATGGGAAATTACACAGCACAACTAATTTCTCGTCTCTGAAGTGAGCATCGTTGTTCCTGTGCTGGAGAGTCTGTATGCATTTATATGATGAATCCGATCCAGAAACATGTCTGTTATAACACGCTAAGCACACGCTAAGCACACGCTAAGCACACGCTAAGCACACGCACAGCTCCATGAGAGGAGCGAGTTTAAATGAGCTCGCTGCCTTTAGACTTCTGACAAAGAGAGGCAGCAGCTCGGTCTGAAGGGACTCGGGATCGGGCACCCAAGGGTCACTAAGTCTGAAAACTGGTCCGGTAGCTGCCCTCGAGCAAGGCACTGCACCCAGACTGTTCTTTCATGTGCAGCCCGCTCACTCTGACATCTCTCCGTTAGTGCACGTGTGGATGTTTCAGCCTGTGTGTGTGACGGGGTTACACGTCTGCACATTCCCTGCATGAAGCAGGAAGATAAACATCAGTTTACTTCTGTATACGACGGTTTCTAACCTCACACAAGAAAAGTCGTTTACTTCACCGTGCAAAAAATTTAAAAAAATAACTTTTAATGTAATGTGGCTTAATTGTTTAAAAAAAAAAAAAAAAAAAAAAAAAGTGGCTCCAAAAAAACAAAACACGTATTAAAAATATAAACTGAGTGACCTTTACATGTTTAAACAGACGTTCTGTCTCCTCCCATCGAACTCTATCAGGAGATTCATCTTCATGTCTGAAGTTACTGAACTTTTAATGCTGCTTTGTTTTGTTCTTTTTACTCTGCTCTTTATATCCGTTTGTCTTTGTTCATATTTAGGATTCAAATGTCTAATTTAAAACAGAGATGTCATAAAAATAAAAAACGTGTTGTAGTTTTATGTTGGGCTGCAGCTAAAGATTCTTTATAATCTATAATCTAATAATCATTTTCATGATGAACTGATAAAACAGTTTGACTGTAAAATGTCAAAAAGTCGGGAAAAAAACTCATCCCAGAGTTCCACTGGCCAAAGTCACATCTTTGGATTTCTTGTTTGTTTTTGTTTAAACCAAAAAAATCTAATATTTTTCATCTACAAATAAACAAGAATCAGATTTTCCTCGACTTGAGGTCACGGGGCAGAAAATCCACAAACAGCAGGATGTGTAAGATGAGACACAGAGTCTTCTGTCTTTACTGCTGCTTGACTTTTATTTTATTGTTCACTTTTATATGATTTTTTTTTTGTGTTGTATGAAATGAATTTTAATGAGTTTAAAAAGGTCTGAATAGAAAAGCTGCTCCACACGTCCACTGAGAATAAATGTGTTTAAAAAGCATTTTGATTTAAATGTGTCTGACACAATCAAATCAATATAAAAATCATTTTCTTCAAAATCAATAATTTATCTTTGCAGCTCTAATCTGAGATTATCTTCATCCCTCAATGCTTCTAAAACTTCACCTGCTAAATCAAAGACTCCTCACATGCTCATTTCAATCTAATTATTTAAACTCATGTTTTTATTTCTGACTTAAGTGAGTTACATTAAAATGGAACTTGTATTTTTTTTCTTTCATTATTTGTTTTTATTTTATTTTATTTTTCTCTTCTGGTTGTTGTTGATTTATTTTCTATATTTCTTGGGGAGGTTTTTCCGTGCTTGCTATTCATATTTAATGTTTTCTTTTTTGGTGCAAACAAACAAACAAACAAACACGTTTCTGTCTGATAATGTTTCCTGCATGCAGCATCACTTGTATTTATTTAATATTAATTAAGAGCTTTTTTTTTTTTGTACCTCACAAAGCTGGTTGAACTCTGTGAGCAGCCACTGATGTTTCTGCGTGACACTGATGTTCTGTTTCCCTGCAGCCTCCGTCTTTCTGCGCTCTGATATAAAGCCCATAATGCATTGCTACGGGCCTGTACGCACACTCAGGCGTGAAATCAGAATGGACCATTTGTCCCGCAGCGTATCGAGGACTGAGCGGCAGCACCAGGCCGCCACTCGGGGGTTAAATCTGACTTCCTGTGTGCTCTTAGTGCAGCTTGGCTGTTTGGACACAGAGCGTGCTCGTGATTCATTCTAGAAATCTGATCAGAGGAAATATTTCATTTCATGTGATGAAGGCAGATTAAGGAGAAGCATGTGAGCAGGAGGACGTTCAGGATGTCTCTCAGAGTGCAGAGTAACATTCAGGTTACTTTAGAGTCCACTGATGGATGTGATAATGGACAGTTTGTCAGTTTGGTGAGGGCGCTTGTTCCTGTTTGAAGATCGAAACCACTTTCATGTCTGTCTGTTCAATACTGTATGACGCCAGCAGCTGCTAGCATGCTAGCAAAGGTGAGCTAGCAGGCTACTGAACACTGGAGAAATCAACTCGCCTGCTTTTCTGCACAGCAGTTTGTTTGTTTGTTTGTTTGTTTGCCACTGAGAGCAGCAGGAACACATTTTAAGCATGCACTCATCGCTGCTGCTTGTCATCTCTGCAGCCTCAGCGTTCAACCATCAACTCCTCTGACTCCGGCTGCCGGGAGCCGAGTGGTAAGAGTTCATAAAAAAAAAATAATCATAAATTGGACCCGTCTGTCCAGGTGGAGCTAACGCATCAGAGGACACTGATGTGTTCAACGTTCCCGTTCTTAAAGCTCGGTTTGGGTCTCCACCACCTCTGCAGGAAAAGTCTCTGGCTTTAGTTCTGACTGTGACGGCTGTTTGCATGCTGGGAGAAGTGTGCAGACGATTTATCGTACTTTTATTCTGAAAAATCTGAGAAAAAAAAAAAACATGAGAAGGAAAGCAGAAGGATCAGAATCAGCACTACAGCAAAAGGTGGACACAGCAAACCAAGTCTATAGCAACCCATCACGCCGAGCACTTCTTAAGAGACGGTCACAATTTAATTTCATCCTCATTATGTGCACACTTCTATAACGCACTGTCTCTTTAAGAGGTGAACCTCTTGTTTTCGCTCTTTACCTGGGCCTTTGGAGTCGGTTACCTCCGAAAGCATGTCACGCTTACTTTGCATGGCGTCCGTTGCCATGGTTACTGCACACCTTTGCTGTGATGAGAGAGGGAGGACGTGAGTGCGGCTCTGCTTGTGTTGGTTTCTACTGCAGTGGAGCAAGTGTGTGTGTGTGTGTGTGTGGTGTGTGTGGGGGGGGGGGGGGGGGGGGGGCACACACAACAGAATGAAAAGGACTCAGACTCTTTCTTTTGTTATTTTGCTCTTCATCACCTCCAGCATCATCATCATCATCATCAGCGAGCTGGGCTCTGAGAGCTCCTGCAGAACAGCTCGTGGTTGATTGGCTCGATAAAGACGCCGCTGTTCAAAAAGCAAGACGAGCCCTGTGAGGCGTCTCTGTTCGAGCTTTCAGCGAGGAAACGAGGCGAATGAAAGGTCACACACACAACATGAACCAGAAACCAACAACAAACTGCAAACTATCTCCGTGACCCCGAGATACGAAGGTCTGCAGCACGTCAGCAGAGCCGGAGAGGTTTTCTAAAGTTCTGCAGAAACGTGAAAAAAGCAAAAGGAAGCCGGGACGGACAGTTTTTAAAAGCCAGAGTGAGAGAGACAGTTCTGAGAGGCGGAGATGAGCCCGCTATCTCCTGCAGGATCAGCATGCTGTGGGCTTCCTTCCTGAGTACGACAGACTCTCAGAAATGCCTCCCCCCCCCCCCCCCCCCCCCCCCCCCGACAAAACCAAAAAAGCCTCTTTGTCCTGTGTGGCTGCAGTCAGCGCCGAACAAGGAGCAAACAAGCATGTTTGTTGTGTGAGAACAGAGAGAGCGTGTCTGCTGCTGTACACAGAGAGAGACAGTGATTCTCTTCTGTTTGTTTGTTTGCATGTGTTGGCTGCAGCTCCACATGATGAGCGAGTGTCTGTTTCAGTGCGTTTGCTGCGGAGGACAGACGTCGGAGCAGCCTGAGATGGGATGAGAGAAGCACGAGGAGCGGCCATGTGCCCGACACAAGCAGAGACACATCTTTTGACAGGGATGAATCAGGAGGGGGGAAGCTGCACCTGCAGCAGCGTCTGACGGTGGCCCCCGCAGCGTGGCGTCAGCAGGCGGCTAACGGGCCGTATATGTGCAGCACATGTAGCTCGCTGACAAAGCAGACAGACGGCCGGTGGAGCTGTGTTTCAGGGTTTACCTATTTCAGCTGCACAGCTCGAGACGGCTGCACACCACTGCAGTAAAACCTGCGGGAACATCGATCTGCTCTTTTGCACAGAGCTTGTTTTACTCAGACGAGAGTCGTCGCTGCCTCCTCTGTGGCTTTGGGAGAAAACGGTGGGAAAAATACAGAAAGAACAGCAGGTTTTTTTTTTTTCTTTCTTTTCTTTTTAAGGGCTGTTAGAATCAGAGAGACCAACGTGAGCATGACACGGAGGGAGACATGAGGATGGGATGGACGAATGACATCTTTTAAAGGATGTGACGGAAAACAGACAGGAAGTTTTCCCTGATGCACGAACAGAAAAAAAAATAATAATCAGCTGGTTTCACACAACAAGCCGTCATCTCTACAAACTGTAGTTGTGTAACTAACACGGTGCGTTTCGAGGTCACGTGCACAAGGACAAAGACCCTCCTGTGCAAAACAACAAATACTGGAAGGAAACATCACAGGTGTGTGTGTGTGTGTGTGTGTGTGTGTGTGTCACGCTGCTGCTGCGAAAACTCCAAGTCAAGAAAGTGTTGCTATTGTTGAGTAGGAGTCGCTGTGTTTACTTTCTAATTATAGGTGTGGTGTTTTTATAAGTGCAGCGTCCGGTCCATCAGCTCTCTGCTGCGATTCATCCCAACAAGCGAGATGCTCAATAAAATATGGAAACGTCTTCACAGAGCTCCTGAGACGTCACTGACGGGGGCGCAGGTGGCCTAGTGGGTTGAAACCACCAAGAACTCGAGCACGGCACGCATGCACAAGTTTCACTTTTTCTCCAGTCTTGTTTTAGAGTCTATTTCTATTATGATATATAAGTTTAAGTCTAATGCTAATGCTAATGCTAACTGCACAGGTTTAACCTGTAATTATATTTACTCTTAGTCACATAGGGGCTGGGAAGATCTATCTATCTATTTTATTTAACTTTTGTGCTTATTGCACATTTTGATTTTATTAGTGAAAACATTATTTATCTTTTTTTTTTTTTTTTTGCACGTTTTTATCCGTACCTTATTTTGAACGTGATTTTGATAATTACATATTTTGTAACCTTGAACCTGGTGATGAACCCCATGATGATCACAGGCTGTCGTTCTCTCTCTCTCTCTCTCTGATTTCTCTCTCTCTCTGATTTCTCTCTCTGATTTCTCTCTCTCTCTCTCTGATTTCTCTCTCTCTCTCTGATTTCTCTCTCTCTCTCTCTCTGATTTCTCTCTCTCTCTGATTTCTCTCTCTGATTTCTCTCTCTCTCTCTCTGATTTCTCTCTCTCTCTGATTTCCTGTCTCTTAAATAAAAATGTAGTTTCCATGTGAGACCAAAGTGCTCACTGTGTTTATTCAGCATTATGACGTAATAACTGGCTGGATCATTAAATGTTAAATACAGTGACGATGAGCCGACGTTTCTATTTTAAGAACATCAAACACTGTTTTCATTTTAATACCCGTCAGCTCGTCCTGCCACACGCTCAGACCACAGAGGTCCAACGTGTGCTGGTTCTGGTTCTGATAACTCAGAGGACCTGAACCTGAGCTGCTCCTCTGACGCTCCTTTAGCTTCCACATCTCCTCTCACTATTCAAGTTAGCGACGCAGCAGGTGAATCAGGCTGACCACATGTTCACACACGCTGTGCACTCCGCCTGCTGATCTCTGCAGGAAGCTTTCTTTGGCTTCAGTTTGGTCCAGCAGGTTCACCAGAGACAGATATCACTGCACCAACTGGTTAGCTTTAGCAATGCTAGCAGGATCTGAATCTACTGCCAAGTACATTTACACACACGAGCCGAAGAGTTCGTCTTGGTGTGTATAGTATTTCAATAAAATAAAACATGAGAAGCAATGACTTCACCCTTCACTGTTTATTGCTGAGCTACAAAGCAGCTTATAATAGCTAATAGCTACGTTAGCATGCTCAGCCACACTGGAAACAAAAGCCGAGCTGCTGCTTGTCAAGAAGCGATCGCGGGCAGGAATCTGCTCGAGTCTCCTGGACTGTCGGGGCGAACAAACATCAAACCACAGCACGGGTTGATGCTGTGGTACAGTGGTTAGTGCGTGCATCCCCGTGCACGGAGGCTATAGTCCTCTACGCGGGTGGCCGGGGTTTGAATCCGGCCTGTCGCTGCATGTCAACCCCCCACTGTCTCTCTCTCTCTCACTGATTTCCATCTCTGTCCACTCTCCGATCCCTCCAATGAAGGGACAAAAAAAAAAAGTGCAAAGTTTGCAATGACAGTAGGAGACCTCCCTAAAGAGGCCCCATCGGACAGCATGACAGCAGATTCATCATTTCTGTGAAAACCAAAGTTTATCACCGAAGGAAAATTAAGAATTGGAAAAATGAGCTGCACGTCATCCCCGATTCTCTACATCCAACATTTCCTGCCCTGGCATCCATATTTTAAGTAACAGCTTTGGAAATATACCTCTTTGCACTTCCTGATTCTTGACCAGACCAGACCAGACCAGATCAGACTGATGGACCTGGCAGAGATCTGAACGTCCCGCTGGTTGATGACATTTCTTTTTGTTTGAACCAGCTCCACTGACCAACATTTCCCTCCCTGGAGCCATGCAGCTAGTTTAGCAAATAATGTGGTTAGCTGCACAAAAACAAACAGTAGCATCTATGAGGAGGTTAGTGCCACCCCGGCGGGCCCGGCTGCACTGAATCATGTACTGTTGTCTCTCCGCTCAGATGTGATGCTGTAAGATGTTCTTGGCATTTGTCTCTGCTCTGCACGTCCACAGGCTGCACGAGGAGAAACAATGGATGTGAGAGTGACACGCTACATGTATCACATGACTGTGGTTACATTTTCCACATTAGCCAACGGTTAGCTGACAGTGTACAAACAAACAACAAGGAGGAGGAGGACTTCTGCTGCCGCTCGAGCGTCGCGTACACAAACACTGAGATGTGATTTTCACAGCTGACAAAAAAAAAACCCCACATGACACCGAAGTCAAATAATAATTTTCACACTTCATTAAATCTTCCTGAACAACACGGAGCTGCTGCACACAAAGAGGCAGCAAACACACGGTGAGAAGATAAGACACATTTAACGTCAGGCTGCATAAAAAAAAGTGTGTTGAAATAGTGTGTGTGAGAATGTTCTCTTACCGCTGTGCAGTCGCTTTGTGAGCCGGGGGATCTGTGAGGACGGAGCCGTTCCACCTGCCTGCTGTCACTGAGGATCTAGGGCATTACCTGGAGTCAGGTGTCAGACGCAGAGAGGGCTACGGTGTGTGTGTGTGTGTGTGTGTGTGTGTGCATGCATGCATGCACATACAAGAGAGCTGCGTCCCCTTGATGCTCTGCCGTTGATAAAAATTTGATTGCTACTCTGAGCTGCAGTGATGTCCCGGGGATAGAGACTCGTGTCAGCGTGTGTTCTCGGGTGTGGATGTGTGTTGGAGGGGAGCACATGCAGCATGAGGAGGAGGAGGAGGAGGAGGAGGTGTGTCAGCGAGGAGCTCAGAGCGAGGAGAGATGGGCGGTTCTCCTGTCTCTGTTCGTGCTGCTGTGCTGAGGAGGCACAAAGTGACACTTTGTCTCTCCGTCAAAGAGAACAGAGCGGCATTCAGCATTTCAACCGGCCGATGCACACAGAGACTTTCATTGTGTCTTGACAGTAAGAGAGCGTGCACATGTGTGATTATGACGCTCTGTAATCTGCTTCACATTATCATGGTCACAGATATCGATAATAAACTATTCTGTGTGGAAACACAGGTTCAAATCTGAGCACAGCGAAATGACCGAGGACGTTTTCTGTATCTGAATTTACTGCAATATGAAACAACAATCCAGCCAATGAGAGAGGAGTACAGGAGGATTATGAAGCTTCTTGTTTTGTATGTTTTATGATGCTGTTCATTGGTTTTAGTAAAGATAATTAGAAGCAGTAAAGCAGTTCTCCATTTTAAAAAAAAAATCAGTTTCTCTCGTGGTTTTTTGCAGAAAAACTGGAAGTCAGGAGGACTGCAAGCTGAGCTGCTGATAACGACATGATCCCAGTTTAGGAGAGCTGCAGTGTTCATGTGAATTATTGTTGGAGTTCTGCTTAAAAAAACAAAACCAATGAAGGTGATCACTGGACCTGAGACGCTCAAAAGAGGACTCAACATGAGAGGAGGGGCTGCAAGCTGAGCTGCCTCTAACATGAGCCCAGTTTGTTTCCAGTTAGCATTCTTCACTGGGTTTAGAAGGTGAGCCCAGTTTGTTTCCAGTTAACATTCTTCACTGGGTTTAGAAGGTGAGTCCAGTTTCTCCACAGAACATGGAGGCTGCTCGCTGAGCTGCTGCCAGGCTGTAACAACACTCACATGCTGCTTCACTGAAATCTACGTTTGGAGAATAATGAACATTTATCACAGGAACATTAGATTTTATTCTGAGGGGGTTTCAGTATCGGAGGCGAGTTAAAACCTGCAGGCCGACAGGATGTTGTTGAATTAATTTAACGAAAAAATGTGTCAGAAACCCGCGTGGAGCTCGTTACAGTCCGAACCATTTATTTACATTCAGTGGACGTAAAATCTAGATTCTAGATCTGATGTGGATTACATTAGAGCGCACACACACACACACACACACACACACACTCTCTCTCTGTCTCCTTCTCTGGCAGCTTCACACTGCAGCCTCTCAGGGATATGGTAATGATGGGGCTTTACCATCCTGGATGCTGCCTATAATACAGCAGCAGAGCACTTCAAAGACAGCCTGCTCTGTTTGTGACTGACTGTGAGCAGAAATAGACCCCCCCCCTCCTCCTCCTCCCTCCCTCCCCCCCCACCCCCCAGCAGCAGTGACATGCTCTCACACAGAGACCCACACCCACATGTGTTCACAGAGAAAGAGGGGGCAGAGAGTAAAAAGACCCCCAGCTGTCCTCACTGACTCTGGCCTTATTTACACACGAGCCCTCCTGCTCGCTTCCACTGAGTTTCAGGACGACTGTCCTTGAATTCCTCCTGATCTGCTCGTTCATAAATTCACCCCCACAGTGAGAGACTATTCCCGTCGGATGGGATTGGAGGGAGGGGGGAGGGGGGGGGGGGGGGGGATGACATAGAGAGAACATGGATCTTCAATATTAATCCTGGTTTTAGCAGCTAGTTTGCTTCAAACTCTAAAATATCAGATTTCTAAAAACAGTCTGGAAAAAAATGGGAGGTGGATCCAGGCTTTATGAAATCCCTTTAAATGTTGGAGGGTGCAGGTTTCTGGGGGCTCGAGGGAGAAAGGTTTGGAAGTGCTGATTGCATCAGAGCATCACAGTATGAACACAACAGCATGTTTCAGTAACGGGCCGGAGCTTCTGATTTAAGTCTGATTTTCAACCAGCTGAGTGTTTCCTGTTTCGCTTTTGTAAACAGGAAACACTGTGACTGCAAATCAATCCACATTTAAACAGTGAGTCAGGATGACTGATTAACATCACAGCCGTAGTTTGTGTCTGAGGTCAGGAGTTGAGAAATGACTCAGGAAAGATGGCGGCTGTCTGGGAATCCACAGATATCTGAAAACATGTTCATCAGTCATCGTTTGGGTGTCACAGCTTTGATTTATTTTCACTGTTTTTAATGTGTCTGTCCCTTTAAGGATCAGGAGTTGTTGACATGAGACAACACTTTCACTCTCACTAATGTGTTTTTTTTACTTTCTTCTTTAAAAGGCGGTAACAGGTGAATCATTTCTTATTGTTTCACTTTTCTTTTTTTTTACATTTTCGGAGCAAAACCCTCCAAACTGTCTGTAATCACTGGTGAGGTGGGACTGGTGATCACCAGCAGGTTTATTCAATATATTTAAAACTTGACCCGACTTATGAAGAGAATTGGTGATTTTATTTGTTCTTGTTTTGTCCACTCTTTCTGTTTCTGTGTCGAAGGAGCTTTATGTCGTGTTCGTGCTGCAGCTTTCTGCTCCGTCGTCCCTGTTTCCTTTAGCTGTGATGTTTGAGCAACATATGAAAACTTCCTGCAGGATTAATAAAGTCCTGAGCTGAACGACACATGCACAGTGAAGTTGCGAAGCGTCTCAGTGAAACAGCAGCGTGGTGGTCGCATGTCGAGCTGCTCAGCTCGGTACGTTTCGTAAAAACTCAACGCTGGACTTTAAGTGCGAACGCAACACAGGCGTGTGTGCACGTCGATAACCGAAGGGAAGGCCAAGACTCGACTCCTGCTGTTCGTGCCGTTCAACTTCCGGGTCAAAAACCGGCACGTGGACCGTGGAGCAGTTTGGTTCTGGTCTAGGTGTAAACATGGATCATGTGGGTGTGTTAGACTGACAGACTAACATGTTCACAAGTCCCCTCACTGCATGACGATGAGAGCTTCCTCTGTAAAACACACGTTTCATATGTTCTGTCTTTAACCATTTTCAGTTCACAGCTTCTGAACAGCAGCAGCATAAACCCACCAGTGCAACCAGTACCACCAGTAACAGTGTGTGTTCATCCCTGGCTGTGTGCCATCTGCTCCGCCTCCCCTCTCACACACTCTTCTGACCGAACACTTAATGCAGCATTGATTTAAAAAGCCTTTAAATGACATGTAGAAAATGAAATGTATTTGTCTCCCTCCCCACACACACACACACACACACACACACACACACACACACACACACACACACACACACAGGCCTGCAGCACATATACGGCCTGTGTGTGGTTTTCCAGCTGACAGAGAGAGAGAGAGAGCATCGTGACATCTGAGGCTGTTCTGTGTGTCGACTCGGACCTGTGTATTGAGAGGCTGCACGCACACGTACACACACACACACACACACACACACGCTACAGGAGCGGATCGATACGGGGCCGTTAATGGCAGATAAGCGGATGCTGCCGCGCTGGGATTACAGTCTATTAATTGCGGAGTAAAAGGCGGACGAGAACAAAGAATGTGGCCTTTTTGCTTTTCCTCCACATTGTGTCACATGTCACCGAAAACAGCGCTCTGCACGCGCCCGGCATCCTTCTGGATTCGATCAAATATTACCAATAATTGCCTTTTGGCCTGTTGACATCGGCGTTGTTCCATTTCAAGTCGGATCAAATTGCAATTCCAAGCCCATTAGGCTGCACACAGATAGAGACCAACATACATGGCACGAGCGCGCGCGCACACACGAGCATGGATGGAGAGAAAGATGTGAGCGGGTCAATGAGAAATGAAAAGGTGGTAATCAGAGACAAGGTCATCAGCGTGCTGAAAATGGAGACAAATGTGCAAAAACACAAACAATGAAGGAGAAAATGAGAAAAATGTCTCCACCTTTTTTTTCCTCCACGCGCTCCCTCCGTTGATCCGCGCGCTCAGGTAAGCACAGCTCCGACCCTTTTGTGCTGCTGATGCTGCTGCTGATGCTGCTGATGCGGGTGCCCGACAGACGGGGGAGTCGCACGCACCGTCAGCCCCGCACAGCTGCACGCGGAGGAGACGGGGATGGGAGGGTGTGGCTGCGCGAGGAAGGAAGGAGAGAGAGAGAGAGCGGCGCGAACATACGAGCACGTTACACGTCACGTCAGCTCGCGCTTTTCGGAAGTAATTAACGGAAGGAGGTGAATGGAAGGGAATAAATAAAACGTGTCCCTGAAGGGGTTTATCTGCTGGGATCGCTACACTCCTGTCTGTTTACACCAGAGGCTGCTTTGATTCACTTTATAGGCCAATGTTGATAATTAACTGACTTTATTATGATTTCTCTTAAAGCAAAGACGCATAATTATAAACATAAATATCTATATTATTGTTATTGATGAGGAGGCTGAAGAAAGGAGCAGGCACGGATCCAGGGAGATGAAATGGGTGGCCATGGCCCCCACTGAAATCTGTTTTCTCTCAGTGGACTCCATGTTTAAAAAATGGAGTTTCCTAACAATCAGGATCAGAGCTTATCCCAGTTTCTAAAATCCAGATATGATGTTTAGAAAAGTTAAAAAGACAAAAAGACAGGAGGGGAATGTAAACAACACATTCAGTATTTTCAGGTTTTTAATCCAAATAGAACTCGAAGCCTCTCGGTGTCTTTTTAAAACTATATTTTAAAGGGATTTGTTTTTCAGCTTGCTGCGGTTTTGAAAAGTCAACCACAGATCGTACTGTCTTAAAGTCTCCTCTTCTTTCTGCTCGATTGGACTCTAAAAGGGACCAAATCAGATGAGCAGATTCAGATTTACAGCTGCTGGTCGGTGGAGAAAAACACTTCTATGGACTGAAGGTTGTTTTCATCTATAAAATGAACTTCTCAAAGAGGGAGCTAAAGGTTTTTAAAATAAAACTCAGAGAAATAAAAACCTCAACAAACATGAATATTTAAATGAGCTTTCTGTTGAGGTGAACTTTTAAAGCTGCTGCACTGCTTAAACCTTTACATATCTCTGTATTACACGCACAGAATGAAAACATGAAGTAGTCCTTATTAACATTTAGAGATTTAGAGATTATCGTTCCAGGACGTGTGCTGGATTAATATTTCAGTGTGCCACTTCTTTCAGGTTTATGCTAATAGGCTTAATCCATTCAAGGAGTGGACGGCTCATATGAAGCCATGCAGCTCTGTACGACTGCAACAAACAGACTTTAGATCAGACCCAGGAGAACATGCTGCACATTTAATATACAGACAATTTGAACATCTTTTTTATTTTATTAAAGTTGTCCTGATTTGGACTGAACATGTTTATATATATATATGTATAAATGCTTTTTTTCCAGCTGCAGGTCGATTTGATGTGTTTTGTGTTACTATGCAGATAAAAGCTTTAAGAGGGGTCAGGATTGGTTTTTAACTTCACACAGAATTGATTTGTAAAGATACTCATAGACTGTCCATGCTTAGTTTACTGCTGGCTGCAACCAAACACTTCCTGCAGGTGTTCAGATTACATTTACTTGACTGTTTATGAGCTCTCACCTTGACCATCAGGACACACAGTAGAAGGAGGAACGTATGGTTAACACTAATAATGCCTTAAAAGTTAATACGAATCTACTGAGAGGATTTGTAAACCTGTGGAATTATATTTTGTTTGCACAAAATTTTTCATTTTTGCTCTTCCATTAATTTGAAAACGAAAATCTCCCAGACAGCAAATACACTGTATATTACAAATATAAGTTTAACATTATCATGTCTTTTGAGTTAACCCAGGAAGGATTTTATGACTAATAGTTTGTGCTTAGAATGAGCCAAGGATTTTACTTTGAAAATCTTAACCCGATTGCTTTATTTTAAAAAAATATTTTTTGTGGCAAAACATGACCTTTGTTTTATTATTATTATAAAAAGCAATTCCACGTGAAAAGAAAACAGTTTTTGATTTTTTAATGTGAAAATGTATCTGGGGTGATTTGATCTACTCACCTTGCACCATTCTCGCCCAAAAGCTTTTATTTTGAAGGTCCATGCGGAAGTCCTGCGCACGCTGGCTCGCTTGATCCACTTTCTAAGTTAAGTATGGGTACGTGGTAAGAATCCCGGGCTCGTTTCTCTCCGTGAATGAGTGTTAAACTTAATAAAGAGAATAATCAAAGGGCACCGGGGCGATGCTTCCGAGCAGGCCGGACTTCGGGATCAAACGTCCCGGAGGAGGACGCAGCGGCTCGGTTCGAAACTTCAGGACGACCGTGAGCTCGGGTTCGGTCCGCCGCAGCTCCGCCGTGTTACCGTCTCTGCTCACGTTCCTGGTGATCGTGGCGTCCGGAGGCCTGCTGCTCATGATAGAGAAAGGACTGCTGAACGGGGTGGAGACGCCTCCACCGCGGGGGAGCAGCGACCGGCGGCTGGAGCTCATCCGGCAGGAAGGCAGGCGCAGCCCGGCCGCTGTGGACGTGGACTCCCAGGTACGGTACACTGCCAGGAACCAGTCCAGTCCTGCTGGATGGGGTCACAAAGTGAACCGGGGTCCAGTGCAGGATTAGGTCGAGATTTAACTCGTGACTTTGTTTATTTCACAGTAAATAAGGGAGAGATTAAAGGCTCCATGTTGGGTTATTAAAGACTTCCAGGAGGATAAACTTGTCTTATTGCTTATTGAATATTCTGATTCATGTGATTTGATTCAACAGGACAAATACTGAGCAGTCTCCACAGTGTGTAAATATTGCATGTGTGCAGATCAAACACTGGAGTGCCAGTCCACAAAACTAAGGTATCAAAAATAAATAAATCAATAGAAAATAAAAGCACTGAAAAGTGAGAAAGTTCAGTAAAAAGAAAGAAATAAAACTTGACATTTAGTGAAAGTCAAACACGTTAAACACGAGTCCTGTTCTGCCTCTTTATGACCTTCATGTTCTCACAGCTGTTACTGTATTGGTGGATTATTGTTGGGTCTAATTAAGTAATATAACAAAGAGTAAAGTGTTTTCATATAAACATTTGTTTTAGATCAAAGTGACACAAAAAAACAAAAAAGATCTGAGACAGTTTGAAACACGAGGAGTGCAGAGAAGTTATTTCAAAAAAATATGAAGACAGAAACACACATGTATGTGACAGCTGTTATAACAACAGTAATAAAGAAGAACAAAAGAGGAGACTGACAGTAAAGTCAAGGAAAGGAGTTTCCTGCTTTGACAAATCTGTTGTTTTGGTTCACTGATAAAAAAAGAAACTTCCATAAAAATCAGAGCTGAAAGACCCGGAGAGGAGTTCTGATTTAAACTGTCGGGACAAAATAAATAAATAAAAAATAAAAATAAAAATGTCTACGTTCTTCACTTGTCCCTCATTATTTAATCCAAGCATGTCGGCTTGTTTCCCCCCTCGAGCTGACACACCGTCATGAAACCTTCTGGGGATTTATCCTCGGTCACGCCACGCCACGTCACGTTACGTCACGTCACGTCACGCCACGCCACGTCACTCTGGAACATTTGGAAAAGCTGATTTATGACTTTAAAGTTTAATCTGGAAACATGGAAAAAGGAGGAGCTGAGACGGGACAGCAGAATATTAAACTTCCTTAAACTACGAGTAAGAATCTGTAGATTTAACCTTTTTGTTTTTTTTAAACACTTTTCATGATGTAGGATTAAAAATAATAAATTATAACAGTAAGAAGTCGTCAAAATGTTTGGGACTTTGGCAAACAAAGACGCCACTTTAAGGTCAGTGAACAGCTACAGTGCCCCCCTACCTGTCAGTCAATTTAGCCACGCCCCTTTTTACAGGTGTGTCTCATGATTGCTCTACACCTTAAAATGATCCAATCAGAACACAGGTTTTTTTCCCCCAAACAATAAAGAAATATTTTTCCGTCACAGGCTGTAAACGTGTTTTGGAGTGAAATAAAAAGTCACGTGCTCTTTGAAGGTCACTGCTCGGACTTGTGAAGGTCACGTTAATGGGTTTTTATGTGTTAAATGTGCGGGATGCACCTTTAAGAGCCTGTGTTGTTCACATGCAGATCCTCCAGGAGATCAGGAACCGGACCATCAGCACCGTGTGCAGCCAGAAGAACATGCCGCACAACATCTGGACGTTGAGCCCGCTGCAGAGGAAGACGCTGCTGCAGCACGTCCTGGTCAACGACAAGCACCGCTTCCTGTACTGCTACGTGCCCAAAGTGGCGTGCTCCAACTGGAAGAGGGTCCTGAAGGTGCTGAGCGGCGCTCTCCAGAGCGTGGACGTCAACATCAAGATGGACCACCGCAGCGACCTGCTCTTCCTGTCCGCGCTGAAACCCGAGGAGATCCGCTACCGCCTCAAACACTACTTCAAGTTCATGTTTGTGCGCGAGCCCATGGAGCGGCTGCTGTCCGCCTACAGGAACAAGTTCGGCGAGATCGAGTCGTACCAGAAGAAGTACGGCGTGGAGATCGTGAAGCGCTACAGGAAAGGACGCGCCAAAGACGCCTCTGCGAGCGGGGACGACGTGACCTTCGCGGAGTTCGTCCGCTACTTGCTGGACGAGGACGTGGAGCGCATGAACGAGCACTGGATGCCCGTCTACAACCTGTGCCAACCCTGCGCCATTTCCTACGACTTCATCGGCTCCTACGAGCGGCTGGAGAGCGACTCGGAGTTCGTGCTGCAGCGGATCGGAGCGCCGCCTTCCGTTCACTTCCCGGAGAGACAAACGTGGTACAAGCCGGTCACCACGGAGACGCTACACTATTACCTGTGCAGCTTACCCCAGAGGCTGCTGAGGGAACTGCTGCCCAAATATATCCTAGACTTTTCCCTGTTCGCGTATCCGCTCCCCAACACGACCGCTCAACACTGTCGCCATTAAATCCAGTATTGATTTTTATTTTTATTTTTTTTTAGAGAGAATCATTCGGACTATTTTTGCTCTCCGAGAAGACGCCGGGCTTTTAAAGCAGCTGATGAATGTTTACTCAGAAACCACTAAAGCTCGAGATGAGCTACGGGACCAGGTCTCCCCTGATCCTGGACCAGTCGGATCAAATCTTTGCAGCTGCACGCCACGCCACGACGCCCGGAGCTCAGCGAGCGCTCGTTTCCAACCTGCAGGCGCAGAGAGAGAAATTCATAAACTGTTCTGCATCTTTGTTATGAAGGTGGTTCCAGTTTGTTTTGACCTTGGCTCCATGCTCATCTAATTCAAGGTCAAAGTGACTCACGTGTAGAAATGTGTCCAAGTCGGTCCAAAATTGTTTGTTATTGTTTTTATCTGTATCGAGTCTGCCAACATTATACAAGCAAACTTTTTTTTTTTTGTGGATTTTTTATTTTATTTTACTTTTTGTGGATTTTTTATTTTATTTTACTTTTTTGTGTGGATTTTTTTATTTTATTTTACTTTTTTTTGTTGATTTTTTATTTTATTTTACTTTTTTTGTGGATTTTTTATTTTATTTTACTTTTTTTGTGGATTTTTTATTTTATTTTACTTTTTTTTTGTGGATTTTTTATTTTATTTTTTTTAATTTTTAAACAGACACTCACCACGATCCCACCAGATAACATCGCTTCACTTCTTTTTTCTTTATCTTTTTTTTTTTCCAACCTCACAGGTCACAGGAGATGCTGCTTATATGTCAAGTTACTTCATGATTTTTGGCCTTTTTTTTTAATGTTTAGTTTTTAGTCCCACCTCAGTGTTCATGTAGAGGAGCAGAGTGTCCTCTCACTTCAAAGCGTTCCCGTCGTGCACTGTTACAATGAACGCACTGAGAGACGAGGAAATAAGGTTTGTTTTGTTGTCGACTCGTTGGAGGAGAGAGGGGGGGGGGGGGGGGGGAGTCTCGCGTCCGTCAGCTTTTTACAGCTTCTTTGATTTGTCCTCTGACTTTGTAATAAAAACGTCTCAAGTTTCTTTGTTCGTCATTTTATTTCAGTGAATAATTTAATAATTTAGACATTATTAAAACACGAGTATAAAGCGTAATAAAACAGATGAACCAATACTTCGTTTGCTACATGTTGGAGGCGACTCCTCCCGCTCCGAGCGCCGCGGAGACGCTTCTGTTTGGCTGTCAGAGCCGCGGCAGGATTTCAGCCGGGTTAATGAAGCTGCACTGATTTCAGGTGAATCAACAAGCCGAGTCGTCACGCTTCATGTCTGGACTGGAGACGAGGAGAAAACACTCCCCGTGGTTTCTGACTCACTGGGTGGTTAATCCTTAAAGCTCACACTCCTGAAGACAGAAAACACGTTTTAATAAAGAAGGGACAGATTTCCTAATAGCACATTTTTCATGAAGTGAAAAAAGATTTTAAAACTTTATTCAGTTAAAAAAAAAAAAAAAAAAGAGCAGGAGAGTTTGACTTCAAGAGTCCAGCTGGTGCTCACCTGTCGGCCGACTTGTCGGAGGATCGGTTGAGGGTTCGGAGGATGGAGCGGTCGGGGGACGTGGAGCTGCTGCTGAGAGGTAACGAGCTCTGCAGGGACGAGAAGGAGACGCCCTGCCGCCGCATCTCCTGCACCGCTCGCTCCCTGACCGCACAGACACACAAAACGACATCGTCAAAAACAGCTTCGCAACAGATCAAGTCATTTGTGATGCAAACGGGAGAAGATCCCAGGCAACCGTGTTGACTTCTTCTAATGTGATTATTTGCACATTTTGACACCCAGAACTAAAAAAAGATGCAAAGAAAAGATTTGTTTTGTTTCATCAGTAATTTGTCCTGCAGCGACGCAGAGCTTGTTAAGTCTGAAAAATAAACTTAGCTAGCTTTAAAAAGTCCCACCAACAGTCAAACACACTTTACTGAACACTCAGAAGCTTCACAGGAAACAGGAAGTCCTTTTTTTTTAAATGACTGAAATAGTTTCAACGAATGAAGAAATCCTGCTGCAGCTCAAAACACAAACAAAGCGTTTGTTAGATTTCATGTGATGTTCTTTCACAGCATGACACGATGGCGTGCAGCGCCACAGTTGACACACACACACACACACGCCGGATTCTTTCCTCACCGTTCGAAACGTTCGGAGGTCAGCTGTCTCTTCAGGACGTCCATCTCCGTCTGCAGCTGGGACACTTTACCGCGGAGCTGAGACACCTCCCTGCTGTGCTCCGCGCTGAGGGGAATCGCACCAACGCACAAAAATTAGACGTAGAGAAAATAATGAATGGGAGTTTTTTTTTATTGAAGGTATTTTTTGTACGTTTTGCTGTCGGCCAGGGTCAGCCTATCACGGAGGACCTTCAGCTCAGACTCCCTCTCGCTGGCGGTCACGTGGGTTTGGAACTCTTTGTGCCGATTGGAGGAGAGGAGCGTCTCCAGGTTACGCACGGTCAGCCGCTCGCTGGTCAGCTGTTTCTTCAGCAGCTCGGCCTCGGAGCGAACGTCCTCCAGCTCTCCTGTCAACTGCAGAGCATTCACACGTGTTCAACAGGAAGCAGACAGAGCGCTGCTCAGCGTGGAGTGGCGTTTAGTCCTCACCCGCTCCAGATCCATGCTCCTGGAGGTGAGCTGACGGGCCGTGAGCTCCTTCCCAGAGTCCAGTTTGACACACAGCTCCCTGACGGAGGCCAGATCTGAGAGCAGAGCCGCCTTCTCCTCCCGAGCGGCGTGAAGCTCCTCCTCGAGTCGGGACATCCCGCGAGCCAGCGACGACACCTGAGCCTCGTACGCCTGCAGGGCCTGAGTGTGCTGGAATCAAATCCCGTCAGATTAAGATTAACATGCATCCATGGAGTATGATGGAAATGTAAAAAAGCAGATAGGAGACGAACATCTTGGAGATTAAAATCAGTATTTTTCAGGGTCCTGATATTTTATGACCATGTGGTGACGACGATGCATCACGAGTGTTTGATTTGACTTTTATCATTTCAAGATGAGAAGTTGATAAACCCGGGTCTAACCTGCTGGAGTTCTCTCTCCCGGTGTCCGATGGTGTCTCGGAGGCGTCGGCGCTCCGTGTCAGAGGAGAGCAGCTCCAGACGGATGGAGTTGTTCCGACCTTCGGCCTGCTGCAGCTTCTGCTCCCGCTGCTCCACCTCAGAGTGAGCCGTCATGAAGCGCTCCAGCAGGTCCCTGTTCTCCTGCTCCTGTGGGTCAACACGGAGGGGAGTCAGCAGGAAGGAAGGAAGAAAGAAAGAAAAGAAGGAGGGAAGAAAGAAAGAAAAAAAAAGGAAGAAAGAAAGGAAGAGATGAAGGAAGGAAGAAAGGAAGGAAGAAAAAAAGGAAGGAAGAAAAAAAGGAAGAGAGGAAGGAAGGAAGGAAGGAAGAGAGGAAGGAAGAAAGGAAGGAAAAAAGGAAGAAAGGAAGGAAGAAAGGAAGAAAGGAAGGAAGAAAGGAAGAAAGGAAGAAAGAAAGAAAGGAAGGAAGGAGAGAGAGCGAGCACAGGAGGTCCAGAGAAGTTTTTCATCTTGCCTTTGTGGCCATCAGTTTTTCTATGCGGGACACTTCTGATATGTACGAGTGGACTCTGATCTTCAGCTCGTCCTTCTCCCGCAGAGCCTCCTCCATCTCCCCGTGAACAGCCTGCACACAGAAACACGGCGTGAGCAGCAGCAGCAGCAGCACCGACGGGCCGGAGAACGCTCCGCCGCGTGCGAGCACACACCTGATTCTCTCTGGTCATCGTAGCCAGGTCGTCCTGCAGCCTCCTGTTCTCTCTGATGGCGACGTCTTTGTCCCTCCTCAGTCCGCTCAGCTCCTCCTGAGCGGCCTCCAGCTGCCTCCTCAGGCTGCCGATCTCCCTCTCTCTGCTGTTTAGCGCCCCCTGCAGCTGGCTGTGAGAATGTGGCGTTAAAAATCACCACAAACAGATTCGGCATTGTTTAACAGTGAGCTGTGGTCACGATACTCACGCTAAAGCAGTGTCCATGTTTGTGACTGTGAGTCTCACGTCTCCAACCGTCTTCTCCTGTGAATGAAACCTCGTGAAAGACAAGTCCGCCATTTCTATCTGAGGGAAACCGTCTCCCTCAGACGTCGGCCTTAAAATCACTGCCGTGTGGAAATCAACAGAATCACGATATCAAAGCGGGAGAACGTCCTGCAGCAGCAGCAGAACACCTCGGTCTGTCTGTTGAGTTTAGGTCAGAGGTCAGAGTCCTCGGGTTCTTGCTCTGAGGCCTTCGCCAGGTGAGAGAGGCGTGTCAGCTCATTGAGTGGGCGGGGCTTAGAAGCATCAACGACAGCCTCATTTTGCATTGAGTTCATGCATCGCAACTTTTTCCTCGACTTGACGGTTCACACGGTCTTCTGTCGTTCCACAAACTTAAACGTAGACATTAAATCTCCCGCCATCTTTAAAAGAAACGCTTGTAATATTTCAAAAGTTTTTTTTTTTTTTTACCTTCTTTGATAACTCCTCCTGGAGAACGACCAGTTTTTCCGTCTTTTCATCCACCTCGTCCTGCAGGGCGTCTTTCTCTCTGTCGAGGGCAGAGATGGATTTCTGCAGCGCTGACACCTCCTCTTTGTGCTTTGAGCCGTGCTGACTCAGCTCCTCTGTCACACACAACAACAACAACAACAAAACAATCAAACAAACAAAGCCGAGGAAATGAAACTAAACAACTCGTCTCAGGTGCGGCAGTCCCGGAAATATTCACCTATTCTCCTCTCCAGGTCGTCTATCAGCTCGTGTGCAGCGTGCAGCTCGCCCATCTTCACAGAGAGTCTGTGCTGTGTGTCAGACAGTGACTGCTCCATCTGCTCCTGCAGCAGCCTGCACACACACACACACACACACACAGATCATCAGCTGTTTAACACACTGACAACACCTGATCGTTTTCTCTGAGCCAGGAAATCATGAAGCGAAAAGATGACGTCATGAAAAGCTCAGCACCGTTAATACTGTTCATTGAATAGTTGCACGTTCATGATCACACACCTCAGAGCGTTTGACTCCGCCCTCTGCTGCGTGACCTCCTCTGCACTCTGAAGGAGCGCGGTAGACCGAGCCTTCAGCTCCTCCTCCGCAGCCTCCCTGTTCTCCTTCAGCTGAGAGCGCAGCTCCAGCCTCTCCCGCTCCAACTGCACAGAGCAGAAGCAACGCGTGTTAGGAAAGTTCAGACGTGACCAAGAACCTGTCCGAGGACAAAGGCTCGATCCAGCTCACACTCTTAACGGAGATCTCCAGGTCCAGAATCCTCCTCTGCTCCGTGTCTGTGAGAGGAGTCTGAGTGACCTGCAGAGAGATCAAACAGTTCAGAATGTGTCAGCGTGGATTTTATCTGCAGACAGTAACAGGTTCTTTTTAATCTACAACAACCGATCAATTATATCTCTGCACTTAATGGATGCATTGAAATGCAAAGAAAAAGCAAGTGTATATATATATATATATATATATATATAATTGTATTATATATATATATAATTGTATTATATATATATATAATTATATTATATTATATATATATATAAAATTGTATTATATATATATATAATTATATATATAATTATATTATTATATATATATATATATAAAATTGTATTATATATATATATATACACTTGCTTTTTTAAAATCATTTTATTATCATTATATTTATATATTTTTTCTTTTTTTATTATATATATTTATTTTTATTTATTTAATTATTATTATTATTATTATTTTATTTAACCAGGAAGAGAGACATGTTAGAAAAAAAATCTTTGTATAGAAAAATAAAGAAATGAAAATATAATGCGCTCAAAGCGACTCCATCATCAGCAGCAAGCGATCAGTCAACGGTTTTTTATTTTTTTTGGCTCCCTGTAATTGAGACAATGAAAAGGCGTCACAGAGGGAACAAACCTTTAGTCTCTCCGTCAGTGCGTCTCTCTCAGCCGTCACCTGCTGCGTTCGGGTTTCCGCCTGTCGGAGCTCCGCCTTCAGGTTCACGAGGTCATCTGACAGATCTGAGCTACGGGTTGACTTCAGCTCATCCTGAACCTTGGTGCATAACAACAAAAGAAAACCCTGCCTATAACATTGTTTAAAAAAACGTGCTAGCTTCTGACGCTATCGTTGAGCTATTATAAAGTGTTGGACATTTCCTCGGCGTGGCTGGCGGATACTTCTAGAACGCACCTGTTTAAAAAGCTTTTTAAAGTGATCTCTCTCCGTGCTGAGGACCTTCACGTTGTTCTGGATCTCCTCCATGTGCGTCTCGAAGTCCAGCAGAGCGGCTTTCAGCTCGTCTCTCTCCTTCAGCACGCGGAGCAGCTCGCCGTCTGCGGCGCCGCCCTGCAAACATGAAGCCGTCGCGTACACGCTCTCTCTCTCGTTTAAGAACAACAGGAAAGAAATCCTCTCTCACCCTCCTCACGTTGGACCGAGGACTCCTGCTTGGACTGCGACTGGGGCTTGAACCCGGACCAGCAGCTCCTCTGACCCCCTTGTAGCGCTCGGCCTCCTGCCGATAATAATCCCTCTCCTCCTCCAGACTTTTCACGAAGGCGTCCAGACGCGACGGCGAGCGCTCTCTTCCACACACGCCGTGTTTGGCCCGCATGGCTTCCAGCTCCAGCACCAGGTCTTTGTCTGGGTCACGAGGTCATTAAACATTAACGTCAACACAGACAGAGCGGCAGGAAGGAAAGAATCAAACCGCCTCTCACCAGCCGCCGACATTTTCTCCATCTTTTCCTGCAGCCGGATTTTCTCCTCCTCCAGGAAGTTCACCAGACCCTCCATCTTGCTGTTCTGCTCTTTGAGCTCCGACAGCTCGTCTCTCAGGCGGTCCTTCTCGAAGTCACGCTCCGACTGATCCTGATTCAGATCGACGACACAAACACACACAGAACAAGTGCAGGAGGTTGAGTTCTCCCGAAGAGCGTCGACGACACGCCGAGACACAAAGATGGCCGACGAAAATATCTGTTCATACTCGTCTTGTTGATGAGATCACGTCCTCCAGGTCCTCGATGATTGTTCGCTGCCTCAGCAGTTCTTTCTGTCAGCAGAGGAGACGAAATGAAAGGGTTAATAAACACAACACTGTCAACACACATCATGAATACAAAATAAATAAATGTACAGACATCTTTAAGACATGCTGATCTGTATATTCACGACCTGTGTGAAGAAGCAGACTTTTAAAGGTTTGATAAAATAGCGATTTTAAAATAACCAATAAAAACATACAGAGATGAAAGTGGTGACGTTCTTACTTTAGCTTCATGCAGCTCCATGTCAGCCGTCTCGATCACTCGCTCCTTGTCCATCTCCATCCGCTTGGCGAGGTCGTCGATGTGCGTCAGCTCTTCACACAGCTCCAGGTTCTTCAGAGACAGGCTGGCCACTTCTGACGTGGCGTCCTTCTTCTTCTGCTGCAGCGCCTCGACCTTCTGCTCCAGCGTCCTGTTGGCCTCCTGCAGGTACTCAATCTGTAGAGAGAGGAGAGAGAGAGAGAGAGAGAGAGAGAGAGAGAGAGAGAGAGAGAGAGAGAGACACACAGAGAGAGAGAGAGAGCGAGAGAGAGAGAGACACACACACAGAGAGAGAGAGAGATAGAGAGAGAGAGAGAGAGAGAGAGAGAGAGAGACACACAGAGAGAGAGAGAGAGCGAGAGTGAGAGTGAGAGAGAGACAGAGCGTGAGAGAGAGAGAGAGAGAGACACAGAGAGAGAGAGAGACACAGAGAGAGACACAGAGAGAGAGAGAGAGAGAGAGAGAGAGAGACACAGAGAGAGAGAGAGACACAGAGAGAGACACAGAGAGAGAGAGAGAGAGAGAGAGAGAGAGAGAGACAGAGAGAGAGAGAGAGAGAGAGAGACACAGAGAGAGAGAGAGACACAGAGAGAGAGAGAGAGAGAGACAGACAGACAGAGACAAAGAGAGAGAGACACAGAGAGAGAGAGAGAGAGAGAGAGAGAGACACAGAGAGAGAGACACAGAGAGAGAGAGAGAGAGACACAGAGAGAGAGAGAGACAGAGAGAGAGAGAGACACAGAGAGAGACACAGAGAGAGAGAGAGAGAGAGAGAGAGAGAGAGAGAGACACAGAGAGAGAGAGACACACAGAGAGAGAGAGAGAGAGAGAGAGACACAGAGAGAGAGAGAGACAGAGAGAGAGAGAGAGACACAGAGAGAGAGAGACACAGAGAGAGAGAGAGAGAGAGAGAGAGAGAGAGACACACAGAGAGAGAGAGAGAGAGAGAGCTCAGCACCAAGTTTAAAGACACTTTGGGATATAAATGACAGTTTAAAGTAAAATGTTTCAGCAACATGTGAGCAGACTCACTAAAGTGTGATTTCAGCCTGAAGCACGTTTGTCTTTAATGCCTCCATGGGAGGAGAGGACGGCCGGTTTGTCTTACTGTCTGAACCTGTTAAAAGTTCTGACTCAAACATAAAGATCCAGTTCTGTCAGGATGTTTGTGATTGGTCGAACACACAGACGCTCACTTGTTTACAATGCAGCGATTAGACGACCTTCAGAGGCTGAAGGAAACTACTGGAGAACTTTTAGAAAGATGTAACATCTTTTCATGAAAACAACACTTTCATTATTTGTAATTTGCTCTGAACACGACACTAAATACAAAGATTATAGAAACAACTATTCACAATCCAATCCATGTTCAGAGAGAAGCGGGAAGAAGAATACGTTTGGATAGTCTGACCAATAACAACTTAGCGATCGATTCCATGGCAACAAATCGAGACCAATGGTGTCCAAACTTTTTTTCTCGCCGGCCAAAACTGGCGTGTGAGAATCGCTGGTGGGCCACAGGTTGTTTTTTTTTTTTGTTTTTTTAATTATGCATTTTAAAGCTGTTAAAAAAAAGAAAGAAAATAACACACGTTGTACTGAACATTTTCTATTGGATGAATATTTTTAAGCCCTCGCTAACCTGAAAAAGAAAACATTAGAGAATATGTCGAATGAGGCCTCGGGTCAAAATCTTCTGATTCTTCGAATCGCAAATAAATCCCCTTAAATGGAATTAAAAAGTTAAATTCAAACTTTGGACCCCCCAGATTTAGAGTCTTTGACTTCACTTTTGTTTTAATGAGGAGAAAAACAAACTGCCAGTTTCATACAGTCTAAAAACTGTCTCCATCCACGACGTGTTTAAATCCGAGTTGACCTCCTAACGGATCACTCACCTGAAGGTTCAGGTGATCGATCAGTTTCTCGTTACTGATGTTTTGAGCTTCGAGGGAGATGACATCATGAGGCCGTCCTCCGTGAAGAGTGCGATGAAGCCGCTCAATCTCTTTGTCCCTCTCCTCCACCTTAAGAACAACAACAGACTCATCAGCTCTGTGAGGACATTTAACATGTGGACATGTCTCTCCCTGTGATCACACACCTGATTATTTAAGTGCTTGATGTATTCTTGAGCCTTTTCCAGGTCAAGTTTGACCTTCATCACGTCTTCCTGAAGCTCATTAATTCTGCAAAGACAGATGAAGGAATGAGTCAAAAAAATGAAGACGTGTTCGATTCCCTCCTTCGATAAGAACAAAGTTTATCCGTCAACAAACCTCCCGTCTGCCAGCATCAGCAGGTCAGCGACGTAGGGGTCATCGGGCTGAGGGACGGGGTACGCTGAAGTCGACGAGGGAGGTATGAGCTCATCAATCTGCATCCTCTGACGTCTGAAAGGGATGCTGCGCTTCTTCCCGCCTGTCAGAGAGTATCGGAGGAGAGAAGGATCCCGTCGGTCTTCTTCATGACAAACGTTGTTTTATCATTAAAGCTCCTGGTGTTACCTGGCGTCTGCACCACAGCCTGCATGTTCTTCTCCTGCAGCTGTTGGATGCGTTCAGCTTTGGCTTTGCTGTCCTTCTCCAAGCAGCGAACTTTGTGCACATACTGATTATTCAGAAACTTCAGGTCAGACGTCTCGTGGTCGAGTTTTCTAACGTGGCTCTTCAGCTCTGAAACAAGACAAGTGAATGTGCACGAGGTCACTCATAATGACATTGAATACTGTAGGTCATCTCCGGAGTCTGGGATAAAGCTTGACAGTGTAGGGAGAAGGGGGGGGGGGGGGGTACCTCTGGTAACTCGGTCCCTCTCCTCCTTCAGCGTCAGAAGCTCGCGGTGAAGCTCGTTGTTCTCCCTGACAGCTCGAGCGTTCTCCGCTCTGTAAGGCTCCAGGAGAGCGTCGACGTTCCTGCTCTCTTTCTCAGTTTTCCCCGTCGACAGCTTGGCATTGCGCAGGCTCTCAGTAGTGTGGACCAGGTCACTGTAAAGACAGAATGAGAGACACATCAGGACCAACAACTCCTCATTAACATCCTTAATGCTCACTTCAGTTTACATCTGCACCTTTTAATGTTTGGACACTTCAATGACAATCACTTTAATCTGCATTTTAATGAGAAGTCTGAATGTCTGCACCGACTGTTTAATGTCTTCACACCTCTGACACCACTGCAGAGACAGCGCTCTCACTGCTTATCGGTCCCCTTTAAACTGCTCATATATGTTCAGGTTATGAACATTTCTTTAAATAAGCACGAGTCTATTTTTAATTGCACAGGTTTCATTTGTAATTTGTTTATTCTTAGTCATATAGGGGGGCTTCTAAATCTTGTTTCAGGTTTATTATATCCAGAAGGGAGGGGGGGACAGCTTTGGGATCAATAATCTATCAATCTATCTATCTATCTATCTCAGTCGATGGATGGATGGATGGATACTTTGCAATACACTAGTTAGAATAAACAGTAAACAAACAACCGCTGTCCCCTTCCCTTCTGTATATAATAAACAAAAAATAAAACCAAATTAAACCTGTGCAATTAAAAATAGACTCATACTTATATAAAGAAATGTACGGAACCTGTGCAGGAAAATAAAATATATGTGTAATTTAAAACAGTGAAGGAGACATCAGCTGTAATCAGACATATAATCATAACAAGTGAAGAGTGTTGTCTCTGCATGTCCACTGGTGTTTGAGGTGTGAGGACAGACATTAAACAGTCAGTGCAGACATTCAGGGTGCTAATGAAAGTGATGAATATAAATGATAAATGACCTGAAGAGTTTCTCCACCAGCGGAAGTGACTCGATCCCCAGAGGCTGTTTGTAGCCCAGCTGGTCCAGACGTTTCCTCAGATGGATGAACTTCCTCTCTGCGCTGCTGTTCATGGCTGAGATGAGGCTCTGAGAAGTTAACTAAACGAACATTAAACACTTACAAACAAGAAATGACTAGGTTAGCTTATGGCTAAATTGCTAAGTTAAGCCTGTTTACTTATTAGCTGATTATCTGATGTTGGCTAATCATTAGCGTGCAGGCTAGTACACAGATGTTAGCATTACATGATGATAGAGACATCCTGTTGTTACGTAACGTGGTTTTATTCCTCACATTGATGACATTAGCTTGTAGTACTAAATCTGTTAACAGTTAGCCTCCTCTTACCTTGTTTTGATAGGACGCTGCTAGCTGACAGCTAGCTCGTGTTAGCCTCACTAACGGTCAACTTCGAGCATCGTCAGCGACATAACCGTGTCGTTAGAGTGAGTATCTTTCATCAGAGATTCATTAAGACTTCATGTCTGGTTCCTCGTTGATGTTAAACAGTTTAAAAAGCTGACTGAGCTGACTGTTTTCCGCGGTGAAAGACGTTTGAAAAGAGCGCCGATGAGCTCCGGTTTGATTTCGTCACCATGGAGACGGAGGGAGCGCGTGCTTTGTGAACCCCCGTTCACCGTTCAGAAAGAAGAGGGCGGGGTCAGCGGAGAACACAGACAGAAAAACAGAAAATAAGAAGATAATTTTATAAGAAATAACAAAAATAATATAATATAATAATATATATGTATATTATTATATTATATATATTTAATATAATAACAATAATTTTATAAGAAAATAAAAACAGAAAAACACAAAATTAGATTTAGATTTAAAGACACAAAGTGGAAAACAAATCACTCAAATTGGATGTAGAGAAAGACATGATCAAAAAAAGTTAACTTTAAGCTCTGTACGCACAACTGTACTGAACTGACTGAATCATTTAAAGCAATGTGTAATAATATTTAATTTAAATAAACTCACATTTTGTACACATTGTACCTTACAATAAATGAGTGTCTGGTCTCCGTTTGTGAGCACCCTCCTTTGTCAGGTAAACTGCATGTAACCAGCTGATGTTTGGGTTGCCTGGCAACAGTCAAGTTTCAAACATCATCCAACTTTTAGGCTGTGTCCAAACCTAACACTATCATACTGCCTACTATACACTAACCCGGCCCTGACTATTACAGTATGGTTAATTCACATGTATGCCACTAATTGGCAAGCTCACCCACTGGATGGTCTGTGAATTGCAATGCATTGTGGGACAGTTTTGTATGACCAGTGTGCTAAAGTTTCATACTTCCAGGAATTTCTCACATACACATTTACTAACTGCTCATTTAATCTCAGGAATCTGTTGTTCAAAAGGTTTTATCCGGATACATCAGGTTAGAGACTTTTCAGGATTACTAAATCAACATCACAAGAGCTTTGAAGAGAACTTTAAGATTGCGTGTTTTGTCCACAAGGGGGCACTAACATCCACACAAACTGAAAGATCCTCACAGCTGTTTTAGTAAAAAAAAAAAAAAAGAATGACACATCTTTGGATGAATCAGCAACTGTGAATTTATTATGTACATACTACATGGCATAAAGGAATAAAGATATAAACAAAATATAAAGCGGATGTTTGAATCAAATCAGAACAGGCATACATATGATGCAAATAAATCTGCATCACTTCCATTAAAACACACACACACACACACAGGAAATGTGCAGGATCAGCGAGACATTAGAGTCGTTATTTTCAGAAGCTATAGTGTATTTTCTGCCAGTGTGACTCAAAGTGCAGAGCAGTGAGACTAATGAGACTGAGCGATGCTGGAGAAATACTCCAACATGTCCTGGATGGTGAACTCCATGGTGATTCCCGATCCGGGGTAGCACCTGCCGATCAGGTCTTCAAAGTGCTTGTACTGGCGGATGAACTCGTCTTGCATGGAGTGCCACACCACCTGGTGGAGTCAGACAGAAAGGAAGGGAGGACTTTAAATACAGAGGTATCTCACCTTTCATCGTGGCTCATCATTCAGAAATCTACCTGTTCAGCAGCTGCCTCACCTGATTGTTTAAACCAATGTTTTAAAAGCATAAACATAGAGCTGCTCCTGGGCGGTGATTACAAACCTAAACCATGTCAGACATGGAGCCATTTGGCCCATGAGTGAGGATGTGAGGTCACAACTTCTGTTCAATGGTGATCTTGTTACCTGCAGCAGACTCTCTTCTTCACACAGGTGTTTGTCCACCTTCTTGTACAGGTTGTCCAGTCCCTTCTTCACCTCTTTTCCGGGATATTCTTTGATAACTTTGCGCAGCTCCTGTTTGTTGAAGGCCAGCTGGTAGCTCACTTCCTCCTCGCGAACGCCCTGAGCCACACGAGCCTCGACTCCTTCGAAGAAATGCTGCGGGAGAGACAGAAAAACGGGTCACGTGATCGCTCTCATCCTATCTCGGGGGGGGAGGGGGGGAGGAGTCGGACTCACGTTGAGTTTTTCCAGCGGCTGTCCCAGAGAGTTAATGACGTAGAACTGCAGGTGGTCGGTGTACTTGTGTTTGGCCTCTCGTCGCTCGGCATCCAAGCAGGAGATCTTTAAACGAGACAGAGTGGAGAAGATGTGGTGGAAGTTCTCCATCATCACGACATCCCGTGGTGTCTTCTGGCTTTCGTTGGCGACTTTCTCCACTGTAAAAAATTTAAAAAAAAGTAAATAATACTCTTGGCTCGTTTTCCAGACGTCTGCAAACGTTTTGGAGTAGCGGCCGACTCACCGTTCACGAAGACGGCTCTGATGAGTTTGACGTACGCTTTATCCAGGTCTCCTCGGCGCTCTGCGTTTCGGAAGATCGTTTCCGCGAGCTCAGCAAACTCCTCGAAGTTGGTGACAAAAAGCAGAATACCCACTTTGCTTTTCTTAGAGATCTTCACCTCCTCCATCTGCCTGATCTGACCGGACTGTGGAAGAGAGAGAGAGAGAGATCGTGTTCAGGTCATAACATGAAGACGTCCTTAAAGGCAGGGTTGGTCATCTTCTCCAGATACACTTTTTAATATTCTTATCTAAACTGTCTTTAGGTCCTGACAGCAATTAATAACTCAGGTGCTCTGAAAAAGAAGCAAATAAATAAAATAATCTGTCATCTGTAGCAGTTTGTAAACACGTAAAAACTTCGACCAATGTCTGAACTCGACTGCTTTATTGTTTGTTTTTTTTACACATTTTTATTGAACTTTAAGGCCGCTTCACACGGCAGGATTTTAAAATTGTCGGCCGATTTCCCAAACTTGAGAGAGCACACACACGGCGATAAATAATCGGAGGTTTTACAGTTTTGGTCGTACAGTGTGTGGTGTGCGGCCACACGGCGACATCAACACACCAACCGATTTCACTCGCCAACGTCCCCCGATCAGACGGGAAATCTCACGAAATCTCTCGAGATCAAACGTGATTCCAGAGTCAACAAACGGACGAAGAGGACGTAACAGGGATCGTTGTGTCCGTCCACGTCTCATAATTTCACTTATAAAGACGACTTATAATCAGGTTCTTTATTTGCTTTCACAGCTTTTATTGTCCTTTGTTTCTTGTAATTTTTACAAAATGATCTGAAGTAATCTTAGGATGCACTGAAAGTTTGAATTTGATGAATTTTTTTTTATTTTTTTTATTTTTTGCTTGCATTTAATGACAGAAGACATAAGTCGGGGCAGAGGGGAAAGGTGGGGGGAACTCTAACAGGAAGGGAGCAGAAAATAAAATAAGGTCAACAGGTCAGGGTTGGTAAGGAAGGGGAAAGGTTTGGCCACTTTGGCTCTTTTTAACCCTGACTCAAAAAGACAAAGGTAAGAGGTTGAGGTTTGGGGAGGTTAGGAGGTAGAATGAAGGAGGTTTGGGGGGGGGGGGCAGGTGTGGGAGGAGGGCTGAAGAGTCTCGCTACAGGTGGCCTGAGGTTGGAGAGGTGGTTTCTTTGTCTCTTTTAAAAAGACCTACGAACTTTTTCTTCAGAGACTTCTTCTTCTTTTTCTGAACCTCCTTCACCTGACATTCAAGGTTCTGTAGTTTTTCCATCAGGCCATCTGATGACTTGCAATTCTCTTCATCCTCCTCCTCGAGCGTCTGCTTAAAGATGTTGACAGACTCCAGGAGACAGGCTTTCTCTTTCTGCCAATGCAGCTGCTGACTTTTCAGCTCGTCTTGTGCCTGGTTCAAGGATGCTTTTATCTTCAGGGATTCTTCATCGAGCTGTGACCTGGAATCCTCCCACTGATAATTCTGCTCTTCCAGGTTCTTTTTGGCCTTTGTTAGGGCCTCATGCATCTTATTGATTTCTTGTGTGTGTCCATCCAGTAGTTCAGACCTTTCCTTCTCCCAGTCTTGTTTCTGCCCTTTTTGGCACTCTTGGGCTTGGATCAGATCCGTCTTCATTCTGAGAGTTTCCTCCTCATGTTCAGCTAGGAGACGGGACTTGTCCTCCTCCCACTGGTGTTTGAGGTTCTCAGTGTTCTCTTGAGACATTTCCAGTTCAGTCTGATTCTTCCGTCGTTCATCCCTCTGAGCAACAAGGAGCTGAAACTTTTCTTTCTCAAATGAACACTTGTCGTTCATCAGGTTCTTTTGGGCCTCTTTCAGTTTCTCCTCCATCCTGCAGGTTGACTGTTTTTGTTCGTCTACAAGACGGGATCTGTCCTCGTCCCACTGCAGTTTCTGCTGCTTCAGGTCCTCTTGGGCCTGGACCAGAGCAGCCTTTATGCTGCAGGTTTCCTCCTGTTGCACCAACAGAAGACAGGACCGTTCCTTCTCCCATTGGTTGCTCTTTTTCTCCAGGTCTTCATGGGCCTCTTGGAGTGCGGCCTTTAGGATGCAGGTTTCATTTGTTACCTCAGTCAAGGGACGGGACGTTTCAACCTCCAACTGGCTGGTTTTCTTCTCCAGGTCTTCATGGGCCTGGTTGGGTGCAGCCTTGATGGAAGAGGACCAGTGGTCGTTTGCCCACTTTTGCGCCTTGCATAATTCACCATGCAATCTGTGGAGTTCTCCCAGGAGATTGTTCCTTTCCTGTCCCCACAGGCTAGCAGCCTGGGACACACCAACCTTCAGTCTGGAGTTCTCCTCGATTTGCTGGGCGAGACACTCTTCTGTCTTTAAACGCTTCTCCCTTTCAGTTTCAAGAGCGTTCTTCAGCTTCCCTACTTCCATGACTGCTTCTCTTGCTGTGGCCTGCTTGTTTGAAACCTCAGCAAGGAGAAGAGCCATGTTGGAGGTCAACTTGGCTTCATGATCTTCATGCAATTGTTTGAACTGCTCTACATCATTGGACTGCTGTGACTGATCTGCTGCACCTACAGACTGTGGCTCTTTAGGAGTCTCTGCAGGCTGTGGATCAGGCTTGTCTTCAGTCTGGATGATGTGTGTCTCTATGGGTTCTGGTTGAAGAGTCTCTGCAGGCTGTGGATCAGGCTTGTCTTCAGTCAGGATCATGTGAGTCTCTACGGGTTCTGGTTGAAGAGTCTCTGCAGGTTGTGGATCAGGCTTGTCTTCTGTCAGGATCATGTGAGTCTCTTCAGGTTCTGGTTGAAGAGTCTCTACAGGTTGTGGATCAGGCTTGTCTTCTGTCAGGATCATGTGAGTCTCTTCAGGTTCTGGTTGAAGAGTCTCTGCAGGTTGTGGATCCGGCTTGTCTTCAGTCAGGTTGATGTGTGTCTCTACGGGTTCTGGTTGAGGAGTCTCTGCAGGCTGTGGATCATGCTTGTCTTCAGTCAGGATCATGTGTGTCTCTATGGGTTCTGGTTGAAGAGTCTCTGCAGGTTGTGGATCATGCTTGTCTTCAGTCTGGATCATGTGTGTCTCTACGGGTTCTGGTTGAAGAGACACTGCAGGCTGTGGTGTTTGAGTCACTGCAGTGTCATCATTCCCACCCAGGACATTTCCCTCCTTCTGTTTGTCCAGAGTTGTCCCCTTTGATGGCTCCCTCTGCAAAGAAGGAAACTCTGATATGTTCATTGTGTTAGCCTTCTTTTGAAGAGGCTTCACAAGTAGTGAAAGAGCCTGTTCATCATCTGACAAGTCCTCGTCAATAAATCCGTAGAACTTCTTTTCTTCCTGGTTGCTGAGGACTGTGCCCTCTTGATTCCAGGAGCAGAAGACGACGTTCTTCTTCACCTTGTTTTTGCCTTTTTTGGCGTTCTTCTTCACAATTCTCTCCATTTATAAATACTTGTGTAATGCTAAGCTCGCTGTGTGTGTGTCTGATTGTCTGGCTCTCCTGGCTGGACTGAAGTGAGAGTTGTGATTCTGAGCTTATGTACCTTCTTGGGTAATGACATATGACATCAGACATCAAAGACATCAAGGACATCAAAGGCGATGATGTTGATGCGAAGTATGATGCTGAGTATGATGCTGTGTTTTTATTTGAATTCTGAAGTTGAAAATTCCAAGTCCCCGGTCCGATACATCATCAGAAACGTTCCCTAAAGTCAGAATTCCATCTCAGAAACTCTTTAAGCTCTAGACTGGGCGTCTCTGCTGAGGCTGGTTCCCCTTCGACCCAGCCCGGGGTAAGTGGTAGAAAATGGATGAACTGTATAAAGTATCCTGATGATGGACATTTATATATATATATTTATGTATCTTATTTATTTAAAGGTTAACTCCAATGCTCTACTGTCCAACTTGCAAACATATAGAACATTTATTGACAACCTTCATCACGCTAACTGCTACTTTAGGGGCTGTTAGCCTGATGAAGGTCTGGTATGAAAACATTGCTAATAAACATTTATTTGTAAGTTAGACTGAGAAGTCTCTGTCTCTGCACTCGTCCTATTGAACCTTCTTTTAATAAAAACAAAGTCCTTAAAGTGAAGCATTAAATCGACAGTTACCAGATTATTTGTCCGAAAGATTCACTATTGGGCTTCAATAAAAGCCAAGATACCAAACAATATTATTAAACACTGATAAATATCCTGACCATGAGCCCAAACCAGGACATGTACCTGTGTCTAAATGCATTTTTAAATACCGACAAACTATTTTTTTGGCTCTGGCCCATGGACTAAATGAAGCATCTCTTCGATTTACCGTCTGTATATTTTGTTATTCCCACGGTATTTTTTCCTTAAGTTTTGCTTAATTCAAACCTAAAGTAACGTCACGATGTGATTACAGGTATATATTTAAAATAGCAAATAAATGAATCAGAGCAAAGTGTTAAGAGCAAAATAGTTTTAAACTGCAAAACGTCACAGGGTTAAGGAAAGGTGTTAGGAGAATTCATAAAGGACTTGGGAAAAGGCGATGGCGTTATTTTGACAATCCGACCGCACTTTCACTCGGTGACATCATAATAATGTGACGGCAGCGGAGGTTAGTGATGTTCCGTGGTGGAACTACAGGTTTCAGAAAATGGACTACAAAAAGCTCATCTATGTTTCCATGTTTCCCCTGAGCCGTCTTACAGTTGAAATAATCCTAAAAACCGTGAGGTGTGAATAAAAATAAAAGGTTGGCTTCATCAGACACCAGGAAACTTTACTTTGATGGTTTTATAACGTTCAGAGTTTACCTCAATAAAAAAGAAATGAAATAAATTCGAAGGCTGTGACTAATTATAAGTCAAATCAATGTGCAGATTGTCTCCACATGTCTCCTCTGACAGATCCGTAGTTTTCGTGAACGCTCGGATATGGGTCGGTCGAGCAGCTTTAAAAGTTGCGGCCGCAATGAATTGTGGGGCGGCACTTTCTTATCTCCTTTTGTAAAGGATGGTCCAGTGTTTAATATGCTAAAGGAGGTTATAAAGGAAGCATTGAGCCAACTTTCTTTAACTTTTAGAGAATTCGAACGGCTCTTATCATGGCCGCCACTTAACTGCTTCCGGGGTTAAGGTGAATAAGGCGAGTGAAAGTGGATAGTGTGGGACAATCCGAACGCACTCAGGTAGTTTCTCACACTGTAGGACACGTGTAGTGCTGGCAGGGAAAAATAACATTTGTTATGGTTTGTAAAATGTCAGCACGTCATGCATCTCTGATGGTGTTAGCTTCAGCTCGGCTGGTTTTTTAAAGCAACACAAGATTATTTTTAGCGCAGAATTCAACGAGACAAAGTGAAGTGTTTTAAGGACAAGAAATCAAAAGTATCCTGACGAAGGAAGAAAGAAAGACTTCAGGAGTTTATAGACATCTGAATGAGAAGGCAGAGGATGGACAGCGTCTCAGGGCACACGATGTCTCTGTTCGATGAATACATGACGCATCAAGCGGGTTAAAAGGCAACAGAAGCACTTCAAGCTAGCACACTACAGGAAGAAGTTGTGTTGTATATTAGTCAATGAGAAAATGCTCCTAATTCTCTGTTGATTTTTTCCCCTGATGACTTTAAGTTAATGTCCATTTAATAAATTATCGTTTTTATTTTATTTTATTTTTTAAATAAAATATCATTTTTATTTTATTTTATTTTTAAATAAAATATCTCTTTTTTTTAAATAAAATATTATCATAAGGAAAAATCTATTTTCAAGACGGGAGAACCAGTGATTTACAAATCTGTGCCACAGGAAGTCAACGAGGATGTGGGCGGAGTCTGTAGGGAACCAAAGGGTCGCCGGTTCAAGTCCCAATGCGAAAGTTGGTCTGGTATGATGTGATTCGTTCAACCACTTCACGTGATTGGACCACGTTTTATAAACCAATCACACGCCTCTCTACTCCATGCATGCACGAATCCACACTCAAAGCATGAGCTGAAATCAGCTTCTGGACCAATAGTGCTATTAACAAATAATTTCAGTTTGTGTTTGTGGGGTAACATTTAAGAGAAGTTATGTTTAGCCATTAAGAGAGGAACAAACACTGCTGCTCACTGATTGGTCCCAGCAAGTTAAATCTGATATTTTGGTTAGTTTGGATGTGGAGCTCGACGTCTCAACGTTAACAAACTAGTTCACACTGCAGGTTCGTGCAAAGTCTCTTTGAAGTTTCCATTTTTGAATGAATTGGGCGCAACACAAGTACAAATGAAACGCTCGATTGATTGATTGATTGATTGATTGATTGTTGGCGGCAGCGTGCAGCTCCTGCTCTCACACGCTCACAAAGTTCAGGAGATTGAATGACAGCTTCGCTTGCTGCGTGACAGATGACGTTAGATCGAGCTCACTGTGGCTGATGGCGATAATGTAAGTGGGGAGTTGAAAGCGGTGACCTTGTAAATGTGCAGACAGCAAAACTCTGGACTCACGATGCATTTGTCAAAGTTCCTCTTGACGGTGACCAGCACGTTTCCCAGAGTGGTGCTGAGGTAAGAGGCCGGGTCGACGTTCTCGGCTGTCCACACGTGGTGGCTCATCTTCACCAGCATGTACAGAGAGTTGAAGCTGTCGATCTTGTCCCCCAGAGCGATGAGACTGTTGAGCTCCGTCTCGATGCTCTGGAAGATCTTATTCATCATCAGCCGCACCAGGTCTTTCCTGAAAGAGACAGAAAGGACGACAGCGACGGGACGTGAAGAATGATGCTTCCTGGCAGTGAAGACGGGTTACATCAGCAGCTGACGTGTGAGCTGATGAAGCTGATGATACTCACTCTGATGACAGAGAGTGTCTGTGTTCAGCCTGGGGGGCCACTCTTGACGGCGTGCCTCCGTCTGATTCTTCTGTTTCCGGCTGACGAGAGAAGAGACATAAAACAAAACGTGTGCTGACGCATGTCTGAACGATGCTGCGACTGAAAACATTCATGCGTCTGCTGTTGCTGCACATAGATCACATGAGAGGACAAGAAAAGTAATATCAGGAAGGACACTGCACATGACAATAGAAGCTAACCTAAAGGGAGGAAGAGATAATGCTCCCCCTGATGCTGTTTCCAGAAGCTTCACACTGATTTACCTGAGCAAGAGGCGGGACAACCGTCGGGTGCTGCTGCAGCTTAAAGAACTTGCTGATGAAGTCTTGTTCTGCAAGACACAGCGGCTCCAGCTCACTGAGGACCTGCTCAAAGATCTACAAAGACAGAAGAACTTTAGTGTTTGAATACAGAGCAACAGAAGTCAACAATGATGCATTTTCATTTATTATAGACACGTCTGAAGGTCGTCTAAATGTTCGATAGTGGCGCTGAAGCACGGCTCTCCAACCTCTCTTCATCTGAGAGCTACGTGCATCACATCGCTTTTGTTTATTTACGCAGCACACATCAGCTGAATTAAGCTACAGTGTGTAATAAGCCGATCAATAATGTTAAATTCACACCAATGTCCAAGAAAACATTTCTACTTTACACTGAATAGTGGGAAGACGTGCTTTTACTGTCGTTGGAATTATTTTACACAGTCAGCAAACCGATAGGTGAGCCACTTGTAGCGACCTGCAGCTAGCTAACGTGAGTGGCAGCTCAGCTAGCAGCTTCCTATCCAGACATCCTGCGGCTGCTAAAGTGCAAACAAGAAACACTTTTAACTTTAAATGTTGTTATTTAAGGTTTTTACTTGATTTAATTGCCGAGGCTGTTTTTGTTTGTGAGGGGTCGTGACCTCTGTGAATAATTCGGCGCGCACTCGGAGGCTTGAAAATCATGAACTCAAGAGTATTGAGTGTAAAAGCACCTCGGCTGCTCAGCTCGCAGCCTCTCAAAATGTAATGAATCCTGATTAGCATCATGGTATCAAGTATTTAAAACATGAAAGACGTGTTTGTTTGACTTGTTTTTACTGTCTTTACTTATAAAACTTGAACTCTTTTGATTTCTTCCTGCTTCCTCAGTTTTTTGCACAGCCGACCTCCACCTACATAGATTTATCTCCACTCCACATTGAATTAGTTGGGTTTGATCTCTGGCAGCGTCACCTTGTCAAACTTGGTCCTGTCGGCCACGTCCAGGTCGGACGCGGACATGTTGCCCATGTCGAGCAGCGAGGAGGACTGGGAGCGCCGGCTGTTGGCGCCCTGCACGGTCAGCTTGTTCAGACTCGAGGTGGAGCCTGTGAGCTTCCCAGAGCTGCCGTGAAGGCCTGACAACAAATACAGCAGGATTCAGCATCACAGGTTTACTGAGGGGGAACGAGTCGATCTGCAGGCTTGTGTGAGTCAATTATGAAATAAAATCCTCCAGAGGGCTGGAGGTAGAAATTGTTTGTTTTTTAGTCACTTATCAGAGTATGTGATGATGCATACAGCTGCTGTGGCAAGATGTAGCACAGACCAACACACTACATGGGGAGGTAATGGTTGTCAGAGCTTCAAGTGTTATGTATTAGGATTGCAGGGATTCCTTTTAGCGCAGCTGCGTAAGGCAAAGTGGAAAAAAAAGCAGAGAGGGTAATTGACAGAGAAAAGACTCAGTCAAATGGTCATACTTACTTTCTGTTTCCTGTTTGAGTGCACTCTCTTTCCGCGGAAGCGTGGCTGCAGCCAGTTAGAAAGGCAGGCATCAAAGACAGAGACAGGTTAGGCTTATAAACATGCAGCATGGGAAGGTGTGTGTATGTGTGTGTGTGTGTGTGTGTGTGTGTGTGTGTGTGTGTAGGGAGGGGGGGACAAGGCTAGATGTTAGACATACACAGCTACATATATGCTGACGTGCACTGCGGTGGTCGAGTTGTGCTCGTAGCTCAGACAAACCTTCAGAAAACAAAGTTTGTTTTCAGCGGGGGAAGCTAATACAGAGTGCAGAAAGCAGAGTTCTCTAAACCAAGAGTCCTGTCAGGAGGGTCAATATTCAGACGGGTGAAGAATCCAACACGTAAAGGTGCAACGGGGGGAAAAGAGTCGAATAACAGGCAGGAAATTAGCAAACACGAGTTGAGGAAAAAAAAATGCTTTTGTTGACGGAGGTTACACAGAAAAAAAAAAAGCTGGAAAAAGAACCGACTCTTTTAGTTTATGACACAAATAGCGCAAGAGGAGATCCAGAGAGGCAGGAAAAAATTCAAAACGTCTTGACGGGAACGACAAGCAAACGATAGAAAAACAAGAAACTTAACTAAAAAAAAACAAACAAGTAAAATACACGACTCAAAAAAATAAATAAAAAACAACAATAAACAAAACAGAAGACTGACATGCGTCCTGACACCTCTGACGTTCATCACTCTTACCAAACTTGCCCTTGGCTTCTTTTGTTGTCCCCGCCATCTTTATCTTCGCAACCTCAAAGAAGTCTTTGATTTCCCGTTCGTATAATCTGCTCATGTAGTCAACGTAGGTCTGGGAAAAATAAAAAATAAAATTAGGGGTGGGACTTTAACGCGTTAATTATGATGAATTAATTAAGACAACGATGCGTTAAATTTTTTTTAACGCATTTAATCACAGTTTGCCTCATAAACAGCCCGGAACTGTTTGTCATTGCTACATGCTAGTTTATCGCTAGCTATGTGCTAGCTTTGTGCTAGCTTTATGCTAGCTTTTTTGCTAGCTTATCGCTAGCTAATCGCTAGCATCGTGCTAGCTTTATGCTAGTTTTTGCTAGCTTTGTGCTGGCTTCGCCACAAGTACAAACAAGAAGCATTTGCAGCCTAAACTCGACTAAATGACTGTCTTCAGGACCAAAATTAGTAATTTAACATCTGATAAACTTATAAATTCACTCTCTAAATTGATCGCTCTGGACTGTAGACCACTATTAGTGGTAGAAGATAAGGGGTTAGATAATGTGCTACAGATAGCAACGTGTGATTCAACTTTCCAGCTGCTGTGCAGAAAAACTATTTCAAACAAGATCCAACAGCTTTATGAAACTGAGAAGCAAATAACACTGCATGCATTGTATTCATTCATCCACCAAAATCCATTTAGACTGAGAAGTGTTGCTGTTTAGGGCAAATATTGTGATGCACTTAAAATGTGATTAATTAATTAGAAGTCCTGAGTTAATTAGTTAAACATTTTGAATCAAGTCCCAGCCCTAAAAATTTAAAAAATAACATGTTTGGATGAAAACAACAAGTCTTGTTCAGCACTGAATAATAAAAAATGTTTCTCTTAATAACGGCGCTTCCTAAGACTTAAGTCGCTCGTGTATGTCTGGAAGCCATCTTAACATATTCAGCACGTATTTCTTCATTGTGTTGGTGTATGTAGTGTTAGACTGTGTCGCTGGTTCTGTTGGACCGACGTGTGTGATGTATTAGCGTCACTGACCCTGGACAGGCCTTCGTACTTCTCCCTGTGCGTGTTCTTCAGCCACTCCATGAGCTTGGCGTAGCGCAGCAGGTCTCTGTGGAGGGGGCTGTGTTTGGGCAGGGTCAGCTCGGCCGTGTGCTGCGACAGGGTGGAGCTCTGATCGTGGCCCTGAGTGACAGAGAGAGAGAGAGAGACAGAGAGACAGAGAGAGAGAGAGAGAGAGAGAGAGAGAGAGAGAGAGAGAGAGACAAACACTTGATTATGGAGAACAAATAATCAGTCTGTTTTTATCCACACAGATCATCGACCTCGCTCTCATTCACGTACGTTACCTCCTTTCACCTCGACACTGGATGCCTTCAGGGTCAAGCACATGTTCAAACCTTAAATTCAACGGAGCCCTCTTATTGTTCAGCATCCACTGTTTGTGCTGTGAGACATGCATGCAGAGCAGACGGGGCACGCGGGTTTTTAATGATGTGAGATCTTTCGAAACCAAAAGCCAAACAGAGCCCTCGGCCGATGAAGGTGAGCGGCGCCTTCGCAGCTTTGAGATGTTGAAAAGTTAGAAAAGGGCGTGCGTGCGTTCGTATTAAGCGGTGAGAGGCTCTCTGAGGTCATGAGATGTGAGTTGCTGTGAGATGGCGAACGTTAGCACAGAGGATGGGGCGGGCGGGGTGGTTGGGGGGGGGCAGTGGGGGGGGGGGGGGGTGCTGTGAGGGTACTCACTGGAAGCGACAGACAGGAGGACCTATAGAACTGAGGGATGGTCATTTTGAAGTGACTGAAGTGGTTGAACTGACACGGAGACAGAGAGCAGAGTGGGATGATTCAAAGTGAGCAAGGAAAGGAGGGACACAAGGAGACAAGGAGAAGGAAACGACCAAGCCCAGGAAGAGAGTCAGGGAGAAACAGAAGGAGAGAGAGTGCAGAAGAATCCAGAGGACGTCTAAAGATGTTTTAACTTTATGACACGTCGTTTCACTGCACAGGCGAGATGGACACAAAACAAGGATGCACTCTTCAAATTCACTTTTATAGACTTGATCTCTACTAAATCTCTCCCTTCCTTCCTGTTCCCTACCCTTTTTATCCATCTCCTCTTGAATGTTTTCGCCTTTTAATTTATCCCTTTACCTCACTGCTTCCTAGCCCTCTGTTGTCTTATTCATTTTAACATCTGGTTCATCTCTCCTTGATGCCGTGACGTATCTTTCAGATTTCACACTCTGATAAATCGACAGAAAAGTTGTTGTTTTTTTGTGACTTCTTAATATAAAACTAGATGGATTTAGTTAAACTGAGTGGTTCCAAACGTTCTGCAGGGGCCCCTTCAAAGGTTCCCCACATTAACCTGAAGGGTCCAGAGACCGTTCATGTGAGAAAAGACACAACAAACCCGCCTCTAGTTTCTGACCCACAGATTTATTTGAATGTGTTGAACCTTTGATTTTTGAGGGTTTGGAAAAGTGAAGCTTTGTGAGGTCCCAGTACAAAGAGCTCCGCCCCCCTCTGGACAACCACATGTCTTAAATATTCATCCTTATACTTGACCTTAAAGCACTCTGAAGTATTTCTATACGACCTGTGTGTTTATTTAATGCAAACTGTTGTGAACGTCTGACACAAGTAAGGCCGTCACTCAGAGACGGCGCCTGTAAATGAAGCTTAGAGAAATCAATGCATCACTTTCAGACGGGTTACAGCGCCTGTTACCTGGTGAACAAACACATTGTTGAGGTGATTTGTGAGGCGGCGGGCGAACGTGTCTCTCAGCTCTGCGAACAGGAGGTGCTGCTGCGTCACAGCCATCAGTTTCTCGTGACCTGCAGGAAGAACGCACGGAAAAAAAAAGACGTTCGTTTTACGCCGATTGCGAAACAACAATCTGCTACGATAAGCTGAGACGTGATGTTTTCATATAAACATCTTTATTTATCTGATCAGATTTGTTCGAAAAGTGGGCCGATTGTGTGAACCAACCGGGTCTGAGGGCGACGTTCATGCACTGCGACAGAGCCTCGGAGGCGTTAATGCACGCCTCGATCCCTTTAGGAGACATCAGGTCTCCCTCCTGCAGCGCTCGGATGTGTCCCTTTGACAGGTCCATGTAGTTCTGAAAGAAACACAGGACAGTCGCCAAATTAAGAGTACAACTCTGATGAGGGATAAATCTTTGCAAGGCGACGATTTTTATTACGGAAAATCATCAAAAAAATCTGAAATATCTTCATAAAAAAAAAAAAAAAAGGAAAACACTGAAAAATTTATAAAAATCAAAATGGCAATTTTTTTTTTTTTTTTAAGATTTGTTTTTGGCCTTTTTGCCTTTATTGTAGAGGGAGGACAGTGGATAGAGTCGGAAAGGGGGAGAGGGAGTGGGGAGAGACATGCAGGAGATGGGCCACAGGCCGGACGCGAGCCCGGGCCGCCCGCACGCGAGGACTGAGCCTCAATACATGGGGTCGTGCGCACTGCCGCTGCGCCACCGGCGACCCCCAAAATGGCAATTTTAATATGTTTTATTTAGACAGTGAAGGGCAAAACACACCAAGACAGACACTCACAACAAGACAAAATATTAAAAAATATATATATATAAATTAAAAAATAAATAAATAAATAATAATAATAATAAAAAGAATATACATATAAATTAAAAAAATTAATTAATAAAAAATATATATATAAAAATAAAAATAAATAAATAATAAAAAACATGTATATACACATACACACATATACATATATGTATTAAAAAAAACTGTGGCAGACTTGAGTTTCTTGAAAGCAGCTGAAGTAATCACAGAGGTGAAATCTGGCGCTCACCACTAAGAACTGGATCTCGTCGAGCAGTTTGCCGTTGTTGGTGTTGCTGATCTGGATCAGGCGGTTGCTCTGGGAGATCTGGTCCATCTGCTCCTTGACGCTCTGCAGCATCTCCTCGTAGCTGCTCAGCTTCCCCTCGATGGTGTCCACCTCGGACAGAGCCTCGTCCAGCAGCTGCATCAGGATGTTCACCTGCTTCTCCGACGCCATGATGGACTGGATGTTGGCCTGAAAGTTGACGACACGTATGAGCGACTTGACGAGACATCTTGTCCTTCTTTTCGTCCCGGTTTGAAGGCTCCCAGCTCCTTCACTCACCCCGTCCAGGACCTGCAGCTCCCTGGACAGCTGCTCTGCGAAGGCCTCGGCGTTGGAGACGGCGTACTCGCACATCTCCATCATGCCCTCGATGTCCTGCTCCTCTCTGGTGCTAAGCTCCTGGTACTCGTCCAGAGCATCCTCGTCGCCCCCGGCAACGCTCTGACTCTCGCCGCTGGGCACAGACTCTGATCCCCACAAAAAAAAACAGAGGCGAGGGAGTGTCTTTGTTAAGAAGACAGACGAGGAAAGTTCAAGACACAACACGAGACAACTACGGACAAAACAAACAAACAAACAGAGACGTTACAGTGAGATGTGAGATGTGATTCATGAGTCGGTCACATTTTAAATAAACTCAACTCTGACTCTTACTAATCCTCCTCCAGCCGGTGCAAAGAGTAAAACTGCATCTTAAATCTGAAGTTAAAGCACATGTGACTCTCGTGTTCAAGCAACAATCAAACGTCGGTCATCTACTTTAAGAAACACAGCTGCTCCCTGCTCCAGAAAAACTACACCAAAACACTTCCTGGAAGCTTCTGTGACGTCACGTGAAATGAATGAAGACGTGTAGATACAGAAACAACATGAGCTGAATGTGTGTAATGACTGTTACATCATGCCAGTCTGTGTTTAGAGTGAATTATCTCCAGACAGGAGGAGCTCGGAGGAGGTGAGGGGGGGTCTGATGGAGAGGAGGGTTAAAGAAAAATGGAGCGAGGGGTGAGGAGAGGAGAGGAGAGGAGAGGGAAGTGAAGTCCTACCAACCTTCCGCTTTAGGAAGTTCTGGCCGGAGAAAGTTTAAGAGAGGAAAAAAAAGTGAGAATAAAGAGGAATTTAACACAGAAAGCCACAAAGCAAGATACAAAGAAGAGGCTGAAAAAAGTCCTTTTTAAAACATGCTTTGAACAAATCAACCAAAATCCAGCAGGGACACAGAGCACAAGTGGGCAGCAGCTCTCTCACTTTTTTACAGGTGATAATCACCAACAGCTTGACGTGTTAAACACTGCGGCTCGGTCACGGCTTCACAGTCCTGCAGGGACGGTCTCTGAGGACGTCACTGGACTGGGAGCCTAAATCCTCTGGAGGAGGTTCCTCGGCTGGATCGTTAACCGGAACCTTCTGTGACTGCGAGTGTGTGTGTGTCCGTCACACTTCACAGCACTACGTTTTACTTTTTAATTTCTCTCTCTCTCTTTTTTTTTTAACGTCGTCTTTATTCATTTTTATAATCTTACATTTGAATATGTTTTATATGATAAACTTTTCTTTTAGGGTCGGTAGTTTGAAAGTGGCATCCTCTCCGTGCTCGCTCTGAAGCCACGCCCCCACGCCATTGGTCCTGAGGCTGATTCCAGCTCATGCTTTGAGTGTGGGCTCGTGCATGCATGGAGCAGAGAGGCGTGTGATTGGTTTATAAAAAAACGAACCGTCATCCAACATTGGTTGAATTCTTACAGCTGCTCCAGATGACAGATTTTCTTTGTTCCTTTTTCAGAGCACCTGAGTTATTAATTACTGTCAGGACCTAAAGACAGTTCACGCTGCAGAGAGAAGCTCGGCTGAAGCCCCCTCGCTGCCCCGTGTGTTAGGAAGCCTCGGAGCTGTTTTGGAGAGGGGGCGGAGCTTCTGTTCAAGTCTTTCTGAAAGGGGAACACTGACGCAATCAGGATGTAAAAAAAAAGTGAGCTGACAACAAACGGAGCAGCTCAGCTCGCTGCGAGCACACACGCCGAGGTTCTTTAAATAATCAAAAACATCAGAAGAAGAACTTTAATAAACTTCACTAAAACTTTACGAAGGAATATGAATAACGACAGTGTTTAACATAGAGGAAAAAATGCTGCTCATCTTTTATTTATCACGCCCAGCTCTACACACAAACACACACTTTGACTTTAAACAAATATAATCAAATCATGGACAGAGGCATGCGCTCACAGAGGAGTCTGAAGACGGAAAAAAAAAGGTTTCTGACCTTCCAGCAGCTGAGAACTGACATTCACAAACTCCACCTTCTTCCTCAGGTATCTCTGGTTCAGCTTCCAGATGCACGAGATGAAGGAGTTTTTCTCTGCCGTGCTGCTGGCCACCCAGCGGTACACTTTCTCAAAGTGGAGATCGAATTCAGGGTTCTCCTAAACCGGAGAGGAAGAAACGTTGAAGAGGGAGGACGTGAACGAGAGAGAGAGAGAGAGAGAGAGGGAGAGAGGAGAGAGAGAGAGAGGAGAGGAGAGAGAGGAGAGAGAGAGAGAGAGAGAGAGAGAGAGAGGAGAGAGAGAGAGAGAGGAGAGAGAGGAGAGAGAGAGAGAGGAGAGGAGAGAGAGGAGAGAGAGAGAGAGGAGAGAGAGAGGAGAGAGAGAGAGAGGAGAGAGAGAGAGAGGAGAGAGAGAGAGAGAGGAGAGAGAGAGAGAGAGAGAGAGAGGAGAGGAGAGGAGAGAGAGAGAGAGGGAGAGAGAGAGAGAGAGAGAGAGAGAGGAGAGAGAGAGAGAGGAGAGAGAGGAGAGAGAGAGGAGAGAGAGAGGAGAGAGAGAGAGAGAGAGAGAGAGAGAGATTGTTTCTCTGACCTTGCTCGCATCTTTGGCATCGACTTCAGTCAGGTCTCTGAGCTCCCACGTCAGCTGTCTTTTATAAAAGTCTCCTTTGTCGGACTTCTTCACTTTGACCACTTTCACCTGGACGGGCCTCTCCGTGCTGACTGAACGCAGGGAAACAAAACAAAGACAATACTTCAGGAACATTTACTTTGATTATGTGGACTTCCTTAAAGCCGTTTACAAAGTTTAGCTCATGCACCTGTGGCACACAGGAAGCAGTTCTTCTTCTTCTTCCCCGCCTTGCAGACGTTGACGATGCCGAGGAGACGCTCGTCGTTGGGGGTGAAGATGTCTCTCTGGAGAGCGTGCTTGATGGCTGTCATGGTGGATTCTGTGTGTAGAACACATAACAGTTTTTATTATGAAGACTATAAGGGACACGCATCCGTTACACATGTTTGAGTTACACTGACAAATATGAATCTGAAGAACATATCAAGAATGACAGGACTTATGTCCCAGCAGGAGAAAACTCCTCCATGCATGACGAGACTATCAGCCGATCCAGAACGCTGCTGCTCGAGTCCTCACTAAGACCAAGAACGTGGATCACATCAGTCCAGTTCTGAGGTCTTTACACTGGCTCCCAGTCTGTCAAAGAATCCAGCTTAAAACACGAGAGGGACCTTCTGATTCATTGTGAACCATCCAAAACCGCTCAGATCAGATCTGCTTCCTGTTCCCCCGAGAGTCCGAACCAAACATGGAGAAGCAGCGTTCAGTTTTACGCTCTGTAGGTAAAACTGCAGGTCCGCTGACACTCTGTGACCTTGTATCTGCTCTTTATTAAATAAAGTCATCGTATTAATCGTGCTGCACGATGTTGAAAAAAGCAGACAGAACAATAACCTTTCAATTCGGCGATACATACAGCAAAATAAAAAACACACATTATAAAATGTTCACATCAACAACAAAAAAAAGAAAGAAAATGCTACTGAAAAAAACAAAATGAACTTAAATTAAGTAAATAAAATTATATAGACATTTATCTTAGATAAATATATTATCTTCTTTTTAATTGTTAATAAAAATATCTCCACTATTTCCTGTTGATGCTTTTTAAGTCTTGTGTGAACTTTAAATTCCCCTGTGATCATATCAAAGCAACACCAGGACAACATAAACAACGGTTGTTGTTTACAATATTAATTTAAATGTTTTAAAAATATTTGAAGTTGATGTCTACACGTTAGCAAACAGGAAATCAGAGGATGTTAGCTTTAAAACAGGCGATGTGGCAAACAAACCGAGGTGTTAAAACACAGATATGTGTTGATATTTCATGTCAAACCGATGTCACTCATTGTTAAAAAGAGATAAAAGGTTCTAATGTCCTCTCTGTGTCTGTTAGCTTCATGCTAAGGATGTTCTGTTTGCTTCAATCTGCTAGCAACTGTTAGCACCCGTTAGGCTAGCTACGTTAGAATCGTTTTTTTCAGATGAATTAATCTAAAAAACTTTGATGCGTTGGGATATACTTTTTTTTTTTTAAATCTTGTTTGACAGATTTATTTTAGTCACCAGCTCCTACCTTGTATTATCAGCCCTCCAGCCCTTAGCAAAGCACCACCCCTCCCACTTCCGGGTTGAGTTGTCACAAGATTCAACAAAAGGTGTCAACATCCGCTTCATCCTGAATCCCAAAATTAAAAAAACAAAAACCCAATGACATAAAAAATTATAACTTTATTGTATTATTGGGATGATAAATTATTGATTTCGTAATTTAATCTTCTTATTTTTATTTTATTTTAATTCGGTAAAATTGTTTAAAGTCCTCGGGACACCAGGTGGCGTTATCAATCCAACCTTAAAATCTCCATTCTGCTTTTGTTTTCACCTTTTGAGTCATTCCTTCTTCTTCTTTGTTGTAACATAAAAGTGACAGATCATGTTTAGCAGCAGCCCGTAGAGGAAATCCAGTGTGAATGTCAGTGAGTCAGGGATGAACAGCTGATCTGCTCACAGCACCCTGGGGTGAACACAACACTGCTGAAGTTATTGTGCAAAGACAGACGCACAGATTTCCCAGCTGGTGGACGACGACTGTGCTGTCATCAACACTTAAACTCAGGCTTTACTGCTGTTTGTGACACATGAATGCAATGGAGATGTTTCAAAACAGCCAAAATACAAACAACTTATGGGCATATCGACACAGTGCATGTGCATAAAGAAAACTTGAGATCATAGACATTTAATCGTATTGTTTTTATCATATTACTCAAACAAAGAACCCAGTGTCGAGTGTGTGTGTGTGTGTGCGTGTGTGTGTGTGTGTGTGTGTGGCACAAATGGTCCCCAGCCTGCATTTTGGACACCCCTGTAATCATTTCAGGCAAAACGTTTCTATGTTTTGAGCTCTGCGGTTTGTTACATTTGGGCTCATTGTTATATTTTGAGTAGAGATGTTTTCATTTTTTAAAGGGAGTCCCAGAAATAGTTTGGGAACCACGTCATCGAACCATCTGCGCCCACTCCAGGATCTTTTTTTTTTTTTAAATCCACAGAGTTCAAAAAAAGAACCGGGAAAGGATTCCTGTTTTCACCTAAGCAATCAAAGATCTCTTACTTCTTGTTAAGTTTACTTTTTCATAATGATTCAGTGACTTCATTGTTCTCAAGTCAAATATATGTTAGACGTTTTAGTTTTAAGAAAATATCATTCATCCATGTAATTCCACTTCCTCAAAGACAGATTGAAGCTTTGCAGCCCAGAAAAGTTCTGCAATTTGCTCCAAAGAAAACCTGAATAAATTCTTACTGAATGTTTTTGGGGTTTTTTTTTTTTGTTTGTTTGTTTTTGAAAGGTGTTTTTGTCAGTGTAACGTTCAGCTGGACTGAACTTTCCTCCCTAAGAGCTGTATACCAGCTCCTTGTCAGTGGGTCTCTGGTTAGAGATAATAGTACAGAAGCAGGCAACTGAATTCCACATAGTGTGTGTGTGTGTGTGTGTGTGTGTGTGTGTGTGTGTGTGTGTGTGTGTGTTTCTGTCTAGTTTAAAACAAACATGTAACCATTTCTTCTTGTTATATTGTTTAAAAATGATTAAATATGTGTGCGTCATCCCCTCCATTAAAACAGTAATGTTTTTTTGGCCAACATGTGTAACACACATCTAAACATCGAACGCGCGCACACACACACACACACACACACACACACACACACAAACACACACTCACAAAGTCCGATTATCTTCCTTCTGTTTTTATATCACATGTTGTGCTCTCCTGTTGTCATGATTCACCCTCTGCGTGCGCTCTTCTGGCACTCACTGACTGTATATTCTGTGAATGTCAAAGGTCTGTAGACAGCGCTGATGTGTGTGTTCCTACAACACACTGACGTTAACACAAAAACAAAAAAAATATTTAACCAGGCTGTTTGTTTAACAGCAGAGAGACTTTAATTATAGAAAAGCATAAGTGAAACAAGAGAGCGAAACATGCTGACATGCAAGAAAACAAAATCTGAATACACCACTCATCGTACTCCTGCAGTATGTAGCCGTCATATAGACTGGTGTAGTTTTGAGTCCTAAAACCAGGAAGTGAGTTAGCATTTTGGCGCCATGGGTTCCTAACTCTAAAAGTCAATAGGAATTTTGAATGTGTTTGTGTTTAGACGCCTGAAATAAGGTCTGTGGTTAACACAAGCTGAAGAGATGTTGATGTTTTGTTAGATGAGATAAACTACGTTAGCTAAGACCCCACTTGTGAATTTTAAAGTTTTTACGCGAACTTTAAACGGCCGTTGCTAACGAGTAGCTAAGTGAAACTACAGTGGTTGTCATGGAGACATTACACGTCATCACGCCGGGAACTCTCTCCCTAATCCTCTTTACAGCCTCTAGTCATGTTTTTCACTGTTCTTGTAAATATTAGGTTAATAAAACAACTTATTAAGCTAACGTTTAGCTAGCTTGTCAAATCCACTGATTAGATTGATGAAGCATAACGGTCGTGACGTCATTACAAACCGACCGCGGTGTAGTTACCTAAAGCGTAACGTTAGCTTTTTACTTCTCTGGGCTGCGTTAACTCTTCAAACTTCATCTAAATGATGTTCATCTGTAAAGATTATCTAGCTGAACTAAACAGCTACATATCAAAAACGTGTGTTTGACACACAGATTATTTTCTGCAATCATCCTAAATCCAATGCAAAAATCCAACAGGCAGATTTTCGTAGGAACCACTGGCGCCATTTTTTCGGGTTGGCCTACAACCCGTCATTACTATACCAGTCTATTGAATGCACCATTCTTCACCGGGTCTTAGTAATGTGGAATGTACTAATTTGGTCTTTGGGCAGGGGGAGTCGTTGACTTTGTTTTAAATCAAAATTCAAAGTAAGATTAACTTCAGCATGATGTGTTTTTCGTCAAGTTATTTAACATTTTAAAGACTGAATTGAAGTCTGATGGTTGTAGTGTTTTTAATACCTTAATATAGTTTTTGTAATTTCACCCCTGCTTGTAGCAAAATGGATTTTACCAAACAGTATTTAAAGCTGCTGTTTGTGCAGAACAACATTTTTGCCAGTCGACTGAGAACCCTCTTTTGAACATACATGTTGTAATTTTACATTGTGATTTTTGTTTGTGTTGTGCTACTTGGGGATATTCTGCGTATTTCGTTTTGTTGTGGTTTTTCATGGTGTTTTGGTGTTTAATCCTTTATCAGGTAAGTGACTATTTTTGGTAATTCCGTACACATTACATATGGCCACCCGTCTGCACCTCAGTAAGGTCGAGAAGCATGTGATCCTCACTCAGCCAATCAGAAGAGATCACCCTACGTCACTGATCCTGCTATTGTGGCATTTGAACCAAATATGCTAACTTTGTCCATGTTTATTTTTCTAAATGAACTGAAACATTAAAAAAAAATTGTTTTAACAGAAATAAAATTCTGTTATGCCCCCAATAACACTCTGAGGTTGAATTTTTGAATTATTTTAAGTATTTCAATGAGTGCCCTATAAAGGGTTAACCCTCAAAGGACATCATTGGTGGCACATAGAACTGCTGTTGGAGTCACAACGTAATTTTTAATGTAGTCTATTTCATTAACATTTATTTTTAAATAACCTATCAAGTGCCTGCGTTGCCCCCTGCAGGTGGGAGGTGTTCCCACTGACTGACCTGTCAGGACACGACCTGCAGATGTGACTCGTGATGCGTCATGAGCAAAACATGCGACTCTCAGAGCCGACGCTTTGTAGTGAATCAGAAGAGCCCACTCTCAGTTTTTTCCTTCAGGGCAGAACTTTGTTTTGACCCCATGTGAATGAGACAGCAGATGATTTGCATTTTTGTATTTGTGAAATTAAAAAGTTTGATTAAAATATTAAGCACGAATAAATATGCTTTTGTTACAGAATAAATGCACAGAATGAGGCGATTAAAAGGGTTTATCATAAAAACAGTGAAAGCAAAAGGAGTTTTCAACACACAAACCATTCCTTTTTGCAAAGTTAAGCTAAAAAATGAGGCGACAAAAGATCCTAAACTAAGAGCCGTTTGGGAGTCGAAAGAGCCGACTCTCTGAAAAGAGCCGAACTTCCCATCACTAGATGTGACTTACGAACAAAAGGGCTTTAAACGTCAGCCGTGCGGTGTCAGGGGACGGGGATAACATCTGAGTGATCTACATTTGACATTCAGATAGGTGATTAAAGGCTCATAGCATTTTCTTCTCTGTTTGGAATCAGAAACATTTGAGTTGCTATCTGATGGCATTTAGCGTAGGCCTTTAATACGCTTGAAGAAGGCACAGTGTTGTTTTCTGTTGTATTGTCAGAGCAGAAAACAAATGCAAACCTGAATAAATATAAATATGCGCAGGCTGACTTATTTATACAGCTTGCATGACTTTACAAGTGGGAGTCATATCTTGTTTACATTCTTATAGGATAACGGTGGAAAGATGTGCATCAGATTTTTATGGAGAAAACGTTATCCATAAAAGTCCATTAAAATATGATGAAAGACACCTAAGAGCACACCTGCCCACACTCACATAAAAATACAGATTATAGTTTTCATTTGCTTTACAATCAAAGTATCGTTCCTCATAAACTGTTAAAGCTTGTGGGTCTGACTAATATCTACAGTTAAAGTTCTAATGCACTCAATCACTATTCTCCTACATAGAACAAGTCAGAGATATGATTTAGCACTGCACTAGTATTTATAGATCCACTGTGTAGTGTTGTATAAAAGCACAGACATGCGAAAATTAGCTTATGTGCTAACTCCGGCATTTTTACATTGCTGCTTTATGCTGACATGTTGATGAATATGCATTGTCCTAATTGAAATAAATAAATAAATACGTGAGACACAAACTCAGAACATTTAAAACGGAGCATTTTTCTCTGTGTGGTTAAGACTTAAGCAGACCACAAACAAACGACTGGATGGATTTAGTTCACATGTTGTGGGTTGCACTATTTGCACTATCTGCTACACTACAACGCACTACCTCACCTTTTAACTTAATCTGTATTCTGTTTATATTGTTAATACTTTAATTTATCCACATCCTGCCTCCATGGTGAAATACTCACAAGTGCCCTCGTCTGTCGTTCGTTATTTGTTCTCCCAAATGTCTTTAGTTAAGTTATTCGTTTTATAGTATTGCTTTTTTTATTGCTGCTTTTTTTTAGTGCTCTTTTTATGCACTGGGGGTTGGAGGGATTGCAATTTCATCTGTGCTGCATGTTTAACATGGAGCATATTTGACAAACAAAGAACCTTGAACCTTGATAGAAACTCAGGTTACCCAAACACATGTTCAAAAACACTGCAAAAGTGATTTTTTTTTTTACAATATGTCCCCTTTAAAGCAACATAAGGCCCTGTGTCAGCACTCACGACCTCCCTTTCAGATTGTTTTTAAACCTTGTTTAATGTTGCTGATTCGAAGGTTGACTTTCACTTCTGTCAGTATCTTTTATTAGGACTGTTTTAATTTGCTTCATGTGCTTCATATTTGCATTTATTTAAAAAAAAAAAGTTATCAAGACAATATTAAAACAACGTAACTAGCATGTCGATAGTACATTGTGTCAGCCAGTGGAACTGATCTAATCTCCAGATATAAATTGAAAACCTTCGGCCATCAGAATCAAGTGTTCATCCAGACCATTTGTTTAAAGTTTGGAGAAGAGCAGAGACCTCTCGGTGACCTTCTAGTGTTTTCACGAGTGTAGCTTTTATAGGAAGAAGGACGTAATGTTAGCACCTGACCTCTGCTGCAGGTATCAGCACAGAACGGAGGAGGGCAGGTGTATAAAACCTTTTCTTCTCGTTTGGTAACCTCATCCCCAGGTAAGTCCTTTGTTAGCCTCGTAATGACACGCGGCGGAGAAGAACGCAAGCATGAGAGCCGCTATTACCCGAGGAGTGCGTTGTGTGTGTGTAGGCCTAAAGCTCTCTGCTTGTTAGCAGGGTCGAGTGTACGGGCCATTTTGTTTTAAAGTTATCATGTAATGATTCAAAGAGTGAGTGTGTGTGTGTGTGTGTGTGTGTGTGTGTGTGTGTGTGTGTGTGTGTGTGTGTGTGTGTGCTTCCTGTTTGTTTGTCAGAGGTTTGAGTTAGGTCAGAGAAGGAGAGGGATGGATGGATGCATGGATGGATGTATAGATGGATGGATGGATGGATGGATGGATGGATGGATTGGTGGATGGATGGATGGATGGATGCATGGATGGATGATGGATGGATGGATGATGGATGGATGGATGGATGATGGATGGATGATGGATGGATGGAGGGATGCATGGATGCATGGATGGATGGATGGATGGATGCATGCATGCATGGATGGATGGAGGGATGCATGGATGGATGCATGGATGGATGGATGGATGGATGGATTGGTGGATGGATGGGTGGATGGATGGGTGGATGGATGGGTGGATGGATGGGTGGATGGATGGATGGATGGATGATGGATGGATGATGGATGGATGCATGGATGCATGGATGGATGGATGGATTGGTGGATGGATGGGTGGATGGATGGGTGGATGGATGGGTGGATGGATGGATGGATGGATGATGGATGGATGATGGATGGATGATGGATGGATGGAGGGATGCATGGATGGATGCATGGATGGATGTATAGATGGATGGATGGATGGATGGATGGATGGAGGGATGCATGGATGGATGCATGGATGGATGGATGGATGGATGCATGCATGCATGCATGGATGGATGGATGGATGGAGGGATGCATGGATGCATGGATGCATGGATGGATGCATGGATGGATGGATGGATTGGTGGATGGATGGGTGGATGGATGGATCGGTGGATGGATGGATGGATGATGGATGGATGGATGGATGAATGGATGAATGGATGGATGGATGGATGGATGGATTGATGGATGGATGGATGGATTGGTGGATGGATGGATGGGTGGATGGATGGATGGATGGATGCATGCATGGTTGGATGGATACATAGATAGATAGATAGATAGATAGATAGATAGATAGATAGATAGATAGATAGATAGATAGATAGATAGATAGATAGATAGATAGATAGATAGATCTGCTTTAGGGCCCTTTAATGCATTTTTTAAAATCTTTTTATCTGGTTACATAACATACTGAAAGTAATAATGATGTCTCGAAATGACCAAAAAAAACAAAAAAAACATTGGCATAATGACTGCTAATTGCTTTGTTCATATCACTAATGCCTGACCCCGCAGCCACAACAAACCAAGTAATGAACCGCATGAGACAGTTTGTGATATCAGAGTAAAGTGAAACTTTTGCACAGATCGGCCATTTTTATTCTCTGTGCAGAGGAGTGATGTCTAAGAAAAACTCAGGGTGCGGGGCTTGTTGCATTTAAAGAGACACACACACCAAAACAGAGCGTTCAGAGAGAGCTGGTTCCTACAGGGTCACAAACCTCCTCTGCTGCTTGACTCATGTTATATTTGGAGCAAAGCTCAGAAACACAGATGATTCATTTAGACCACAGGGGGGCGCTGTTTGAAAAGGTGAAAAAAGGGGATGATATGTTCCTTTAATACAGTTTGGATTTTGTAAAGCTAGATCGGCTTCTTTTTTTGTGTTTTTCGAAGGAAGCTTATTTTGAGTTGTGAAATTATTTTTCATAATTTCTGAAGAAATTCTTCATACTAAGCTCATACTTTGTTCTCCTTTTTTTTTTTTTTAAAGTTTTTATAATTCAATTCAAACACTGCATGATGAACCTCACTCCCATTAATGTGTCTCATCACAGTGAGGGAAAGAGGACTGATTATTGCATGCTTCAGTCATCAGATATGCCTTCACTGGAAGTTGTGAATGGGCTAAGATTGAAAATGGCGATCAATGTAATGATGGAGTAAAATGATGATGACAAATTATATGATATAATCACACAATTGTTGTAATATACGTCCAGCTTACAATCAATATTTGTTACTAGACAACGTTCAGACTAATTAGCATGCTATAAAGCAGATCCTCCGATGCAGGTACAATACTTATTATTATTATTATTATTATTATTCATTATGACACCAATCACTTCTGGTTTGGATCGTGATGCATAGATAATTTCATCCGGCGACAAAGAAGTGTATTCGAAGAGTGAGCTTAGCGAACACGTTTAGCTTAGCATCAAGACCGCCTCTAAAACAGAAAACACTAAAGACCAACTCAGGAATTTAACAGAAACAATAAACACAGGAAGTGAGAAACACAAAGGAAGGAAAAGATCAAATAAAAGTTTAAACTCCAATATGCAACAAAACAAGGAAAAACAAACTAAGAATCTGTGATAGAACTCGATGTTGGACAATTTAAAACTCTTTAACTGAAGGCAAATGTGCAAAAATATATTTTTTAAATAATCGGAGAGAACATGGAGATGCTATAAAAACCACAATGAAGAACATTTTTCTATTTATTGACTCCTAAGTTCCTGATGATGTTGATGAGATTGGAAAGAAGATCCAGGTGTCAGTGAATCACAGAGAGTAACCTTCGCTCAACACCTCTGTGGTTTCTCCAATTAAAGAGTCGGATTAAAACAGCCGACTTTTACAACAACAGAGAAACTCAGCGAAAGGTCGTAACCTTTTTATGACTCCTCGGGAGAAAAGAAACACATCAGGGGACGTTTCATTGAATCTGACAAACAAACAAACAAACACAGAGGTTCTTAAGAAATGTGAGGATGACGCTGCAAAATGATAAATGTTGGCGTCCTGATGATCTCCGTAGATTAAAGAGAGCGGAGAGATCAGTGTGGGAGGATATTGAGGGTGTGACTCTCTGGAATCACTCAGTTAGCAACACACTCCATTTGTTGATCAGATATCTGAGGACATTAACAGGGTGGGACTTTTCTTTTCCCATCTGTTTGCTTTGTCTCTTGTTTTCTGCTCCTACATATTTCTTAATTATTGTGTGATTAAAGTATCATTAAAAAAAAAACCATAATATTTGTGCATCCAAACAACATAAGTAATGCAATGTTGGCCGTATGACCCCATGCACAAAATCTCAGTGAAAACAATCTTCTCTTTCACTGACTCTGCCATTACTTCCGTCAAACGCTGCATTCTTTCTCTGGCCAGCAGGGGGCAGGTCTGTGTGTTGCATTAGGGGAAACCAACTTGCACTTGCACCTGGATCGATTCCCTCAGTAAACATTTTCCTGATATGTTTATGATCTCAATCTTTAGTTTCAAGTCTTTTTTTTAAAATAGCCTCCAACATGATGTTTGTGAAGAAACATTAGAGGAAGATTCACACCTTGTTAGCTTTCTGTCTCTAATGTATAAATCTGTTCGGCTGAGGTCAGCTAATAATACAACACAACATTGATTATTGCTAACTGACAAATGTATTCATTGAACACAGTCGCTTATATGCACATTCATGTCTACTTTGGGTACATCTGTGTAAGGCATGACGAACACGTCGACTTGACTCTGAATTAACAAACATCCATTCTTAGCTCAATCTGATTTACCTAAATATGGTCACAGTTTACTCCACCCTCGGATAAGTTCATCTTCTATGGTATACAGATTTAAATTATATATTCACTGAATTTTATGTTCGTACCAATTCGTACAAACACACCTCGACCCTTACCTTCATCTCTTCATTTCAATCTCTGCCGAGCATTTAAAAGTTATATATTCTAAATTCATGACCTTTGTTTTGCTCTCTGTTGGTGAACGACCATTTAACAAGACTCAAGAGCAACATTTATCATTAATGAAAGTCCAGTCAGTGAAGATGATATTCTTCATCACATCTGCAGCTAACACCTCCTCCATTAGTGTCTGGACTCCACGGGGGGTATCGATCACGCTGTCGCTCAGGGCAGACATCTTCCTATCACGCCGTCCTCCTGTGGAGTTACAGCTTCTTATCACAGCGATGTTAATTTTTTTATCTTAGATTTATTTACTTGTCTCCTTGATTGAACCAACCATGGTCAGGAAACAAGATGGTGACTTCAAAACAGTTATTTATTGGATTTTATGTTTGTTTATTTATAATTTATTTAACTACTGAACAAGTGCCAGATGTACTGCTCTTAGTGTTTATAGCAGGGGTGTCCAAAGTGCGGCCCGGGGGCCATTTGTGGCCCTTGAGTGGATTTTTTGTGGTCCTTGACTTCAAATCGAAGAATCAGAAGATTTTGGCCCCAGGCCTCATCAGATGGCATATTTCGTTCTTTTTTTCTTCTTCATGTTAGCGAGGGAGACCTATAAAAGCCTGACTATTCTTTCCAAAACATTAGAACACAACAGTTTTCCCACTGCAATTAGTTATTGTGTATTTACATTATTTTTTGAAGAGGTCAAAATACAAAAAGTTCCTTCCAATATTTAAGAAAAGCAAACAAACAAACCCTGTGGCCCGTGAGCGATTCTAACGCGACAATTTTGGCCCGCAAGAAAAAAAGTTTGGACACCACTGATTTATAGCAAAATGCTAATTTGCAACACTTGTCCAAAGGAGGGTTTTAAAAATAACAGAGACAAAAAAATCCACCATGCAGTCGATGACATCGTGATTTCTATTTCCACATTTTAGTCACAATCCATGTTTGACAGACGTTTGATCTCCTGGGCTTCATTAGTGTTGTTCTTTTTAGCTTGTAAATGTACTGACGGACCGCTCGCCCGCTGCAGGGTTAGCATGTACGCTAGCTGCTTTTACTACACACAGCTTCCTGTTCAACACAAAGCTCGCCTTCCAATAGTTGCTTTTCATCCCAAGATGCATTTAAAGCCTTAACACAAGAAAGCATCTTTTTGAAAGCAGAAAAGAAGTTGAGCATTCACTTCAGACGACGACATTTTGATGTAAACAAGCTGTGTAGTACACATGTCAGACCAGCAGTTGGCGCTGTGACTTTGTAATGAAACGACACACGATGTACACGTCCAACACGTGTGTGGAAGAACGATGAGGAGGGGGAACACGCCACCTCTCCACACAAACAAGTCACCAAATCAACCAAAATATAAAAATCCAGTCAGTGGACAAAGTCACCTCCACACATGCGTGGAGGCCCAAACGTGATGGAGCTGAATCACATTTTCTAATGGTTTATATTTTACAGAAATGTGACTGACTTTTTTTTAAGATTGCTAACATAATGTAGTGCTTTGTGGAACATTAAAAACACTTTCACACAGAATAATAAGATGTACTCTCCTGCTGTGGTTGTGTTGAAGTCATCATGTGACTTAAGTTCATTAACAGGTTAAAAAAAAAAATCTATGGTCTTCATTTTGCAGGATAGGCGTCTTACTCATGTGTCACTGTGGTACAGCTAGATGATGATGATGATGATGTTTATGATATGACTTTTAAATTGTAATATTTCTCAAGAACAAGCTGTAAAGATAATCTGATATTCCCAAAAATATTACACTGCATCATTTGTTTTTGCGGATCATTTTCGGGGGAAGCTCAAGCGTGAAATAACACCGTCCATCCGAGGGCGAGCTGAGGTGAGACACAAGATATCAAGCGGAAATGTATTTCTAATCACATCGTTAAAAGCTGAGTCTTTAAAATAAGTCACGATGATCAGTCACCAATGAAGGAAGCCCACACCTTCGCTTTTCTCCACCAGACGGTGACCTTTTCTTTTCAGAAACTTTGGATGTCTGAAGCTAACTTAAAACAGCTGGTTTCATTTTAACACCAAATATACTTAATAATAATATAACAATTATAATAATATAATATAATAATATAAGGCGTCTATATAGAAGTAATATGGACGCCTTGAGTGGACGTGCATCAGTTCTGTCACCCTCGAGTGCTTGCTGCGAATGCGATTTTCTTTTGAGCGCTTCCAAACAAAGTCGGAGCTTCCTCGAATGTGAATCGAAATGATCAAACAGATTCCAGATCCGACTGCTTCTGATTGAATATATGCAATATCTGATGAGTGTGAGCAAAGTGATCATTTATGTTCACAGCTCACAAACATCCGGCTGAATAATCTGTTGTGTCGTTCACAGGATTATGAGGTTAACAAGGGGCAGCAGCAGCTCAGACTGTAGGGACTTGGGTTGGGAACCGGAAGGTTGCCGGCTCAAGTCCCGGCACGGACCAAGTCTGGAAACTGGTTTGGTAGCTGGAGAGGTGCCAGCCCACACCCCAAGCTTTGCCAAGGTGTCCTTCAGCAAGGCACCGAACCCCAAAACTACCCTAGAGCGCACTCTGAGACCTCTCCATTAATGCATGTCACAAGGACCCTGTTTGTGCACGAGTGTGTATCTCGGCTAATGTGTGTGTTCATTAGAACCGAATTTCCCCTTGTGGGATAAAAATTCAAAAAAGTCCTGGTGGTCGGCTTTTTCGCCACCCGTACCACAGTGGTCGACTGTAGTTTGCCCAAAGCCCCCCTTAAGGTGGGCCGTCAACCTTACCTTGATAAAAGTCATGTGACCTCATATCAAAATGTCTCATTTGACCCTTCACATAAAGAGAAGAGTTGAAATATTCTCATGATGTTTGATGAATATGTTTGTTATTTTATTTATGCTTTTAGTTATTGTAAAGAAGAATTTTTTATTTACTGTAAAAAAAAAAAAGGGGGGCTGATCTTAAACCTGAAATGTGCCTCTGATATAATTTTATTTATATTTTTATAGGTCACCAACAGACCCACAGAATCACCACAGGTAGAACAAGGTAAACAACATATAGGAGGTGAGTGTAAGAACAACATAAAGAAGAGCAGCTGTTTCTCTGACATGAACTTGTAGGGGGAAAAAAAAGACCCACTGAAGATGCAGAAAATTGCATCAAATTTCACCCATTAAAATACATCACTTAAACCAAACCACATAAAGCCGCAGAAAATGCTCTTTGTCGAAATATAAAACACAAACACAAGAATCTAAACCTCAAACTGGCTCTAAAGAGGTTTGTTTTTCTGCTGTAGAGTCGGACTTGTTCACATGCAGCTCTGTGGGGATTTTGGAGGCAGCCTCAAGTGGACAGTGAAGTGAAATATCATTTTTTTCTAAAATTATCCAAATTTAATCCTTGAGGTTATTGTGAGATTAAAACACCTTGCATGCAATCTTTTTTTGGGGGGAAGGGGGGCGGGCAAATATGGCCTCATCCAGCATGCAAGTAAGTATTGTACACCTGATTGTTGGCTTCATAAGGATTGTGGTGTCAATACAGTTAGCGACCATATTTGGGCTTCAAATTGTATAAAGTCCTGCCGAAACTTTCTTCTAAACTTTCTGCAAAATCCTCATTAAATCACAAGTAACCATCATGAAATCATAAATTAACTTTTATTATTTAACCAGTTATTTTAATATGAGGAAGGTCTGACCCTGCTGTGACTAATTAATACTTTTTTTTTTTGATAACAATACTCACCTGTACTTTGATGTTTCATCATTCCATCACACCACCAATGAAAGCTCGTGCGCGCAGAAGACCCCCCCAATGACGCAGTCAAGTAAACACGCGCGAGGGAGGGTGTGGGTGTGTGTGTGTGTGTGTGTGTGTGTGTGAGTGCCACGAGCCTTCATAATACTCTTAACGTCAGGCTGGAACTCTCAGAACAGCAAGAAGTCGAGCGGACAGAAAGAAAACAAACAGAAGAAGAAGAAGAAGACGAAGAAGAAGGAGAAGGAGAAGAAGAAGGATGCAAACTCAGATCCAGTCTTTGGCGCGCGGAGCCTCCAGCAGCGGAGCCATGAGTCCCCTGAGCCCGGCCAGCATCACCCTCACAGCGCTGCTCATCCTCTGCGTCCCCGTCTGCACAAGTAAGACCTCTATCTATCTATCGATCTATCTATCGATCTATCTATCGATCTATCTACCCACCCACCCAATAAGTCGAGTGACTTTATTTAAAGAGCACGTTTAGAAACAGCAGGAGTTACACTGAAGTGCTCTACAGACACTATAGTGAAGAGTAATAAAAATCAATGTATATGGTTGAGATTGAAATGAAGGGATAAGAAGCTAATCAAACTGAACAGATTTTCAAATTAAAGACGGAAACAATCAAAAACACAAGCAAACTGTTGGTGGAGCATTTATCAAAAGCATTTCAGTTTCAATGTGTTTTTAAGGTTTCATTAAAAAAAAAGAAGCAGATTGTGATGATATTATTCATAATCCAAACAGATGAATATCTGTTGTCAAAGTTAAGATGGAAACAATTACAGAAAAAATAATCAATTATTAAAATTAGGAGCAACACATTCTAATATTAAGAGCTAAGTTGAGTTACCAAGAAATAAATATTTCCAAAGCAAATGTTTATAATTTACAAATTAAAATGTGTTAATAAATTGTTAAAAGTTTGTATTGAAGTCTGTAGATAGAAATACAATAACTGTATTGATCCTAAAACAGCTGACATGTTTGTGCTCCAGCAGCTTTTAAAAAAAAACTCACAGATGAAACTATACTTAAAGAAATAATGTGAAAAATATCACGTAAGAACATCTGAACAATTAAAGATTTTCTCATCAGATAAGATGCACACGAAGCGTTTTAAGATTATAAATAATTTAAATATACAATAATCTTTGAAACAGAAAAACAACATGCAGCCCAATTCAAGAGCATCTGTTTATCTGATTATGAAAATTATTATTATTAACAAACATGTGATTTAATGTCAGTTACTGCACATCAGTGTGCTGCAGACTCAAAATAATAATAAATAAAAAATGTCATCATTCTGAACATCGATAATTTAAAGACAGGATCAATCTTCATCAAGTTGTGTAACAAGCTCCTGATGAGCAGCTGTGTGTGTGTGTGTGTGTGTGTGTGTGTGTGTGTGTGTGTGTGTGTGTGTGTGTGTGTGTGTGTGTGGACTCGGGCTGTCACTACCATCACTTCAAACTCCATTTTGACACTACTAAACAATATCCATGCCTGTATTGATGCCATGGCAACAGGTCCTAAAGGATCACAGTGACGGGTTTGGGGTAACGGCAGGACAATTTTTTCTCAATTTCGAAATTACAAATAATAAATAAGTAATCAATTATAAATCAATAAGTTGTGTCCTTCCCCCTTTGACTCACTGAATAACAATAACATAAAGTCTGTTTGCGTGGGTAACCTGTTAATGTCTTACTTCCTCTGTGCTCCTGTATCATCTTTAATAGTTCTTGTTTTCATTGTTTGGTTTTGTTTTTTACTTTCAGACGGTAGATTATTAAAATAGTGGAGATTGCATCATTTTAAAACACCCGGTATCAAAAAGTATCTTTTATTTTGAAAAGCTACACATGTTAAATGGCAGATAAACAATAATGCAAACAGACACATGTTGCAGCCTGATAAGGAAAACATGCACAGTCTTCATATTTGCACTTTATTTCATGTTTCACGACTTTCTCAGAAACTAAACTGCTTGACTCCAACTCGGCTTTATTTTTCTTCTTAATACACGAGAACTTTTGGGTAACATTTCTAATGTTTGTTTTTTATTGTGTGGATTCATTCCTTCCTCCTCTTGGCCCCTGTCGTACGAGATAAATGCCCTTTTTATTTGTTTTTAGCCACTTTTACACCATCGACAATTAAAAAAACACAAACTGTGGTAAAAGAATCCGAGGATGGAAACATGTCGACATCTTTAATTTGGACGATCCATCCATCGTTTCATGTGACGCTGCTGCTGACCGCTCGCCACGGCGCCGACACAAAACTAAAAAAGCAGAAGGATGAAATGTATTTTTTTTTATATTGCAGCAGATATCTTTTATCGACGTGCATGGAAGCTTTCATGCACTCTGCAGCCGTGTGGAAGCAGAACATCAACCTTTGTCTGTCTGTCAAAGTGAAAACTGTAATATTAAAACATTGTGTGTGTGTGTGTGTGTGTGTGTGTGTGTGTGTGTGTGTGTGTGTGTTGAAACTGAAGGCGCTCCAGCAGAACTTTATCAAACCACAACAGCTCAGAGGCAGCTCCTCAGCCAGGTAGGCATCGCTCCTCCTCCTCCTCTCCTTCATCCTCTGCGTGCGTGTGTGTGTGTGTGTGTGTGTGTGTGTGTGTGTGTGTGTGTGTGTGTGTGTGCTTCATCTCCTGTGTGCTGCTCCACAGATAGACGCCGTGTGTTCGGCCTACCTCTCCGCAGACCTGAAGATGTGGGTGAGTGTTGTGTCCGCCTGTCTGTGTGTGTGTGTGTGTGTGTGTGTGTGTGTGTGTGTGTGTGTGTGTGTGTGTGTGTGTGTGTGTTTAAAGCAGCTTCAGTCATCACTGGTTGTAACAGCTGCTCCTCCGTGCAGGCGTCTGACGTGTTAGGAGAGCTCTGTGTTCTCATGCTGGTCCAGAAGTCAAAGGTGTGTCATCATATTTGTGTCACTTATTGAAGGAGGGAATGTTTTTTTATGCACGCTTGATATTCACAGAGTGACCTTTTGTTTCCTTCTCAGGAGCTCAAAGTGCGAGGAAGTAAACGGGTAAGGAAACCTTTATGAATCTTTTTTTTCTTGAAGTTGAATTTGGAGCCACAGAGACGTTTCATGAGATTCAACCTGGTTTACTTTGATCTGCTCCTTTTCTCAGAGGAGGAGGAGATGGTGTCGTCACAGGAAGTAAATGAAACACAAACATCTGAACTATCACAGTTTCTTTAATCTCTTTTTTTATTATTATTATTATCTGTTATTGATCTCAGACATCAGCACACGTTGCTTCACAATCACCACAGGAGTCGTGTGTTTAGTTCGAGCTGCTGTCGGTACATCGTCCCCCTAAAAAAAACAACATTCATGAAGTTCCACATTTTTCTCTGAAGACGAGGAACATGCAAACAACGACTTCGACTGTCTTTATCATCGTTCAAACTTTGAACTTTACAGCGCAGATAAGAACAGCAGCGCGTCAGTGCAGGATCAAAAACAGCATCAAGTATTTACAGAATCAGCTGCAGATATAAAACAGTTTTTTATATATGTTATATTGTCTTAAGTAAATACTAAATACTGCAACCTGATAACTAACACGCAGACAGTCTTTATAGAAACACCAACATGCTGCTTCATTTATTAAAAACCAAACAAGAGAACTTGTGTTACTTTTTCTGTTCGTGCAGAAACAGGAATCTTTGATGAAATACATTAATATTAAAACACAGATATCACAACATATCAAATGTTGAAAAGAGAAAAGCAGTCGACAACTGTTTTGATATTTTTAACATGAAAAATATAAGAATTACTTTTCAAACAGTCAAAAAAAGAGTTCCTCTTTTTTTGGAAGTTTTCTTCATGTGATGCAAAAAGCGTCATTTTGCATCACATGAAGAAAACTTCCAGGCAAAGAAAAACATATTGTTCTCGTCTCAGGATCAAAATGAGGGCTGGACTCACGACCATTCAACACTACTACCATGTTTCTAATGATACACAGCTTCATGCAAATGGGTGAAGTATCCCTTTAATATTTGACTTCTGGTTCTTCATCTTTTCTTTCCCACATTTTCAGCCCCTTTAATCATGCTGAGCTGCGATAGGCTGACGTGATCTTTCTTAACGCTCGTATATCTCCACGTTGGAGACGATGCAGGGAGCTCTGCACGTGTCATAAAAGTTAAATGTTAATCTGTCGTCAGGCTTCATGTGAGGTACGTCAGCTTTAGATGCATTTTGTTCGTTTTGCTTCATTTCTTCCTGCACAGACCGTCCTCAGAGGAGGTGCGCTCCCTCGTCCAATCAGATTGTGTGTTTATCTGAGATATGAAGCCATTTTCTCCTCCATCAAAACGACAACGCTGAGGCTGCTCACAACAAGCATACATCTTATTAAAGGACGTTTTATGCAGAAATATGTTTCTGTTGTGTGTGTGTGTGTGTGTGTGTGTGTGTGTGTGTGTGTGTTTGACGGGCTCCGTGTGTGTGTGTGTGTGTGTGTGTGTGTGTGTGTCTGCTCTTTCTTTTCACTGCTGACAATAATCCCACAGATGTAATTTGTTTAATTTGAAAGACTTTATTAATCCCTGAGGGGGAAAATGTGGTTTACACTCTGTTATTGTGGGGACGTGCTTCTCATACACACACACACACACACACACACACACGCAGAGGCCCGACTCACTCACGCACACACACAAACAGGAGCTGTGGACGTGCATTAGTGGAGAGACGTCAGAGTGCGGGTGCTGCACACCAGAGCAGTTGAGGGTTCAATGCCTTGCTCAAGGGACTCTCTCCAAGAACAACTTCCATAGTCTACACCGGGGTTTGCACCAGCAACCCTCCCCTCATTGTTGCACATGAAGTCTGATTAAAGGATTAAAGGATGCACCAAAGATTTCTTTCTTCTGAAACGATGCGTCGGTTTCTGAAAGTTTCTGAATGGCGTGCACTTCTTCTGATTGTATGTTTTCCCGGCTGCATGCGAGTAATTCAGCTCCCCTCGCTCCGTGTATGAGTTCAGTCCACATTAGTTGTTCTTTCCCGAGCTGCGAGTAATTACGCTCTAAAATTAGCGCGGCTGACAGGTGAGCGTATCCCTCGACGCTATCAAGCGGCTGACATTCACAAAGTGGACACAGAGGGATTGTGGGTAGAGAGCTGTGTTTGTTTTTCGACAAAAATCCCGACGTGCGTGTTTGTGTGAAGGCTGACAGAGGAGAGATGAAGAGACACGGAGAAAATGTCAAATCAGACACGTGTGTTCATGTCATCAAATTAAATTGTGTTTTTGTGTGTGCAGGCCGAGCTGCAGGGCCCGGGAGGAATCCAGAGCAGAGGCTACTTCCTGTATCGGGTAGGAACAAGCGTCAGAGCCATTAAATGAAAAGCATCAAATCGGCGACGCAGCATGAATGACGTTTTGTTTTCAATCTTGTTTTTACTTACAGCCACGAAATGGAAGACGATCCTTAGAATACGAGTAAATATGAGGTAATGCTTTATTTTTATCTGGTTAAATAGATGTGGTGGCGTCACGTCAAACGCCAAAGAGACAGAAAATCTTCATTCGACGGAGTGGGACATCAAACTGTGCTGGCTCACACACACACACGGATGGTTTCACACAGAAGTTTAGTCAAATTAGGTGAAAAGAAATTTCTAGAGTAGAATCAAAATGTCTGAAGACCTGCAGCCTGTGCACTCGTCTGTGTAGTTTGATTCATTTGGGATGGGGAGTCCAGATCCTTCTCCTCCTGTGGGGGGGGGGGGGGCCCGTATTTCAGAAAGCAGGTTCAACAAACGGTGAGCCAAATCCGACCTCTGAGTTGATTCACCCTCAGACTTTCTGAGTTTCCTGTTCCAAAACATTCCCGAAATTCACCCTGTGGAATCAGCCGGACTTGTCCAAAGAGTTCTCCTGTGTGTGTCACTAGGACACAAACATGATTGATCTTTATGATTCCTCATTGGACTGTATCCGACGGAATACCTGAAGCAGCCAATGAGATCGACACATTTTGTGTTCTCACCTTCAGCTCGAGCTGTAAACTGTGTAAAGCTGCACATCATCTATTTTATCAGCCAGGATTTCATCCCGATTGTGTTTTTTTGCAAATCAATGTCCCGGCTGACTTCAGCTGTGTTCCTTAAATGGAGGTCCAAACTGTTCACATGCTGGTCTCGACTCAGAGCCGACTTCAGCTATGCAGGGTAGTTTAACACACATCCTGTAGAGGGCAGACGTCCAGGTGATGGAACAAGAATGAGTTCAGTCATCTCTGAGCAGGTTCATTCATAGTTCAGCGCCTGCACCAGCCTCCATGCAACAATTACTGTAACCATGGCAACACGGGCCCAAAAAAAAGCGGTTCTCATACATTATACCCCTCTGGGACTAGAAATCCTCATCATCAGTTATTTCTTTATTTATTTCAATCCTTGGATCCTCATTTAGAACGGTGCCGAGTTATAAGATATAGATGAAACAAGAGAAGAGCAAGAAAATAAAACAGGAAGTGCAGCCGGTTTTAAAAAAAGGGAAAAAAAATACAATAAAATATTATTAAAAAAACAAAAACAGGTCAAATCAATTAAATTAGAAGTTAAAAATCCTCCCAGTGTTCTTCATGGATCTGAACTTTGGGGACTTTCAGAAAGCTAATCATGAAACCACTCTGAACTATCGAAGGCTAAATCCTGGAGTTTCATGTGTCATATTATAAAGGAAGCGGATGAAGCTTCCTTTATAATATATATGTAATATAAGAGAGAAATATTTGAAAAAGATAAGAACACCACGTCACACTGAGAGAGTGAAGGTTTGAATCCTCGTCGTGCAGTTTGTGTGCAGTTCTTTTAGTTTCACCTTGTGGAGTTTTTTAACCCTGCTACGTGTATGCTAGTTTAGCATAACGGCTACGCTAACGTGTGTGTTTGTCATCCTCTGATCCTGTGTGTTCATGTGTGTGTGTGTGTGTGTAGAGTCCTTACCTCTGAAGCTGAGTGTACACACACGCACACCCTGAGACCTGATCTGCTGCTCCACGACTGACTGATCCGCTCCACAGAACTCTGCCTCTGCTGTACAGTGATGTCTGAATGTAGAAAAAACACGATTGTTCATTTGTCCTCATTTTATTTTGTGTGTGTCATTTGCATTAAAACTGCTGTAATGTGTTTGTGTAAGTGTGATTTGTTACACTGACTGAAGGGGGTGAGACGTCACATCCGGCCCCTCCACCACAGCCTGAAGCCACCTCTGCTGTTCTGACACAGCCGCGCCGCCATGACACAAATCACCCATTAAAAGCTTCAAATACACACGGTGAAAACTGTCCTCCTTCCATGCTGTTTGATACCATGAAGCTTTCAAAGACATCATAGGTGTTCAATAAGAGCGTTTTTCTCTGCTTTCAAAACAAGTCGAAGCATCATGGATGTGATTCTGTGCTTCTGTGTCTCCACGTAGAGAACAAGCTAACAAGCTGAGACGTCTTGTTTACACTCGCAGCGAAGGGAAAATGAAAACTGGGTGTCGTGGTCAGTCCAGCGTGTCGCTTTGCTTGAGTCTGTTTGGTCACTTAAACAGGAAACAACTGAATCATATTAATGTTTGTCACTGACAGTCACATGGAGATATTATACCCCCCCCCCCCCCCCCCCCCCTCCTAACATCCATCTACACAATATGAAAAAATAAACATTTGACTAAAAGTAGAAAGTGCATCCATGCTGATATGTGTGTAATATAAAAAAAAGATTTATTTGACAAATTATTTTAAACTATATTTAGGATAACAGAAGAGTTGTACTTTATTTTGGATTTCATGGTGTCCTGCATGTAAACATGAAATTATGTTTATGTTTACCCAAAAGTTTGGGAAGCAATAATAGAAGTGTTTGACCACATACAATAATACAATAAAAATAAGGTAATAAAGGTAGTTTAACATATCTTAAAAATACATTTAATTTGTGACGTATTTATGTCAAAAACCAACCTTTATGTGGGACTTAATTTCCTGTAGTGTTTTAGTCTCTCTCCTTTTAAATAATTATATAATTTTATTAATTCTTTGTTTATTTTGTGTGTGTGGTATTTGTTTACACAAACACTTTCTCATCTTTTATTTAAATGTGTAATAACTCTTTTCAACAGAAGATGTCCTCAGTGTCTTTGTGCTTTGAATCAGACATTTAGTGGTAATATATTAAAATGGATGATTTTCCTCGTATATGTTTTCATGAACATTTAAGAGTGTGTGTTACCTTCACACGTGTGATAAGAGGATGAATGCTAAATGTGTGTGTAAATATTTCTGATATCAATAAAAAAAAAACATATATATATATATATATATATATATATATATATATATACCACCAAAGACCGAAACAGGATAATAAATGTTAGCAGGCAAAACAAGTTCAAATCATCTGTGTGTTTGTGTAATAATGACACGCTGCCCCCCCCCCCTTCACTTTTTAAATCTCTTTATTACAATCTAAAAACAAGAACAAGAGTTTTCAACTTTACAAACCCTAAAGGCAAGAATAAAAATGTGTGTGTAGGCAAATAATTTGGCAATTAGGAAAAGTCGTCTCTGCTTACCTCTGCAGATTGGAAAACATACAATCTTTATTTTGAATCAGAAAACACATCATCTACAGGTCGGGGAACACATTAGTGAAAACACTTCAGGAGTATGAAAACAATGAATTGACATACTAACAGTTAACATGATAATACATTTGCATAATCTACATTTTATCTCCTCTTAAAGTGAAATCAAAACAGCGCCATCAGCTCATTGACTCGTCGGTGTGGTGAAAACGTGTTACTGCAGGTTTAGTTTAGTTCGGATGTTGCCATGGCAACGAGCAGCATCATGGTGAACAAATCACACAAAGACATCAATGGTCTCAATGGAACTAAAAGACTTGTTTTCTTTAAGAAACACATTAAACTATAAATTCCTGATGAAACACAAACGTGTCATCTTCTCTTCTAGTTCACTAACTTAGCAGAAAAAAACTTTAAATTCATATTGGACATGCGTTTGGGTTGTGACCCAAAATTGGGTCGCTGCCTTGATTTGATTTGTTTATTTAATCCGAACATGTAATAATAAAATAATAATAATAATAATAAAATAATAATAATACAATAATAATACAATAATAATAATAATAAAATAATAATAATAATAATAATAATAAAATAATAATAATAATAAAAAAGCGAACATACAAAAAAGCAGACGGAAAATAAATAATAATTACAAACACTGGATAGTATAATTTTGAATAAATTAAAATAAAAATAAAATAAAAAAAGACCATTGGATAAGGAGCTTTTATAAGTTATATGTCCAAAGGGAGTGGGAAGTAAAACTTGCCTTGAAGAAAAATTGTGTCAAAAGGTCTATGAAGCCTTTTTAACAAGATTGTTTTGTTCTGTTTCTTTGAATGCTACAATACAAAACTGCACAATTTGTCAATAAATTGAATGTGATTGATCAAAAAAAAAAAAATCGCTTCTCGAATCTGAGGCTCGACCGGTTGAGGACCATTGATCTGGACTGCTAAACTAATCGGTCCACTGAGAGTCTGTATCACCTTTACCTGCGGGTGACAGTTCGATCCAGATAATCTTACTAAATCTGGCATCGATCAGCTGCATGCAGCCCCGGTGTTATCTGGAGTTCAGCAGCAGGAGGCCGTTCTGGATCCAGTCCCCCCCCCCCCCCTGCAGTCTGCGTCTCTGTGTGCGGGAAAAGAAGGCACTGTTCAGGGTAAGAGTGAGATCTTTACCTGTGACCTCCTACCTGTGTGTCTGTCTCTCTTTTACCTGCCGCCGCTGTGTGTGTGTGTGTGTGTGTGTGTGTGTGTGTGTGTGTGTGAGAGAGAGAGAGAGAGCTCCTGGCACATGTAAATCTGCAGACAGGACAGTTTCTCTGGAGCTTGGTGACAGAAACTGGCCGGAGGCCCGCTGACCCACATTCTTATCTAATGCTGCTCCATGTTAGCTGGAGATGGGCAGTTCAAGAACGAGTCGGCTTTAACGTACGACTCACTATAGAAAACAAGCTGAGCCAACTCCCCTGAAACAGCTGTTGTTTTCCTTTGCTTACAGAGGTTCACTTAAAATGAACAAGACAATAAACCCCAAGTTTGGGAAAGATTGCAGCAGCAGGTGGAAGCCCGGGTAATCCCTGAGCGTGGCACTTTTTTTTTTTTTTTGCATGGAGGCTCCAAGCACGTTCAGCTCAACATTCAAGTCAAGGCTACTGTTGATGTCATAGTCAGTCATTTAAAAAATACTTGATATTTCCCAATATTTTTGTCTGCTACTGATGGCGACATGTCCTCCTGCTCCATGTCTGATCGGATTAATGGGGCAATTATTAAGTTTATCATCCAGACAAATATATAGGAGGGCAAACATTCTTCATTTGATGATTATAGCTAGGGAAGGACACAAACTATCTCAAACACAAAACATACAGTAAAAAGTTAAAGAACAACAGCCATCGTCTTAGATTGTTTGCATTATACAGATAAGACACATGCTTTTATCCTCAGTTCATCCAATTAGTTGAGCAGCGAGTCCAGCCTACTATCATTTCTCTCCTCTTTTCAGTTTGTTGCAGACATTTCTCGGATCATCCAAAAAATGAAATCTTCTTCCGTTCCCCTCCTCGTCAAAGCCCGTCTATTCTCTCTGTCCTCTTTAAAACTTCCTATCACAGCTCTCCCCAGTCACTACCGGCGTTCCTCAGGGCTCTGTGTCAAGTCCTCTTCTTTTACATTATCTACTTCCTTAAATATTACAAATTGAACTACATTTGTTGCTGACAACATTTATTAACAATGTGATGAAGTAATTGGTCAATTTTTTAAGACAACTAGAATTAAAAAAAAAAATCCCATTTCAAGCCACATGCTGATGTTGAATTAAAGTTAAAGAAAACATGTTGTTTTTGTCAAACAAATTGAAGGTAATACATATTATATACAAGGGGACATATTATGAAAAATCCACTTTTACAGTGTTTTTGAACATTTATTTGGGTAACCTGAGGTTCTAATGGCCCTCAAAATTAGACATAAATCCATCCAGTCGTTTGTTTGTGATTTGCAGAAGTCTTACCACAGAGAGAAAAATGCTCCATTTCAAATTCTCTCAGTTTGTGACATCACAAGTTGAACTCTGGTAAGAAATCCCGGTATCTCCACCCATTGACTCCAACTCCAACTTTGGATCAGGTCTGCTATTTTTTTTTCCACTACAGAGGAGTTATGTCTACTGGGAAAACTCAGTGGGGCGGGGCTCATTTAAAGAGACACACACACCTAACGGAGCGTTCTGAGAGATCTGGTTTCTACAGGGTCACATACTCTGCTGCTTGATTCATGTTATATTTGGACCAAAGCACAGCACAGATATTTCATTTAGACCACAGGGGACTGTTTGAAAAGGTGGATAATATATCCATTTTAAAGTGAAAGTCATATGTTAATTTATGGGAGTGTAATATAGGCTAAAAAGTTATTATTAGTTTGTTATTAAATAATTTGTGTAAAAATACTAATAGGTCTAATACTAATTTTTCCTGCTTTATAGAAAAAAATATTAGTAACTATAACTGTAATATTAGTAGCTAACCTTTCTAGAGCCAAAAGAGTCGAATATTTTATTGGAGTAAAATGGTAGAATCTCTAAAAGGAGCCGAGATTCCCATCGCTGAAGTTAGCTTGTCTCGTTAGCCGCAGCTAGCAGTGAGCTGACACACATACACAACATTACTGCGGGACGAATTTTTCACTGCGCTTTATTTCAACCTTACAAAGTCTCTATAACCAGCGGGGAAACACGGTGCTCGTCCTGGTGTCGGGTCAGGAAGCCCTCGCACTGCGTGTCACGTGTCGCAGTAAGTGTGCCAACCCTTAAATGTGTTGTTTTGCGGCTTTAATTGGTGTTAGCATTGAGCTAGTTGGCGTTAGCATTGTGGGAATCAGTGCCCGATGTGCCGGCCGGCTTCACCTGCAGCAGGAGGGCGGAGATGATCAAGCTTGTACCGGGGTGTGTGGCTGTTTTTACAGGCATAAGATCACCTGACAAGCGTGAACATCTCACCTGCTTATTACCTGCCACCCCTCCATCAGTGTTTTTTCACCTGTGATAATTAAGAGATCTGAGACAGCTGTGTTACTCTCCTGACTCATTTGCAGACATGCTGCGAGTCTGACCTGGACTAAATCACATCTGTATCACATCTGTACAGATACAAATATTTATCCAATCTCTTGATTACCAAGTGTCTGTGAGGGCTGTGGGAAAATGTCAACGCAATTTCCTATTGCAACAGACCTAATATACTTTATGACACACACACACACACACACGCTCATATCTTATGACATACTTTATTTAAGCAAATATATTGCATGCTGAAGCCTTAATCATACATGTGGTGTTTGTGCATCCATTGCATGTTGCAGGTTGCAGGTTGCGTGTTTTTCTGCAGCATATGTGAAATAGCTACATACTGAAATATAATTTACAAAAAAAGGTGAAAGTGTGCTGCATCGTTGAGAAAATATATATGAACTGGGACCTCTAGCAAACAATATAAACAGCTGTTTTTGTCCACTTTAGTTCTGTGCTGATGGATCAATGTGATCGTGACATGTCGGTCACTTCATCGTCTGCAACGATTAAAAAAACCAAACTGAGCCGACATTTTCTCAAAGTTTATAAAATGAATTCTTTGTAAAGTGTAAATGTCGCCTAATTCTATCGTTGCAAAGTGCTCCATAATACTTACTATTCAAATTAGCTTTTCAATGTTACGATAATGAGCGGGTCCTAAAGTGTCTCACCTGAAGTGTCTCACCTGAAGTGTCTCACCTGAAGTGTCTCACCTGAAGGGGTCCAGGGTCCAGATGACCAAATGTTGCTTTGCATATTTTTTTTAAATGAGAGAACAATATTTACCCATAATCCCGTTGATAGTTAATGAGTGTGAAGCTGCTGGTACATGACGGCGTCAGCGGTGTAACTTGACCTCCCTGTCATGTGACCGTGGACGAGACGAGCAGCTCGGCTTTGTTCAGACTGACGCCAGAATCCGATCTCACTGACTCACTGTGCACACTACAGAGTGACCAGATCCCATCTGACCCCTTGACCTGGTCTGATCCACGTTGGTTTCTATGGTAACGGGCTTCTTTTACTTCCTGTTTGTTTTGATTCTTGCTTGTTTTCGTTCACTGACCAAAGTTGACGTCGTCGTCGTCGTGATGTCTCGACGGTGACGCAGAAAACACACTGAAGCGACCGAGACGTCCAGATTGAGTCGGATCTGATGGAATCAGATTTTTAATCAGATTTGGAAAAATCCGATATCATGTGTTTTTTTTTGTGTCCAGACTGGTGAAGAAAACAAACCACATACACTCTGGATGAAGTAAAAAACAAGCCATATGAGACATAATAACACACAGGTGTGATTCTTGAACTCTCTCCACGCGTGATATCAGGCCACAAAGTGTCAGTGAACGCATCGCGAGCTGCAGAGAAATCCCTCCTCCACTCACACACAGCGACCGAGCTCTCCGCAGCTTTTATCACTGAAGCCGAGCAAATCACGTTTCTTTTCTTGCACAGTGAGTCACACCTGTGGAGTGTTTTCTCGCTGGCGTGCAGAGATGGCGGTGAGGAGGCGAACACGGAGGATGTTTGATGTTGAACTTTTCAACTCGACCAAGATGGCCAAGAAGATCCCACTGTTACTGCAGAACACAAACTCTGTTCATTCACATCGACACGCACGGCGCCTTGCTTTGTGCATGTGTGACTTTAAAGTCTTAATATTTTCTACTTCCTGTCTTTCTACTTCCTGTCTTTATTCTTCTGTCGGTGTTCTGATGTAAAAACCATCACAGAGTTTGTTGAGAGTGTTTTTCTCTTTGCTTCATTTCATGAACAAAACTCAGAAATAAAAACCAGTTTAAAGGTCGCAAAGTCAAAGAAGAAGGAATTCATAAATTCATCATGTCGGCCATTTTTAAAAGCTTTAAACTCTTTCATCTCTGATCTGCTGGATTTATTTTTAGTCTTCAGGTTTTTTTTTTTGTAACTGTAAATAAACCAACAAGTTTGAGAGAGAGAGAGAGAGAGAGAGGGAGGGAGAGTGAGAGAGAGAGACTGCGTCCTCTGAACATCGGCCACCGGCGCCCTGAACTACGACACGATGCGTTTAAGGCCATCACGGAAACTAGAGGCGCCATCCAAAGCTGTTTGAGACACTTTGGTTCGTGTCTGATTGGAGCCAAATGGAGACAAAGACGGTTGAGTGTAAAAGAGAGACGGGCAGGTTGGAGGCCTATCACAAGTCTTTAACCCTTTACATGCACGAGTGATCGGACTCTAAAACACGACTCTCCACCCGAGAGCGACTCACAGCCGCTCGCATCACATCGCTTGGATTCATCCACACAGCACACATCAGCTGAATTAAGCTCCTGTTTGAAATCATAATCATCCAAATTCTTATTGACGATCTTAAATTCACATCAAGGTCCAAAAAAACCCCCAAAAAACAAACAAACATGAATATTTGACACTTCCTGTTCTGTCACATCGTCAGCTCTGCACATTAAAGAAAACATTTCTACTTTACACTGGATTTTATGGGCCAAATATATAAATATATATTTAATTAATAATTAATAATTTAATTAAAAATAATAAATCATTACATAATAATTTATAAAAATATAAATAGAGGGAAGAGAAATTTATTTGTTTTTATTTTAGCTGTAGGTCATTTTTTTTTTTGTTTTTTGTTTTTTTTAAACCTGTCGTCGACCCCCGCTGTTTTGGTCCGAATCAACAAGATTTAATTTTTGAATTATTTTCCATTTTTCACTTTTTTTTAACATTGGACAGAAAACTGAAAAAAAGGGCAAGAAAAGCAAACATGAGAGGAGAGCGGAGATTAGAGAGAGACTCTACAGCACTGATGGGTAGAAAACGCTCTCCACTATAATTACAACAAAAAAAACAACAGAACATTATAAACACACAGTGAAATAAATGAGAAGAGAGGAAGTGCTGCGAGGAGAGAAATAAACTTCTGTGGTGATAAAAACAGGTGACGTTTAATGGAGCGTCAGTTTGAACGATGGTTTCAGTGAACAGAAATGATCACTGTGGTGCGTTCAGTGTTTCATGTGTTGTTGTTGTTTTTAAGTGTCCAGCATGTTAACGTGTTCAGAGTCGGCATGTTGGATGAATGCATGTGGTGCAGGTGTTTTTAGAATCGGGGAATAATCGTGATTAATAATCGTGATTGCAATATCAATTGAATGAATCCTGATTGGTGTTTTTCCCATAATCCAGCAGAACTGAGGCGAGGTGTGCACGCCTTAGACGTGAAGAAGAAGAAGAAGAAGAAGAAGAAGAAGAAGAAGAAGAAGAAGAAGAAGAAGAAGAAGAAGAAGAAGAAGAAGAAGAAGAAGAAGAAGAAGAAGAAGAAGAAGAAGAAGAAGAAGAAGAAGAAGAAGAAGAAGAAGAAGAAGAAGAAGAAGAAGAAGAAGAAGAAGAAGAAGAAGAAGAAGAAGAAGAAGAAGAAGAAGAAGAAGAAGAAGAACCTCCCCGAGCTCGTCTTGACCCTCGTTCCCACCGAGCGGTTCAGTTCGGTTCGTCTCAGTATTTTGAGGCGTGTCCATCGACTAAAGGCGACATGTCCCGTCCTGCACTTTGGCACCGTTCTGTTGGGGAACCAAGAACATCGATCCGACCTCAGAACAAATAATATGATGTTAGTTTGTAAAGAGATAAACTGCAGCTCTGTCCTTTCTTTTCGTCTTCTCGCTTTACTTTCATTTCTTCTTTCATTAAAAAAATAAAAAAGTCAGCGGTGGTCATATTTCATATTTCGTCCCGTCGCTGCTGAATGTTTACGGAGGAAACACTTCAGTGACGGAGTCGATGATCTGCTGGATGTCGGTCTTTGTTTACTGTTGAATTTATTAGCGCTGTACTCTGTTGTTGCGCTGCTATGATGTCACGCTATCACATAGCTAACGCAGCTATCTGCTTCCGGCTAGCACGCCGCCGACCACATAGAGCATAAACAGGATCAGACTTTACTGAACCGAACCGTCCTGATCCAGACCGGACCGCTCGGTGGAAACGGGACTTGTGAGTCTCACACAGGACGGTTCATTGTATCTCTGTCCAGTTAATAAACGTCCTTCCTGTGATGCTTCAGCCCTCCGTCTCTCGGCTGGCGCCCGCTGAGCGAGGCTTCCTGCAGCTCTGAGTGACTCAGATGTTTTGAGTTGTGATTCAGTGAAGTCACTTTTTCTTCTTTTTGTGTTTCCTGCAGTGATGCGTCATCAGGTGAAGCTGTTCCAACGCTAACCATCGCTCACAGACGGAAGGTAAGAGGATTCATCATTTTATATTTCACTCGTCTATTTTTGATCTTCAGTCTTTGGGTTTGTTTTTTTTCTTTCCACATTTTGTAAATGAAATGTTTTCACTGGAGTCACCAGAGCGTCTGCAGACGGTTCTAATGATGGGATATGGTTGACTAGATAGATAGATAGATAGATAGATACTTTATTGATCCCGAGGGAAATTCAAGACTACTTCCTGTTTGAAGGGGAAATGTTGACCACTGCTTATGTGTGGATGTTTTTATATAATTATTATTATATATATAATATGTCGTGTTTGCACTGATGCTTTCACACAAAGTCTCTCCTGGTTTAATGAGGAGTTCATTTTGCTTCCGTTGTAGACCGGCACAGGAACTAGTCCTAAAACCAGGAAGCGAGCTAGCATGTTAGCGCCACCGATGACCTTCTGTTTATCTGTGATTAACTGCACTCGACAAAGTGCGATTTTCTCCTGGACAAAGTGAAGTGTGTGTGCAGATATTCATTTGTTGAGTTAGCGGGATGTAAAGTCTGTAAAGAAAACTTTCAGGCAAAGAATGAGGTCTGGATTAGCGACCGTTCAACACTACTAGCATGTTTGTAATGATACAGAGCTTAATGCTTATGGGTGAAGTTTCCCTTTAGGTCACAGCGCCAACTACTGGTCAGGTGTTTATCTGCACTTTTAGTAAATTTGGGGAACTGTGTACGCGGAGGTTCAGTAGATGTCACAACACGGGTCTCTTTAAATAATGAAATGCAGATGAAAGTGTTGACTGTTTGGTGTCATGAGTTAAATTAATATCATTCAAAGAAAGTTCTTGATTCAGCTAGTTTCAAGCATCATTTCTTCACTGTGTGGGAACAAATGTGAAGTCATGGTTTCCTCATTTACCGTCGTCTAAAGTCGTTCTTGATTGCTTATCTGCTGCTGCCAGTCGCCCCCCCCCTGAACTTTGCCGACCCACTTGGCTTCACTCTGAGGCCCACTTGGCTGCCTTCCTGGCTCCGCTGGGACAGGACGCCAGCAGCAGCCGAGGGGCCTCTGCCAGGCAGCCCGCCCTCCCGCTGCAGCAGCCCACCTCTCCAACATTCCTGTCTGAAGAAAAAACAAAGAGTCCTTTTGTGTGTCACAGGCCGGTGTAGGTACCAGATCGGCTCGGGGTCCTGCGCCTGCTCGTGACGTCACACAAAATACTTTGAGAGTTTATGCATTTCTTGCGTTTTTGTGGGTCTTTGAGCGAAACTATACTACAACGATAATATAATTAATTCAGCATCTAAACGACTTTAAAAAACTGAATAAAAAAGGCAACGGTACAAGACTGTTTTCATTGATTTTTGTCCGAAGTCAAGAAACTCCACATCCCACAATCCTTTGCGAATTATCGGTTATCGCTTTTTTTTTAAGTAACTTATGTTTTTAAAGTGTGTATACTGTTCATGCAAGTGTTGAACTATCTTCAAGTTTGTGTCCTGGAAAATATAAACTACATTTACAGCGGTGGGAAAAAGTTCATTTCCTGTTAGCTTAACTAGCTAGCTAGCCTGCTAGCAAGACTTATCTGTTCGCGTCAAGGTTGGCAAACATACCGCAACAGAGGGGTGGGAAATGTTTCCACGGTAACAGCCAGCTCAACCAATCAGAAACGCTCTGTGTTCGTGGGTAGTGTAAATTTGTGTGACGTCACGAGCAGGCGCAGGACCGCGAGCCGATCTGGTACCTGCAGCGGCTGCATGGAGAGGAGGGTCGGGTCAGTACCACGGCCTGTGTAGAAGGATGGTGGGCAGCGTGGACAAAATGTGTTTTAACGCTAAGATCAAATGTAGCATCGAAAAGGACGCGTCCAGTGAGCTGAGGCTTTGCTGTTTCTTTGGTATTTAAACAGATCTGTTCTAGTTGATTCATTTCTACATACAGATCCCACATCATACTTTCATTTTGTAAGTCTGTGAATCCCAGAGAGAAGCTTTTGTCCTGATTTACAGCTCAGGAAAACCTTCCCCACATGCCAAGTGTCTCCTTATCAGCCAGCTCTCTGGAGGCCTTCTGTGAGGCAGAACGCTGCAGGGCTGCCAGCGGAGGGCTGCTGTCATGTTTATCATGATCTGAAACCATTTTATAATTTGTTCACTTCTCCTTTTAAGGATGGAGCTCACAAAGCGCCTTGACTTGTTAATTTTGACGGTCCAGCAGCATGATGATGTTATTTCAACAAACTTAAAGGTGCACTTTGTTGTTTTGGTGGAGATATATGCGATATTTACTGAACTGAAGACACAAACTTTAAACTGTAATTGGTCCCTGGATCACGGTTTAGAGCTTAAAAGCTAACGGGAGACTTAAAGGTTTGACTGTTGCTCCACTGTAACTTCTCACGTTTCTGCTGGTGGAGCTCGTTAGAAACATGCAGAGGCTTTTTTAGCTCGGGTGGAATCAGTTAAATCTAAACCAGCCTAAAAACCGCCTGAGACCAGAATCAAAACATATAGATGCTGATGGTATAGTAATTTAGAAGATATAGAGTAGATATGTCACACATTGCTCCTTTGAAGGCAGGGTAGGTCGTTTCCTCCACACACACTGTTTAAGTTTCTGGTCTAAATTGTCTTTAGGTCCTGACAGTAATTAATAACTCAGGTGCTCTGAAAAAGAAACAATCTGTAGCAGCTGTAAACACGTACTGCTGCATGTTTTATAAACCAATCACACGCCTCTCTACTCCGTGCATGCACGAGCGCACACTCAGCATGAGCTGAAATCAGCTTCTGGACCAATGGCGTTAATGCATGTAAGTGAGGGGGCGTGGCTTTAGAGGGAGCACAGAGGGGAGGGGGGTGACTGAGGATGCTACTTTTAAAATCATGCTAGTTTTTGGAAATGACCTTCCCTGCCTGAAAAGACAATCCACCGTCAATCCAACGAAATCACAAAAAAATCTGTTTATTTTTTTGCTTCATATCAAAGTTGTTTAATTCTGATGGATTTCACCGTCCCTCCTTTACGCATTTCTTCCTCTGACAACACTTCGGATCAGTCCGAGCTCGTTTGTTCACCACAAACATCCCTCACTGTTGATTTTTATGACCTTCTTGGCAGGGACTCTGCTGCTTTCTTGGCAGCTGTTAAAAGCGGTTTATTTTATTTTCTTCTTTTTTTTTGTGTCGTCTGTGCAGAGTCGAATTTAAAGTCGCAAAAAACAAAAAAAACCAAAAAAAAAAACCCGTAGTCTAGAAACCTGGTGAACGCTGTGGTCTGTGTTGTGACACCGAGGAGGGTTTTAAGGGTTTGCTAATCTGCTGCTCTCGGGTGTGTCAGGATGTGATGCACGTAATCAAAAACAAACACAGGGGTTGCTGTGACAACGAGGGCGCACATATCGATGTCAGGCCTGTCTGCAGACGGACCGCGGCCTCTTTTTTTTTTTTTCTGAATAATTACGACACAATCGAGAGGTGTTATGAGGAACTTGGTACTTAAATGAAAACTAGCCGGTGTGCAGCACTGGTTTGTGACGGCCTGAGCTAAAGATTTATTTTGTTATTATTGTTTTTTTTTAACCATCGGTTTAACCTTCGTCCTTATGAAAGCCGCGTGGAGTTCAACAGAATCACAACAACATCAGAAGAGTTTGAGAAGGGCATTTCATTCACATCCAAACAAGAAGCAGCAACAACTGTCGGGTTTAAGTTAAATATTTTAAAGCTGTTCCGTCTGCATGTCGATGATTTAGATCGTTTTATAATGACGTCGATCCGACATCTGATCGGTAAATTACTTGAATATCGGCCCCGATATGAGATCGGATCTCGAGCATCGATAACATCATCAGACCGTAACGTTCTGGTGTCCTCCGACCCGTTTAGCTTTTAATCAAGTTTCTTCTTGCCGTAGAAATTTAACCACATTTTAATTTCATTCCTCATCACATCCTAAATAATAAAAAAAAACAAGGTACAGAATGTCCCTTTGCCTTAAACGCTCGTATCTTCATGTTTTTATTTTTTTTGGAGCCACTTTGGGGAAAGAGAAGTTATTCTTCTTCTTTTCATTTCAGTCTGCAGATCAACAAGTGTCCGTCTCTTTCCAGCTGTACTCTGACATGCAGACATGTTATCATCCTGTGTGCTGGAGCAGAGAAGAAGCTGCATCACTGGTGGGAGTGGATCACTGGGCACAGCTTCAGTTTTTGGATTCGCTCTTCTCGTGAGCGTCTGACTGATTCGGTTTGTTTTAACGCCGCGTGGATCGACCACGCCGCAGCTCTCTTTGTCCGTGTTCTCAGAGTTGCGATGGAGGAAGAATCTGCAGTCTGACTTGTTTTTTTTCTTCCTCCACACAGCGAGGCCGGTTGCCATGGCGCCGCCCGTTGGCACAGTCACCGCGCGCTGGCTGGCATCCTCGGCGCGGGGTGTGTCGGGGGGGGGTTTGCGTGACGAGCGGCGCCACAGATCCACTTCGGAGCGACTCATATCCTCTGAGCTCTGCTGCCCTACATCAGCGTGCACACACCCCCTCGCACACACACGCGCACACACACACACACACACACACACACACACACGCACTGACATTCAACAGTGCTGTGTGATCAGAAAACATATGCATGAAGAGTTTTCAGGATGTGATGCTTCGGAGTCGCTCCTGCTTGTAAATCTGAGCACGCCGGCTGATCTGCACGGTCGATACGTCTGATAATCAGCTGTTGAACATTCAGCTCCGTCTCTCCTTGATGCGAACGCAGAAGATTTTTTAGCGTATGAATCAGTTTTTTTGTTTTTTTTCGACAGACAGGATGGATGTGTTGTGATTTCAGAAGACGAGGTGTTTTCCTCTGGAGCTGTGATTAAGTGAGATCAGAGGAGGAGAAGGAAAGTAGGTCATTGGGGCAGCAGGTCAGTGAAGCAGCGATGACATCACGCTTATACAACCTCTGCTCTCAGCGCTTACACAACGCTCGCTCTCCTCTGCAGCTGTTACCGCTGAGTCAACTTCTCCTTACTATGCAAACAGTTTTTTTATTTATTTCTGTCATCCTCTCTTTGCTCCTCATCGTTCATTCGTGTGACACTCTTTGTTAGCGTTCCAGTTATTGTTTTTTTTTTTTCTTCTTTTCTTGTAGATGTTGCCGCCCTCTCTCTCTCTTTCTTATCTTAGTGAGCAGGAAAAAGTCCACACGTGAAAATGAACAGGCCATTGTTTTCTCTGCGTGCTCCAAAATAAATGTGTCAGCACTCTGAAATCCTCTATTTGTTTTATATTTAGCCTTTAAGTGTCACCGGGGGTTTCCTGTAAAGTGAAGTCAAATATAATCTTCATTTTAACCATAAAAACACACATTATTTATCTCTCATGTCTTATTTTTATTATTATTAATTAATTAATTTGCATTCTTTTAGGTCAGCCTGCTCGGTTTTCTTTCTTTCTTCTTTTCTGTTGTTGGACAGACAGAAATACATATTCATATTCATTTACCTTCTTTATATGTTTTGTTTTGTTTATTTATGCCGAACATGTAACATAATAAAAACAGTGAAAATAATTTTTTTCAAAAAGATTAAAAAAGCAGACGAAAATAAATAATTACAAACAAAAACAATTGTATAATTCTAAAGAAAAAAAAAAAGACTTCCCAAAAAGAGTGGGAAGAAGTAAAACTTCTCTTGACATCTATTTATTCTTGTACTGACATGTAAAGCCAGTGTTTCTTTTTTTGTTTCTTTTTCTCAAGAATATAAAATAATTGAGTAATTGATTTTTTTAATGATTTGATGTTGTTAATTTTACAGGTTTGTATTTTTTTGAAATACAGCTGCATATTTGCATCGATGGATTTTTCTCAACTGCCTACATCATATATATATATATATATATATATATATATATATATATATATATATATATATATAGATAGATAGATAGATAGATAGATAGATAGATAGATAGATAGATAGATAGATATAGTTGCAGAGACTTCTCTAATGATAACTTGTGTTGTGTGTTTTTGTAACCCTGTGCAGGACTCGGATGTTGCAGCTCATCGAAGACATCCTCGGCTTCCCGCCCTTTGATTGATAAAACTGACAGATTTTCCTCCCACCAGACCGCACGCCACAGTGTGACCATCCGGAGCCCGTCTTCCTCATCCAGCATCATCCTCCTCCTCCTCCTCTCACAGGACTGACTCTACCGTCAGTAAGGTAAGCTTAACTAATGCACTGTTTAAAAAAAATCACTGTGAGCAATCCATCCCTTCATGTTTGTGTTTTTTTTTTTTTAATCCTCTTAAGGTTGGTTCACAGATGTCGACCTCACGGTTAAAACACCCGTCACACTCTCGGACACTGCGACCCTGAACAGAAAGCAAGATGACCTCCAGCATTGACCGGTGAGTCAAACACTAACCTTTCACATTTGTCTCTGTTTTTTCTCCATTACACGCACAGAGCGCGAGGAGCTCTTCTTCTAATGTTTGATTGTGCGCTCTGCAGGGATGACAGCAGCATCTACGATGGCTTTAATGAAGACGATGACAAGGACAAAGCTAAACGGTCAGACCCCTGTACTCTGCTACAGTCAGTGTTACTAAAATCCTCCTCCATTGTGAAACCACTTCACTGCTTATGAGACGCCCATCCATTATGAATGTTTCTTTACTGAGACGAACCGAACTGAACCGCTTGGTGGAAACGCCACTTTTAAGTCTGAGCACACATTAGTGACTCAGACCCCTAAAAAAAGTTCCATGATTTATAAACTTTATACTGAGGTGGGACTTGATTAAAAAACGTTAACTAATTAACTCAGAACTTTCTAATTAATTAATCGCATTTTAAGTGCATCACAATATTTGCCCTAAACAGCAACACTTCTCAGTCTAAATGGATTTTGGTGGATGAATGAATACAATGCATGCAGTGTTATTTGCTTCTCAGTTTCATAAAGCTGTTGGATCTTGTTTGAAATAGTTTTTCTGCACAGCAGCTGGAAAGTTGGATCACACGTTGCTAACTGTAGCACATTTTCTAACCCCTTATCTTCTACCACTAATAGTGGTCTACAGTCCAGAGCGATAAATTTAGAATTTATAAGTTTATCAGACGATGAATTACTAATTTTGGTCCTGAAGACAGTCATTTAGTCGAGTTTAGGCTGCTTGTTTGCACTTGTGGCGAAGCTAGCAAAAAGCTAGCAATAAGCTAGCACTAAGCTAGCGATAAGTTAGCGCGTAGCAATGACAAACATTCTGGGCTGTTTATGAGGCAAACTGTGATTAAATGCCCTCACAGACGTGTGTTTTCCTTCATTCAGTGGACAAACATGAATGATGTTGTTAACACTGTGTTTGAACCCACAGCGTGTCCCGTAACAGGCTGGAGAAGAAACGCAGAGATCAGTTCAACGGACTCATCAAGGAGCTGGGCACCATGTTGCCCGGAAACACCCGCAAAATAGACAAGTCGACGATCTTACAGAAGAGCATCGACTACCTGCACAAACACAAAGGTGAGGAGCTCTGCTGGCAGGTCGACGCTCTGCACACTTTAACTCCGACATCATTCAGATTATTTTATTTATTTTTCTCGTTTTAGAAATCGCAGCTCAGTCAGAGTCCACAGAGATCCGACAGGACTGGAAGCCTCCTTTTCTCAGTAATGAAGAGTTCACTCAGCTGATGTTGGAGGTGTGATTAGAGCTCTCTGTGTGTGTGTGTGTGTGTGTGTGTTTCTTTTTTGACTACAGGACAAAGGTGGATGAAGTTGAGAGTGCTTACTGTATATGCTTTTTGCTGCAGGGGTTGGATGGATTCTTCCTGGCGATTATGACTGATGGGAATATAATCTACGCCTCTGAGAGCGTGACGTGTCTGCTGGAACACTTACCTGTGAGCACAGAGATCTGCTCCTTTCTTCATTTTAAATCATTTGAAATGATAACTTTCTGCCTTTGCCATGGTGCCTCAGGGGTCTCTTGCTCGAAGGTGCCGTATGAATATATTTGCCCGGCCTTTTCCTTCATTCATCCTGAAGGTGGCGTAAAGATAGCCCACATTAGGAATATTTACTGTAGATAAGGGAAGCAGAAATCTAGAACACAAATACCTACATCACCAAAGGAGACCCCCCCCCCCCTTCGCCATTTATTTATTTATTTACCATATTTCTGTTTTATTTGAAAGTATTATTTATTTATTTTCTTTTTAATTATTATTTATTTATTTACGTATTTTATTTTATTTTTTTTATTGTTATTTTTATTTTTTTTATTTTTTTTATTGTTATTTATTTTATTGTATCGGTATAAGTGTTTGTTTTTGGGTGGGAAAGGGTTTATAGAAATGAAAATATTGCACTTTTGACACTAAAGGTCATAGTTCATGTAACAGTTTGCACATCTTGTTTATGACGAGATGTTAGCATTGTGAGACACTGTACACATTTTGTTTAAAGAACAATAAAAATTTTACTGTAGATTTTTATTTGAACGTATTCAAAGATTGTAAGCTGAAAGATGTTGTCTTGTGTTTCAGTCCGATCTTGTGGATCAGAATCTGTTGAACTTCCTGCCTAAAGGAGAGCAGTCGGAGGTTTATAAAGCTCTGTCGTCTCACGTCCTCGAGGGAGAGACTCTGTCTCAAGAATATCTCAAAAGTACGAATCTTTTACTCATGTTTTAGCGTTTCTTGTGATTGACTCTGATATTTTATTTCCCAGAAGCCAATTCTCTCCTTTCATTCTTGTTTTTTTTTTTTTTTTTTTTAGCAAAGAATCAGCTGGAGTTCTGTTGCCATATGCTCCGAGGGACGATGGACCCCAAAGAGCCTCCTGTGTACGAATATGTGAAGTTCATAGGAAACTTTAAATCCCTGAATAATGGTGAGTGAATCCACCCTGATGCTCTTAAACATGAATTTCATTTTTCCTTTCCTATGAGATCTGACTGTCTCCGTTTGTCTTCAGTGCCTAACTGTAACCGAAACGGTTTTGACGGAGCGATCCAGCGCTCGCTTCAGTCCGCCTTCGAGGAGCAAGTGTGTCTCATAGCGACTGTGAGGCTCGCCAAACCTCAGTTTATCAAGGTGGGAATCAGTCTCATCCTGTTGACACACATTTAGTTTTTTAAAGCAGGTTTTAAATAGGACAGGGACGAGTTGCCCACTCACCTCCTGCAGAGACACATTCTGGTGACTCTCTGCTGCGGCTCCCGGGCTGTCTCTGTTTTCATCTAAAACCTCTTTTAAATCTCTCTCTCAGCTGAGAGTGGAAAGAATTCAAACTTTGACTCAGCAGCTTCTGATAACTTTACTGAAACTGGTTTTAAAGAGAAGCCAAAAAAGTGAAATCCAAACAAAATCTGTTGTTAAAAGTAAAGAGTTCACTGACCATGCAGAGCTGCCTGGTTTCCTGCATCAGCACACAGATTATACATGTTATTGTTGTTGATGACATATGATTAAATCGATCCTTCTTCCCTCTCAGGAGATGTGCACAGTAGAAGAGCCGAACGAGGAATTCACCTCCAGACACAGTTTAGAGTGGAAGTTTCTCTTCTTGGATCACAGGTACAGTTTATGTTTCTTATTGTGTTTAAATGTTTATGTTTGGTTTCCTGTTTGTGTCAAAATTAGGGGTGGGACTTGATTAAAACATGTTTAACTAATTAACTCAGGACTTTCTAATTAATTCATCGCATTTTAAGTGCATCACAATATTTGTTTGTAAGTTTATCAGACATTGAATTAGTAATTTTGGTCCTGAAGACAGTCATTTGGTCGATTTTATGCTTTATGCTTCTTGTTTGTACTTGTGGCGAAGCTATGCGCAAAGCTAGCACTAAGCTAGCGCGTAGCAATGACAAACAGTTCTGCACTGTTTATGAGGCAAACTGTGATTAAATGTGTTAAAAACATTTAAGACGTTATTTTCTTGTAGTTAATTAATCGTAATTAACAGTTAAAGTCCCCCTCCTAGTCAGAATAGTTAGATAGTTTGACTATAATCACATTTCTGCATGGAGTCCACGCTCTCTGTTATCTTCTTTGCATTGAACTGCTGATGAAGATGAAGATGAAGCTGCTCCTGCTTGGTTTCAGTTCAGCCACAGTTTCACGAGCAGCCAGTGTTTTTAGGGAGACACAAACATACAAGTATGTAGCCGACGACAGCGTAGGCCGCTAGATTTGATGCAGAAGAATAAACGGAAGACTTTGTAGATTTAGAATTTTTAGTGTTCGTAAAATCCGTCTATTTTTAATGTATGCATCACCACTGATGTGCAAGGTCTCCCATCTTGACTTAAAAGATTCACTTATTTGTATGTGAGAACATCCAGGCTTCAGACAGATGACATTAGAACAGTGCAAGGTCTTTTCAGTCTCCGTTACCAAGGAGACCGCTGGATCGAACTTTGATCATCAAACGAGAACTGGAAATGTTTCACATCAGCACCAAAGACATCAAACCCGGACTGTTTGTTTTCTCTGAAACAAACCAACAACAATCAGAGCTGAGGGAGTTTCACCTGAGGCCACGGACACGACGAGTCAAAGGTGTACGTGTGAACTCCTCACAGATGAGTCTTTGTTGCCGTGGCGGTTTTGGGTCGGTGGAATCAAATCACATGGGAGCGAATGATCCCGGACCCTGTGATGATTCCAAAAGCTTCCTTTTTAGTTCGCTCTACTTTAATCAGCAGAGACTGAAGAGGGAATAAGAGTTATTTTGCCTCATGAGATTATGAGGTCCTCTTCTAATAATTCAAATCCTTGTTTGTTTGTGCAGAGCGCCCCCTATCATCGGCTACCTGCCGTTCGAGGTCCTGGGTACATCAGGGTACGATTACTACCACGTGGACGACCTGGAGACGCTGGCGAAATGTCACGAACACCGTGAGTCCTCGTCACACTGAGCCCATCCACAGTCAGACTTTTTGTTTTTGTGAGCGTGAGCCTGAGCCTGATTGTCCTCCCTGTGTGTGTGTGTGTGTGTGTGTGTGTGTGTGTGTGTGTGTGTGTGTGTGTGTGTGTGTGTGTGTGTGTGTGTGTGTGTGTGTGTGTGTGTGTGTGTGTGTGTGTGTGTGTGTGTGTGTGTGTGTGTGTGTGTGTGTGTGTGTGTGTGTGTGTGTGTGTGTCTGCAGTGATGCAGTACGGGAAAGGAAAGTCCTGTTACTACAGATTCCTCACCAAAGGGCAGCAGTGGATCTGGCTTCAGACTCATTACTACATCACGTATCATCAGTGGAACTCCAGACCTGAGTTCATCGTCTGCACGCACACCGTGGTCAGGTACGAGGGCGCTCTCTACGACCACACGGGACAAACGGCGCCGTCACTGTAACCACCATGTTGAATCAGGTGTTTTATGTCCTACAGTTACGCCGAGGTCAGATCTGAGCAGCGCAGGGAGCTCGGGATGGATGACTCCCCGCCTGAGGTCGCAGCAGACAAGGTGAGAAGTTTGAACCGCTCTGAGAGTTACAGGTTGTTTGTTTGACGCTTCACGTCACCGTTTCTCTCCCTCGCATCTCCGCAGTCTCAGGATTCAGGCTCGGAGTCTCAAAGAAACACTCCCAGCCTGCAGGAGGCGCTAGAGCGCTTCAACCACAGCCAGACGCCCTCCGCCTCGTCCCGCAGCTCACGGAAATCCTCGCACACCGCCGCGTCCGAGCCCGCCTGTAAGAACATCACATCCTGTTACAGCCTCATTATTATTATTCACGTCGGTTATCTTTTCCTGTTCGCCATCATTCGAGCGTCGTGTGTTTTCTGTCTCCCCGTCAGTGTCTCAGGTGAAGCTGCAGGGCGAGCAGAGCACGCCAGGCCGACAGTCTGTCTCCGCCATGGACGTGACGTCACAGCGCAGATCGTCTGTCAGCAGTCAGGTCAGAGAGAGAGTAAACACGGCGCCTGGTGTCATGTTTCTGACTCCCCCCCTCCCCCCCTCCCCCCCTCCCCCTCCTTCTGTTCTGTTTGTTCCCACACAGTTTTCATTCAGCCTCCAGATTTTCCTCGAATAGAAACTCGGAGCAGTTTTTTAATTTGAATCTGAAGTTCTGTATCGTTTATTTTGCTTCGATTGAACTGTTGCTGTCTGTATTTTTCTCTTTTAGCAGTCGATGAGCTCCCAGAACACGGGACAGAACATGGCTCCATCCATGGTTCTACAAACACAACCACAACAACAACAACAACAACAACAACAACAGCAACAGCAGGTTCAAATCAACAGCCAGGTAAGATCATCATCATCATCATCTAGTTTTAGACCCTGATTAAATCCTTTCTCAAAACTTGACACTGAACATGTCTCAGTCTTGTCGGCTCCTTTTAGCTACTTTGGAAGTTTGCATGCTAACGTTTGTCGTCCACATTTTAGAGGAGACAGTGGAGGAGACGGTTTCGTGCTTCATTATCTTATTACTGAGGATTTTCATTCATTCATAAAGCAGGCCGTGCTAATTCAGAAGTGTTTGTTTGCTTTTGAAGAATCGGGGTAAATCATCCCCGAAGTGTCAGACTGTTATTGCTTTAAGTTTGGTGTCTTCACTGGACACTCATGAGACCTTGTTTCTTTTTTTTTGTCCTTTTGTGTCCCTGCTGTGTCTCCAGTCCATCTCCAGTCAGATAGAAGCCATGCAGCACCTGAAGGATCAGCTGGAGCAGAGGACCCGACTGATCGAGGCAAACATCCATAGACAGCAGGACGAGCTGCGACAGATCCAGGGCGAGCTGCAGAGAGTGCAGGGACAGAGTCTGCAGGTCCGAGCGAGCACAGAACAAACAGGACGAACACGTCGGCGCTCTTTGTGCTTCAAGGTGTCGTGTTTCATGTGTTTCAGACGCTCCTGCAGAAAGGAGCCGCGCTGAACGTCAGCTCCGTGCAGCAGGCGGGGACACTCACCATGCAGGGTCAGCTGGTCTCTGCAGGACCTCTGCAGAACAACATACAGCAGCACCATGCGGTCCAGACCCAGACCCAGACCCAGATCCAGATCCAGCAGCAGACCCTGCTCCAGGATCAGAACATGGCTCTCTCACAGGTCAGTGTTTGAACACGGTGTGAAAGGAAATTCAACCTCCAACAGGAGCCGTCTATGATGCCATGGCGTTTGACAACATGCAGAGCTCAGCAGGCGTTCATCAGTCGTTTTTATCTGCAGTCATTTAGTGAAGTGAAACGATCGTTTCATGAATCTGGTCTAGTGGCCCGGGTTCGATTCCCGGTCAGGGAATGTGCTTTTGGGGGGGGGGGGGGGTCCGTAGGGACTTGGGTTGGTAACGGGAGGGTCGTTGGTTCAAGTCCCAAGGAAGTTGGTCTGGTAGCCGGAGAGGTGCCAGACCACTTCTCGAATACTGCCGAGGTGCCCTTGAGCACCAGGTCCTGCTCGTGCCTGTGTGTGATTCAGGCCTGTGCATGCCAAAGTGTCTTTAGATAACACTGTTTTATTTTATTTTATTTTTTTTATGCATATTTTGCTCGCTCTTTAATTATTGTTTTGATGCATATTTTTTCTACACTTATATTTTTATCTTTTTTTTTGTGTGATTTTCTTCCTGCTTTGCTGCTGTAAATGATTAAAGGATTATCTGATCTGATCTTACAAATAAAGCTTGATTGAGAAGCATTTCTCTAAAATAATAACAGAACCAGAATCTCCCCCTCAGGGCTTAATAATAATAATAATAATAATAATAATAATAATAATAATAAAAAAGTGAAAGTAAGTAATAAAATATATAAAATAAAAAACTTAATTAAATGAATTGAAACCTTTCACTCCAGGTGAATCCGATCAGTTAACGTACAAACGCCCCTCTTACAGGCTCAACTGGATCACGGATGAGCCGGCTGAATAACGGGTCATCGTCTTTACTCCTCTCTGTGCATCATTAGAAGAAAATTCAATATTTGGATTTTGATTTATAAACTTTGCTTCCTAAAATATTTTCATTCTCTGGAGCATGAAAACACTTTGAAGATGTGAATCCTGCTTCCTGTCCTCTGGATCTGATCACTCGCTCTTCTTCTTCTTCTTCTGTGTTTTTCAGTCTCAGCGGTCGTCCGTCACTCTGCAGCCTCAACAGAATCCACTTCCTGCGTCGCTCTACAACACCATGATGATCCCTCAGCAGAGCCAGACTAACGTGGTCCAGATCGCCACCAGTCTGTCTCAGAACCCCGGGGCCAACACCCCCGCCGTGGCGACCTTCGCACAGGACCGAGGGGCGCAAATCAGGTTTGCACCTTTTCGGGTTTGGACCTCTTATTGTTGCTATGGTTACAGAAGCTGACCGTCTCTGTGTCCGTGGTCTTCTCGTCCCCGGCAGGTTCCCCGCCACGCCTCAGCTGCTCACTAAGCTGGTGACGGGTCAGATGACGTGCGGCGCCGTCATGGTCCCCACCACCATGTTTATGGGCCAGGTGGTAACGGCCTTCGCTCCTCAGCAGGGGCAGACGCAGACTATCAGAATTTCCCAGCAGCCTCAGCAGCAGCAGCAGCAGCAGGAGCAGCAGGTTCGGACGCAGTCGCAGGTCACAGCGCTGCAGCAGAGTCCTCTGAACCAGCAGCAAACACAGTTCCTCCAGGTGACACCACATCACACCGCCATCATTACAAAAAACAAACCAATCGGCTCGGCTCGTTTCCTGTTCATGGAGCTTCACACTTTGTCTGAATAGAAATCCATGAGATGTTAGCGAGGCTATCCTGCAGCGCAGGGGTGTCCAAGGTGCGGCTCAGGGGCCATTTGTGGCCCTTGAGGGGATTTTTTGCGGCCCCCGACCTCAATCAAAGAATCAGAAGATTTTGTCCCGATGCCTCATTCAGATCCCTTTTTTTTTTTTCATGTTAGCGACGGCTGAAAGATATTCCTGAAATGTTCAGTCAATGTCTGTTTTTTTTATTTCATTTTTTTTTTAAAACTATTTTCCACATTTTTTATGAAATATAAAATGAACCTTTGCATCATTTTTGCAAACAAGCAGACTGTTGTTTAACCCTTTAATAACCTGAGTTAAATACAGAAAGATTTTACTAAAATATAACCACCTTAGAGACTTCTGAGAAAAACAGATAAAGAAGAACAAAAAAGTATTACATGTTCTTTTTTTAAAAGGATTTCTTTTGTGAAGCTTTTACTATTTTTTCAACAAAAAAATTAAGTAATTATTTATTTTGCATTTATGTTATTTTTGAAGAGGTCAAAATACAAAAAGTTCTTCACAATATTATTACAAAAAAAAAAATAATAATATTTGGACACTGCTGTTCAAACTCCAATGTTAAAGGTTGAATGTTTGTTTAGTGGAGGAGATGAAGCGGCTGCATCACTCTGCAGGGAATAATAATCACATGACGAGAAACAACAAACTAAACAGGACAAAGATGAGAGCACATTTTTTCTTCTGCTGGTTTTTTATCTGAATGAAAAGTCATTTTAGCTTTCAGACCATTCCACCAGTCTGGACCTCAATCAATCAATCAATCAATCAATCAATCAAACTCAATTACAGACCTGTGATATTATAACTCTGATTAATTATGAAGTGAACAGACATGTTCATATTCACTGTATGTCTGCATGTAGATGTGGGCCGAGGCCATCAAGATGCTTAGAGAATGAGGATCTCTCTGTCACCTGTTGCCATGGTGACTCATCGTATCAGGGCTCCGTTAATGTTGTTAAATTGAACAAAGTCAGATCAGCTGATGTGGAGTGAAAAACTGAGAGTTCATCAGCGGGAGGATAAAATCACGTGGTGTCATTAATCTCCCTGTTCTTCCTCTTCAGGCTCCTCGTCTTCTTCACGGGAATCAGTCCACTCAGCTGATCCTGCAGGCCGTGTCTCTGCAGCAGCAGGGAACCTTTACTGCCAGCAGCCAACAACAACAACAGTTACAACAACAGTTACAACAACAACAACAACAACAACAACAACAACAGATACAATTACAGCAACAGTTACAGAATCATCAACAGCTTCAGCAGCAGCAGCAGAAACCGGCGTTAGCTCCTCACAGGACGGACAGTTTGTCTGATCGCTCAGCCGCTCAGCCTCAGTGAAAGATGAAAGAAGAAGAAGCCCCCCAGCACACACACACACACACACACACACACACACGCACACACACACACACACACACACGCACACACACACACACCAATGTTTTCTGTTTGCACTAAGAACTCCTGAGCTGCAGAGGAGCTGGAAGCGTGCGCCGCAGGTCCAGGTCAAAGCCTTTTCTCTGAGAAGACGGGGAGTCACAACCCCCTGTGTGTGTGTGTGTGTGTGTGTGTGTGTGTGTGTGTGTGTGTGTGTGTGTGTGTGTGTGTGTGTGTGTGTGTGTGTGTGTGTGTGTGTGTGTGTGTGTGTGTGTGTGTGTGTGTGTGTGTGTGTGTGTGTGTGTGTGTGTGGCTCCATCCCCCCCTCACAGAGTTATTTGAGGCAGAACTCTCAGGCTTCATGGACGTCCTGCAAAGCTGTTTGTTGTTTGTTTGTTTGTTTGTTTGTTTGGGATGTTTTATCGTTTGTGTAATTGTAAAATTGGAAATGAAAATATTTTTCAGAATGTGATGTAGACTTTTATTGTACAGAACATGATGTGTAATATAATGTGTAAATATAATGAGAAAGAAGAACTAATATTTTATATAATGCATGTAATGAAACGCTCTCAGTTTGTTTTTGTTTTCTTTTTTGAAGCTTCGTTTTTCTCTCAGAAAAAAAAAAGTCTTAAATGCTCAGTGGCTGTTTTCTCACACACACACACACACACACACACACACACACACACACACACACACACACACACGCTGCTTGTTGTCAGTTTGTTTAATCCTTGAACCTTCACATTTATTAAAGGAGTGTGTTGAAGTTTTTGTGGCTTCAGTCGACTGAAGTTTCGTGAATGTGAACGAAGACGATCAAGCTTCAGCTAAATGTGAGCACAGATCGATAATTATTTTCAAAACATAAAACCAAACCTTTCAGACCTGTTTCCATGTGTGCGACTGGTTTTTTGTTCACATGGGGGGAGGGGGGATGATTTAATAATAACCTGCCCTTTCTCTATCCATTGAATTAATGGTTACATGATTGTAAGCTTTTAATTATAAAAGATTTATAAACCAGGAGAGATGGTTAATTCAACATAAAGCAGCCTTCTCGTTCTGTGATTTGACTTGTTCAGTTTGATCATCTGAGCTTTTTAATAAGCTAACGCACATAACACATGTAATTAGCATAACTAATTAGCATAACGAATTAGCATAACTCTGTAACATGTGAAAGGTGTTAAAGATGGCGGCCTCCTAAAATGTTTTTTTTTTTTTGTCCCCAAACCAAAGGTAGACACGTTTATAGTTACGGTTAGACAGAAAATATATCAATTATTACATTATTAACAGGCAGTCTAACTTTTATTTTTTTACTCACACAAGCGTTCCCTTTTTTCTGCTCATCGTTCTCGTTTGCTGCCACCTGCTGGTCAGTTTGAGATAACACAACATCTAGATTAATTACGTTCAATAGTTCAGAAAATTCACGTTTTCACTTTCCTCCTCATATTGCAGAGATGACTTTCTCATTTATTCATCCAGAGAAGCAGCAAAAAGTTGTTTTCACGCTCCAGAAGAAACAATAGAAAGAATTTAAATCAGTAACACGAGAATTTGAATACATAAAATAAGCATTTTTTTTTTCTTTTAATATCCTAAAATCGTACATACACTGTAGCCCGGGGCCCGTATAAGAGCGCCTGGTGGCCGAGCCTTTGCCCGTGGGGCTCGGCCCACCACCCACAGAGGAGACCGTAGGGGTCAGGTGCAATGTGGATCGGGTGGCAATCGACAGCGGGGGCCTCGGCAACCAGATCCCCGGACACAATTTCTGGATTTTGGGACGTCACCTCACTGGGGGGTAAGGAGCCTGAGCTTGTACGGGAGGTCGAGAGGTACCGGGTAGATATAGTCGGGCTCACCTAACCCAACCAGTCCACATGGTCCACAAAATGGATGGACAATAAATCATAATAATTGTCACATTTTTTTTCTTCTTCAATTTTTCGTTTTTAATTAAATATTGATAGTTTAGTTTCAGTCATATTTCATTTTTGAGGCCAACCTATCAATTCACAAGGATAAAAAAAAAAAAAAAAGAATTTTCTCTAAAATCAATAGAATCATAATTTACCAGGCGAAGGTTACCTGATGAGTAATAGGTTCATATTTACTAAAACTGTATTATGCTTTTTTTTTTTTTAAAAAAAACAAAAAAAAAACTTAAGGAGGAAATAAATATGAGTAAATGAAGTAAGAATATTATCTTTATCTTTGGTTCACAGTTCTCTCAGCTGGAGACAGAAATCTTTCACTTAGAAATCAGACGACACATGAAACATCTTTATTGAGTGTTTGAGATCTACAGTATATACACACACACACACACACACACGTCAGCCCACCTGTATCACAAACAGAAATATTTCACAGTTGAGCAAAGTCCGTCAAATATTGACAATCAGCTATAAAAATATTCTGGTTTGAGTGACCCCCCCCCTCCGTCTGCGTCTACAGTACACGTTGAGAAATCAGAAAGACACTAAAATAAATAGACTTGAACCAAGCGGTGAGACGGAGGCCACGCTGCGTTCAGGTGTCTCTGTAACTTCAAACACAGGAGTGACGCACACGCATGCTGCAGGTTTGTGTAGTTCAAGGATCGGGCTCTCGTTCAGTACCTGTTGTAGTCTTTTGATTTTGAGATGTCGTGGCTCAAACTCAGAGTTCACCTGAGGAGGTTTACTGGCCTTTATTCAGCGTTTAAATCCTGGCAAAAAGAAGCAGATTCCCCCTGATCAAGAGGCTGCACATGAGGTCTTTAATGAAAGGGGGGGGGGGGGGGGGGGGGGGTCTTGTAGTGTTTGGGGTCTGGGCTTTATTTTTACACATCAGCCCATCCTGATTAAAGGCCCAGTCCTCTTAACAACCTGGTGTAGCTGTGTGTTCAAGCCCTTTGCATTCAACGTCCATATGAAAAAAAAAAAAAAAAAAAAAGACAGAACGGCTGTAAATCTCATTCTTGATTTGATTAGATGCTAAGTGTTAGCATCGTTAGCAGTCAAACGACTTTTCTTCTTGCAGTAAATTTGATATTTTTATGGTCCTACGCATCTTTCACGTGCACACGGGTTTGTTGTGAAAATGTGAAGTGACGCCCGTCTTTGTTATTACAGAAACAGACGCAGCTTCTCGTCCTGAGGTCGGCGAGTTCAAAGACCGCTTCAGTCTGTTGGTGGTTCTAAAACAGACACTTCCTGCTCTGTGAGGATCTTTAATCAAACTGCTGCGTCGCTCCCTTTAAAGCCACCAGGATGCAAACACAGGCCTGCTCTTCTGCTGCCCTGCAGGGTGTGTGTGTGTGTGTGTGTGTGTGTGTGTGTGTGTGTGTGTGTGTGTGTGTGTGTGTGTGTGTGTGTGTGTGTGTGTGTGTGTGTGTTTTATCATCCAGGACATGTGTGTGTTTCAGATCTGAAGCACCAACTTAACCCTCCAAATTACAAACAGAGTGACAGAAAGACAGCGAGGCAGCAGGAGAGCAGCGGCTCTGTGGCGTCTTCGAGGAGCGTGATGTCAGCAGCGTTTCTGCTTCAAATAAAAAAAAAGATTCTTCCCCCTTTTTAAAGAAGGAAGAGCGTTTAACAACATAATGAGGCCGTCAGTGAGTTGGAAAAAAAAAACAAAAACCAGGAAGTGTCTGTGGAGGCAGCTCGATCACACATCGGCAGGATGCAGCAATAACGGTGAGCTGCTGCAGGACGGAGCCACACACACACACACACACACACACACACACAGACACACACACACACGTTCGAGTGTTACTCCAGGAAATGTTGCTGCTTGAAATAAAATCCATCATTAATCTGTTTCATCATTATGTGCTTCTTGTTGTGTCCTGGTTTATATGATGGAGGGGGGGGGGGGGGGGGGGGAGTGGGAGGAGTCTCTTCTGTCACCTGATCTCAAATACACGAAAACCAACATTTAAAAAGAAAGAACGAAAAAGACTGAAGGTGTGAAAGAGGCTCATCGTCTGACGGAGAGGGAGGGACGTACTACACGTTGGAGCCGCTGACGCCTGCGGAGACGAGCGGGAGGGCGGAGTTCAGTAACGATCCCGTCTGTTTTAATTGGAACGCCACGTGACGAGGTGACGAGGACTCGGCTCCTCGCTAGCCTCCGTAACCCGTCGCTTTTTCTTCTCGAGGTTTCAGTTCCGACGTGAATCCCGTTAAATAAAAACCAATAATAAAGTTAGCGTTGAAAAACTACACCTCCCATGAGTCTTTGGTGCGTACTGCAGGTTTGAGACCATCAGGAGTGAGCGGTCTTTTTTAACGCCGACAAATCGACCTCTGAGGAAGAAGAGAGCGGCGGCTCGGAGGCTGGCGAGGAGACGAGGACGCTGAAAGACTCCGATCTAAAGTCGCTCTACAGAAACATCAGCACATTTTACCTCTCTTTGTTTTATGTACATGAGAAAAACCTCAAAGTCTTTTTTTTTTGTTTCCATTTTAAGCTTCGGGCTTGATGAAGAGCGCAGACAAGGCGAACGCCAGGAACACGATTCCCCCGATGATTGTAACTGTGGAGGAAGAACAGAACGTGTTAGACAGTCTTCACATCTTAAATAGCATCAAACGACTTACACATCATTAAAACAGACGGTGGCCTAGTGGTTAGTGTGCACGCCCCGTGTACAGAGGATAAGGTCCTCTATGTGGGCATCGACCCACTCGCCTGTTACTGAGACACGTCTGTCCTTCTGACAGTCACGTCCTTCAGTCTTCAGGAGTGTCTCCACATCTCGAGGATTCTGTGGTTTCACAAACTGCAGACTAATAAAAGCGCACGCCGCTGAACTTCTGCTTTCTTTTCTTTTTTTCTACCAGCTGACTTTGCAACCAGCCGATTGGCTGCTGAGACTTTGCCTCACTTTTTTTTTTTAAAGACGGCCTCCTCGCTGCAGACGCCTGTTTGCCTGTGTGTGTGTGAATGTTGGTGTGTTTGTGGACAATCAGTGATTCAACAGTCGTGATCCAATGAGCTGTTGAATCTGTCGTTTTCCGCCTGCTTGAAATCTCTGACAGTAACGTTTAACGTTAGCGCTACACGCTACATGCTACACGCTGCGGTCCGTCCCTGGAGCCACCGCGGCGCCCTGCTCCGGTTCAAAGACGCTGCCAGTCTACTTTCAATCGGCTGCAGGAACGCGTCAAGTGTACGTTTTGTTTGCAGAATTGATCGAACTGAGAGAGTGTGTGTGCGTGTGTGGTGTGTGTGTGTGTGTGTGTGAGATAATAACCTCACCTGTTCTGACAGATATTTTCTGTGCGATCATTCTTCCTCCTATCACAGCCAACCCTGTACACAAACAGTGTCCAAGTGTACCGCCCACCGCCACGCCAAAAGGATTCTGGGAAATTTAAAAAGAAAGCAGGTTGATGCATCTAAAATATATTTACCCATCGGTGCTTCAGCAGTTTGTGCTGCGGATGAAGACTCACCTCCCGAGCTGCCAGGATGATGGTGGTGAGCTGCGAGCGGTCGCCCCACTCAGCCAGGAAGGTGAGCGTGAGCGCCTGGAGGAAGATGGGCGAGATGAAGCTGTGCCACTTCTTCTGGGGCATCGCCCCCCCCGAACCGGCCTCCACGTCCGGCGCCCCGTTTATCAGCTTCGTCCGCTGGAGCTGCACACAAAGAGGGTCGTTCTTTACTCTTTAAAACACTCCAACCCGAGAGAGTCTAAAGCCCGCAGGCTGAGACATGAAAGTCATGTTGGCTAATTCTCTCTGGCATGTGAACATAACACATCGTGTTTTCCTGAGAAACAGCGGCATCATGACTCCGCTCTCCTTCTTGTAAAATGATGTGAACTTTTTTTTTTTTATTAAAGATTTATTTTTGGCCTTTATTGATAGAGAGAGGCGGAAACAGGGAGAGAGATGGGCCACAGGCCGGATGCGAACCCGGGCCGCCCAAGCGAGGAACAAAGCCTCGCTATATGGGACGCACGCGCTGCCGCTGCGCCACCGGCGCCCCATGATGTGAACTTTTTTAAGCAGGTGAGGACCCGCTCAGAGAAAACATGAACGTCAACAATGATGACAAACCTTGCTTTTTTTTTTTTTTTAAGATAAAAGACAACTGAATAAAAACAGCGCATCAAAAACAAACAGCCAGCAAGTCTGCTGTTTGTTTTGAACCTGCGTGCGAGGTTTGTGTAGGAGTGCACGCCCACTTCTAACTGTGAAACATAAAAAGCGAATAACGAGCAGACTCGGCTCAAAGTTAATCATTTAATTTCAGCTTTTTAAATATTTTTGCCAGCAGGAAAGACGAGCTCTGATGTCATATAGAGAAATCAAAAAAGAGTCAAAGTGAGGAGCAGTGTCACACATAAAAACCCTCCAAAGAAGAGGAAACGACCGTAGTGACAAAAGATACAGGCAAAGATGTCTTTATTAGTTTGCAGCAGGAAACACACAAACACAACACAGCTAAAACCTGGAAGCCCATCAGAGGTAACCATCAAGGCTCCTCAGACTGTGTGCATGTGTGATGTCTCACCTCCTCGTCCTTCTTCTTGATCTCAGCCTGCACCTCCTCCAGCTCCTCCTGGCCTTCGTCTGGACTCATCTTCAGCCCCTCTCTCAGCATCCGAATGCCGAAGATAGCGAACAGCGCGGTGGACACGTAGTACGTGTAGATTCTGGGGATGATGGTGGTGGCGTAGCCGAACAGCACTGTCGGGGGGGGGGGGGGGTCAAAAACATCTTTAATACTTCACAATAAAGCCAGATACAGATAAACACTGCCGTCACTTTCAGGACGTGTCCAGGTGTACTGACCAGAGAGACAAGTCATGAGTCCGAGCGCCAGCATGGCTCCGGCCAGCACGGTGAGCCGGTTGTAACGCATGGCCATGATGGCTGCGATGAAGAACGTTTTGTCTCCCAGCTCGGAGACGATGATGACAGAGATGGAGGCTACAAAGGCGTGGATGAAACCCAGGTTTCCTTTGCTCGGGTCATTTTCGGGGACCGCCGGGCCCACGGGATGGGGAGTGGTGGCTTTCTGCAACAAGAGACAAGTCGACACGGTGAGAACGAGGAGGACTTCAGACCCAGGTCCAACCTGAGAGACACGTCTTTGTTTCTTTAAGGTTAATAACACAAATAATGTGTTCAACAATGCAGAGAAATTATGATTTAAACAGATAAAAATGCAATCTAGGGCGATATTAATGAACTCGTACAGGATTACAAATGTAGAGGGATTGCTGAGAGAAAAATAGTGTTGTGGTTTTCCTGTGTTGAGTAACGTTGTCTTTGAATGGGACTTCCTTTTTTTGCAGGACACGTGGGAACCCAGTTATTTATATTAATTTATCATCATATTGCAGCAGGTGTTTATAAAGTTTGATTATAACAATAATCATAATGTAAGTTTAATATTCTGGTACCGTGACCTGCAAACTCAATGTATAAAACATGTATTTATTAAGACAAATAAGAAAAAAGGGATATTTTCATTAGTTTTCTATTGTTAGAGAATTGAAATAAAATAATTATATTCATTCACAACTGATTTTAATCTTACGTCTTTGGAAATTTTGTGAAAATAGTAGAATATTAAATATATTTTTATTTATTATTATTATTATTATTTTATTTATTTTATTTTTTATTATTATTATTATTTATATAATATAATATATATATAAAATTGTAGTGGGTTGAGTTTATCTTACATGTATTTTACATCTTTAATCAGGGCGGTTTGTACACCCCTGCTCTTAAATGAACTTTAAATATTAACTCTTGAAGGTTTCTTTTAAAATAAATTAACACATTTTATTGTTTTGACGCGTCTCAGCAGGTAGCATGTGGTGGCTAGCTCAGGTTAGCTCCGGAGCAGCGGTCTCACCGGCGTCATAAACAGCCTGTTTCTGGACGACATGTGACGGTGTAAAATAGATATAAAAGGTGGAATAAATGAGTTACCTCTGCTGCTGGTTGCTCTCGGACAGCAACATTATCCTCCTCTGGAGTTGCAGAAACTCCGAACGGCAACAACAAGAGCACCAGGGCGAGAGGAACCAAGAGGCACATCCGGCCGCCTCCGCTCCCCGACAGAGCCATAGTTACTCCCAGAACACTTCCGCAAATACTCTTTAAATCACTCCTTATTATCACTTAATATCATCAGCAACAACACGGGAGAACCTCATATTAGCAGCCCGCACAGTTTGAACAATACACGTCACGATCAAACTGACCGAACTCATTCAGAGCGGAAGTTAGACTCTCGCTGCCGGGTTCTGAACAGACGAGAGACGTGATTGGACCAGAGCGTTATAATAGAGAGCATCGGATTGGACGATGAAAAGAGTGACGTGCTATATAGAGGGCAGCTCAGTGATTGGACGGTAGACTTGTCGGTCCATAAATACTTAAAGGAGCGTTCACGTGATATCGGAATATTTGGAAAAAACGGATTTTGAATTATTGTTTTTTTTTTATAAATCCTAAAAACAATTGTGTAACCAGCTTTAATGAGTTTACCTGGGACGAAAAGAAAACGTTGGATTTAATCTAAAACCGTTTTATCAATTAACGTAACATTTAACTTTATGATGTAAATTAAATGTCCCTTTAATGAGGGAGTCACTGTTAGTTACTAAATTCCACGACTTCTCAGGATTTTTAAGACAATGGGAACATTGGCAGTCACAATAAGTCATAAAACAAAAATATAAATTAATAATAAGTAGTTACAAGATACATTTAATTTAGGTTGACAGGCCTCCTTAAACTCTTAAAACCTGAATCTGAAAGCTCAGTTTCTACGTTCAACATATGGACAAAAGTAAAATATTAAACAAGACAGATTTCACCTTCACACTTGGTTTGCTTTGCCAAACAAAATGTGGAGCTTAGGTGTCATCAGTAACTCATAAAAAAAATAAACCAACATTTTTGTTGTAGTTTTAATGTGATCTAAAAAATCATAACAATGTGCACAACAGCAGGATATTGTTATACATTTATTGTAACAACTAAATATGTGTCATCCAGCTTCACCAAATTTCACGCTACAAATCCAATTGTTCTGAAACGCCAGAAAAAAAAGTCTAAAGATATGTTGGAAAGTAAAGAAAATATATAATAGAATATTAATTATTAAACATCTATTATTTTTTAAGACCTACAGTAGTTCATAATTATATTGTTTCCTGAAGACTTATAAAGTCATATATCATAAAGTCTTTTATTATATAATTTTCTCCTCTTTGGTTAAAATTTATTTTTGTAGAGCGTGCCTTTATTTTTAGATTTTTTTTTTGCAAAACTTCTTATGTTGAAATGAAAATAATAAAAGAGACTACATTACATTAGGATAACAATATGGTTTATTGATCCCCTAATAGGGAAAATGTATTTGTTCAACAGCATAAAAACAGGAATATAAAAAGCATCGATGTAAAAAAGTAAAAAAAAAAACATTACATTATATTATTAAGATAAGATAAAAGAAAATATCAAATAGAATCAAATAATACAAGGCATAAACACGATGTACACAGACAGATCAGATATGATTAAAAACATGCAGTTTGTAGCATTAATGATGTTGATGATTATTATACAGAGTCACGTGGAGGTCTGACTGCAGGTGGAATAAACGACCTGCGGTAGCGCTCAGTCTTGCAGGTTGGGCGTCTCAGAGCGCCCACAGTGTCGTGCAGCGGGTGAGAGGTCCATCACGGGCGTCAGCTTCACTAACAGGGATGTAAAGATTCATCATGAGGCAGTTTAAAATCTCACTGGAGAAGTCAAAGAACGTGACCCTCACACGTTCTGCTGCCTGTGGTCTCCAGGTGAGTCCACGATCTGTGAGGAGATGGTGAAAATGTTTTCCCTGCGTCTCTGCCGTGCGTCACACTCACAGCCAGCTGTCGCGTTTAAGAGCATCTTGTCAATCAGCGCTAAGAGAGGGGAGGTTTCACACCTCTTCAAGTCTTTGCAGGACTTCACAGCACGAAAGGTATAAAAGCCTTCCTGTCGCCGGAGTACGACTCAAACTTGCTGATGTAAAACTCGTGACAGAGTCGAGCCTCCAGAGCGTGACTGAAGAGCACGTAGAGGAGGACGGTCCACCAGGTGAGAGAACAGCCTCCGTAAATCAGGTTCAGAGAGACGTACAGCAGCAGCTCGGCCAAATAATGAGGGCACGACACGAGCTCGAACCAGCCGCCTTCTGGAAGTCTGTGAGCCAGTGTCTTCACAGAGTCTGAAAAACAAAAAACACACATCAGCCCTTATCATTCATCTCATAAACCTTTGCTTGATACCCGTCTGTGTTTAAGTTAAAGATACGCTAATCTGTGGATTAAAAAGCTCAGAGAACTGCCAGACGCATCCCTTTGGAGGAGAAATGATTCACTCATGTTTGTTAAAAATAAACAGACTAAAAAAGGGAAACATAGGAGCACCTAATAGCAGAAATAAACAGTAACATCATTCAGTACAGAAGATCTGCAAAGGCGCACGTCCACAGAGGTTGAAAACATACATTTGGATTTCAAGAGTTCTTTTGCAAACATAAACTAACACACAAAGAGTTCTTCTGTTGTGTTTCAAATCTTGCGTCGGGGGTTTGGAGAGTTAGCTGAATGCATTCATTGAAAATCAGTCTGCCTGCACGTGTGATGAAAACAATAGTCACTTTATTGTATTTATTTGTTGAGTAATTCATAATTCTCACGGGAGGGCAGAGCGAGCAGGGAAACACATTTCTAATCATATTTGTTTGTTCATGAGTTCAAACCGAGCTAATCAGGGATCAAACCACCGTGTGAACTGTTGCTGTTTCAATCTTGCAAAATATGAACTTCACACAGAACAGACTGTTCGTTTATGTTGTCCTCCTTTGCACACATAAAGACGTTTTAATCAGGAGGGGGGGGGGGGGGGGGGGGGGGGGGGGGGGGGGGGGGTTTGGATTTGACCTGCAGTACCAATTTTACACCATAGGTGTCAGACATACATGTCTAACTTCGATCTTGCAGTATGAGTCATATTTGAGAGTGAGTGGAGATCATCTGCTGTACTTCAGATTCCTGAGGATTATCTCATCGCTGTACCAGCTTCAGCAATCCACTGTGGAGCAAAATCCACTGTGGAGCAAAATCCACTGTGGAGCAAAATCCCTGAATTACGAAAAAAATATTGTAAAAGTTTGACAATGTGACAGGTTGCCAGTTCTGTTTAAAACCCAACATTACTGAAGTCTGGGTTTTGTTGTTTAGATGATCAAACGGGTTCAACATGTCGCTCCTCTTTCCATTATTGTACTTCAGTGAAAGGTCCAGACACAGTGGCCACTGCCTACCTGACTTCCCAGTGCGAAGCGCAGCCAGATGGACCATGCATTGATGCTGCATCAGTGAGGCTGCGAAGAACAGAACACTTCCTGTCACATGACACCAGCTGAGCTGGGAGAGGAGAGGTCCAGAGCCTGAGAGACAAACAAACACTGGAACGTTTAAAACCACACAGCAGAACCCGGAACGTGAATGAACGCTGCAGAGACGAATTCCTTTTCACCTTTTTCCAGACGATCTGATCCGAGCACCGTCAGTCCAATCATGAGGTAGTAAAGCAGGCCGAACACGTACTGCACCACGTGCATGGCTGCGTCCGAGAACACGCTGACCAACAGGCACTCCTGCAGCCTCTTCAGGGAGTGGAAGCAGAACAGCAGCTGCACCAGCACAGTGACCAGCTGAGGGACTGGAGACAAAGTATTCAACACGTTTAATTCAATCACAATGTGACAATGGATCAATTATCTAATATACCTTCATAAAAAAAAAAAAAAATATATATATATATACACTTAGTGTGTTATCTTGATTTTAATAAATGTGCAAATCTCATTTTTCACATATAAACACCTGAAGATTTTTTGGGGAATTTCAGTCGGGAGGGAGCCGGCCGGAGAAAAATATGGTCAGATAGATAGATAGATACTTTATTGATCCCGAGGGAAATTAAAGTTTTTTTTTGGTTTTTTTTCTAAGATAGTAAAAGGTCACATGCAACCCAGACTTTTTTCATATTTAAAGATTAATTTTGGGTTTTTTATGTGCCTTTATTGGAGGGATAGGAACGTGGAAAATCAGGAAGGAAGAGAGAGTGGGGATCGAAACATGAGGGAAAGGAGCCACAGGCTGGATTCAAACCCGTGAAGAATATTTAATTTTTTAACTAAAATAAAACAACAGGCTGTCTTTTACTGGGCCATAAATAATGCAATACTCTTTCCTTGTATTTATCTTATTTTACTGACAGCAGTTGGTCCTGATGTGAAGCTCCTTTATTACTTCACACAGCTCCCTCTAGTGGTGTCTTAGGTGTCAATACAACTGTCAGCCCCCTTTTCCTTGAATGCATTTAAAGGAGTGTGGGGAAGTGAACAGCCATGCGCATGACTATCTACATCTAAAATGTCTGTAGAGTGAGTCTGTGGATTCAACCACAAAGACTGTGATTGGTCCGCTCAGAACGTCATTTCCAGCAGTTGATTTTCTGGTCACAATGTAAATAATAATTTCTTCATCCAGGTTCCTCAGTGGGCTGACGAGTGTGTTAAATTCACCTGTCGTCAGCCTCGATTGGGTTTAGTGGTCGGACAGACCACCTCCGCAAACCTCTGAAACCACACAAAGACACAGCAACGCCCCCCCTAGTGGCTTGGCGGTGAATTGCAGAGCAACGCGATCCCTCAACGCATAACTACGAATGCTCCACGACCACGTGTCGGGTCTACGCCATAGGCACGCCGTTGCCTTGATGCAGAAGTATAAACTCGGCTTTATGCCTACTTTTTTGCACGTGTTTTTTTTTTACGTATGTTTTTCTTGCTCCATGCTTGTGACAAATTGTTTTAAAAGTATATTATATAAATAAAGACTTCACTCTGATTATGGTTTATTCGATGTTACGATTGCAATCTAATTTTCTTATATCACTGCACATGACTACTTTTTAATTAACGTGAACTAGTGGTCAGATAATACGAACTATCATTAGGTGCTTTAGAAATCAATGTCAACATAACTTTTGACTTTTAAACCAAAATACACGATTTGGGTCCAAAAATCTAGCAGTCAAAAACATCAGCAGTGCAGAGGATTCAAACCCACCTTGGCTGTCAGAGTGTGGTACACCTGTCAACGTGTCTAACAGTCCGTTCAGCCATGAAGGGTTGGACCGGTTCAGGTACAAGACCAGAAGAAAACCATTCCAGCAAATAGAGACGGCATAAAAGTGCCAGAACCATCTGAGACAGGACAAAGAGGATCAAGTTAGGATTTAAAGATCACGTCATGTCCACGTGAATAAACAGACAGAAATGCATTAAAGGGGACGTATTATGACAAATCCACTTTGACAGTGTTTTTGAACATTTATTTGGGTAACCTGAGCGTCTATCATCCCACAACATGTGAAATAAATCCATCCACTCGTTTGTTTGTGGTCTGCACAAGTTTTACCACACAGAGAAAAATTCTCTGTTTCAGATTTTCTCAGTTTGTGACATCACGAGTCGGATTCTGATTAAAAAATGAAAAAATAAATCCCCTCCCCTCCCCGGGTATCTCCACCAATGGACTCCACCTCTAGACTAGAGCAAACCTTTTGTGCAGGTTCACCATTTTTATTCTCTCTACAGAGGAGTGAAAACTCAGGGGGCGGGGCTTATTACATTTAAAGAGACACACACACCAAAACGGAGCGTTCTGAGAGAGCTGGTTTCTGCAGGGTCACAAACCTCCTCTGCTGCTTGACTCATGTTATATTTGAAAGCACAGAAACACAGATGTTTCATTTAGACCACAGGGGGGCGCTGTTTGAAAAAGGGGATAATATGTCCCCTTTAATAAATTCTGAGGTACAGTCTACAATGACTGTAAGACTCTTAATGTGTCAGTGTTTAACGTTTAATAAATGCATATATTTGGTATAAAACATGTTATTATAGCTGACTTTTTGTTTTAAAAGAATAGGGTTTTTTTTTACCTTTTCGGGACGTTAAACACCTGCAGCCAGTCGTCTCGTTGCAGCTGTTTGGTTTTTCCGTACCTGATCAGATCCTGGAAGAAAACAAACACTCGGTATGTTTCGTGTCCACTCGGCAGCTGTCGGGAAATGAGGTGAGCACAGAAAGCTGCAAGGAAGCCACAAGCCAGACAAAACCAAAACACGTCAATAAAGCTCACAGAAACTGATTCCAACGTCATTTTCAGCTCCGCTATTCACCGACTTTGTTTAGTGTAGCACAGAAAAGGCACCGGTGGGAAACAAAAGCGAAGAGTTCCGGAACGCACCAAATAGTTATTATTAAATTGTTTTGGCAGCGCTTTGGTTTGCCACGTAATTCTGTGAATATTGAAGTCAAATTATTTCAAGTGAAATGCATGTTTACATACAGTATGTATATTTATATAGAGATAGTATGCTTTCAGAATCAGAAATACTTAGTTGAACCCAGGGGAAAATTGGGTTTCACTTTCCACAACAGCAATCTCCAGAAAGAGCCAAATGTTTCTACAAATAGAGGTTAAAAATAAATGAATGATAGCTTGTCTTGGAGCGAGATAGATAATGACTGTTTTAAAAAAAAAAAAATAACGAGTAAATGATAAATAAATCTGTTTATCAAAATGCCTGCAGTCTTACTAGTTTGTCTTAAACAGCCAAAGTTACTGTATCTGCAAATAAAGAAAAGCCTGTACTCAAATAGTCACTTCATCAAGCTGTTGTTTTCATTTTCTAAAATGATGGCGATGTATTTCTGAATTAATGAATGGCTTAATAAAATGCAAAAAAAAACCAAAAACAAAAAAAGACTTAAGTCTTAAAGTCACATTTGTTTTTGTATTAGAAACTTAAGAGGGTGAGATCAAATATTTAAATAGCTTAAACGATGACTGGATCAGCAAACGACTACATTATTGATTGTCCAATCAGCTCTAATTAAGATTCTAGTAACAGGAGTCCACCATAAAGAAGTGCTTCCTTACAATTAGAGTCGATAGCAATTCTGTATACTGGGGCCTTAAAGGCTAAAATTTACAGGGGGGCCCCCCATACCTAAAATGTGTCTGCTCATTAATGAGAATATATTAAGTATGTAGGGCTTGTTAACTTTAACGCAGTAGGATGAAGATTACGGTGCTTCTCTCACTCTTCTCACAGGATCACAAGTCTTCTTCTCTGACTTCGTGCTCTGTTCAGCGCAGAAATGTGTCAGAATGTGAAAGAAGCGTGTTTGTGTGAGAGACGTGATAAGGTCTTTGAGGCATCAGAGTCCAGGATGCCTCGTAGAGGAGCACAGTATCCTGTCTGAGGAAGTGTGGACTGTTTCCTGTTCACTGTGCCAACAGCAGGACCCTCATCAGGCCCCCCGCGAGGCTGCAGGGCAACATGTGTGTGTGGCAGAAATATCAATCAATAAGTTCACATTGAGCACACAATCAAATACATGATAGTCAAAGTTTTGCTCACAGAAAACATCAGTATACAGTTTAAGTTTCTTTCAAACTAAATTAAAGATTCTGCCGGGGAAAAAAGCAGAAACTGTAGTTGTGATGTTTTGAATTCAAATGTTCTGATGTTGCAAAACATAAATGTCTGCGCCGCTTCACTTTTCCCACTTTCCTCCTTGAACATATTACTGGATGAATCCTGAGTGACATCAGCCATCTGTTCCTGCAGGGGGCTCCAGAGGCTCATCGGCAGCAGCCGCCATGCTGGAAATGCTGCCTCAGCCTTTCAGACAAGCTAGCGACAGAGTTGAAAGCAAAGGAGGGTTTTTAACAGCGACAGAAAGCTCCTGACTATAACACGTTGTTTCCAATCAAAACAGAGACGTGCAAAAAAAAAAAAAAATCACCCCAAAAAAATCTATCATTGATTTTCTCATCAATGTTTCCTGGGTTGTAATCGTGCAATCAAAGTTGGCTTGTTTGTGAACAGCAGCCTGAAGAGTCCATCTTGCACACATGTGGTCGGCGTTGACCTGCTTCACTCGTGTGATTCTGCATCATCATAATTCATTCTAAACGCTCCTTTTTTCCTCCTCTCAGAAGTCTTGTTGTTGTCCTTGTCAGATGCCATCTGCACTCTGTTCTGCGTCAATCACAACACGAGTGAATGCACAAACACACACCCCTCCCTCTCTGCGTACATGAACGCTTCGTGCCCATTCTCTCTCTCTCTCTCTCTCTCTCTCTCTCTCTCTCTGTGTGTTGAATTGTGGGACTCTGACCTCTGAAAGCCCTCTCATGATCGCAAAGAATAAACACCTTACAGTGCCAAAAAAAAGAACAGCTTTTACTCATCAAGACGTTGTTTTGAGTCTGATGTCAGAAGTGATTCATACTATGTGTTATGATATGTTGATTTTCCCTCCGTATACTTTCGTTCCTGTAAGAGAGACAATTAAGTCTTTGTTTGCCTGCTGTCTTTATTTTATTTATTCATTTATAAGAATTATTTTTTATTAATTTCCGTCACACGATCTTACAAGTGTTTACCAATCAAATTAATAATATATAATATAACTTAGTTTACACTTTTCATGTGTGAAATCAGGATCACATGCTTGCTCACTTTAGCATCCTTTGATATGTACGATATAAAGGACTGCATTTGTACATATCACATATGATTCCTGTATATTTGTGTGAGGCTGACAAAATCACATATTTTCTTCCTTATTGCTAAATGACAACGTTTAAACATCTATAATGTTAAAAAATGATCAACATGATAAATGCAAACTTTCTCCACCTCTCACGAGGAAACACAACTGCTTTAAGGTAAATTGTATTCTTATTGAAATATTTGTTGCTAGCAGTTATTTTTTAGAAAAAAAAAGCACAATGTTTGAAACATCAGATTTATTTACTCAAATAAGTGAAACTTTAAAATGATCCCTCAAACGTTTCCCTGCAGGTCCTCAGAGATTCTTTAAAACCTGCTCTGCTGTGTCTCTTTGTGTTTGAGAGGTCTATTGTTCAAAGTTTATTCCAGAAAGCAAAAAGCAGCAAAAACAAAGGAAAACTGTGTTCTGTTTCCACCTTTTCCAGAGGTGCGTTCAGTGCGCCGCCTGCCCTGCAGGAAGCGTTGTTTAGGAGGAGGGTGGGCGGCTTGGTGAGCAGAGAGTCCCTGCAGGAGCCACCAGGCCAGGAAATATGTGCAACCTCATCGCGCCCCAATAACCCTGCTGAATCCACGCCAGCGTGAAAACACACACACACACACACACACACACACACACACACACCTCCTCCTGTGAGCCCTCCTCAGGTGAAGCACACTACTTTACACCTCACTTTTAAACTCCAGTGAAAAACATGATCACGAGTAGATCACGATGTGATGTGCACTGTGGGCTGTTCTCTGCTTCCCTGCGGCGTCCCATCTTCCAAATGATCTGATAATTGAACAGACACACACACTGGACTTGCAGATCATGAAACCTGATCTATTAATACATTTTACAATAACTTTGATAGATATATCTCATTTGTGTGCATGCAAAAAGTTATATGCCATAAAATGATACGCAAAGAATTCTTCTGTTTAAAAAAAAACCCTTCATAAATTCATTTATGAAGTGGACCACAAACCTTCAAGAACACACACACACACAGACACACACACACACACACACACACACGTATCCATTCTGAGAAACTGCAACATATATTATACGAGATTGAAACTGCTTCACTGACTTTTTTGTGCAGAAAAATCACAGCTGCTGTGATGCATGACGCGCCTTCACGTCAAATGATTTAATTACCTGATGCACGACTGAAGAGACATTTATAAATCCATAATTACAACCCATGAACTAGAACAGCAGCATTGTCATGATGCTGCAATTTTTAAAAAATAAATACGATACTGATGAAGATCAAATGACATCGATGTGTTTGTAGCACTGTAAGAAATATAGACGTCCTATGCATCAGTTTTGTCTACTCGAGGAGTTTAGACAGGTTCTCTCTCTCTGAACTGAAGGTCTGAAATACTTCCAATACGATCCATTAAATCAAACAAGACATTGTACAGTTGTAACATTTTCAAAATGTATAAAATGTTGACCTCCCCAGTAAACACTTTTTAAGATTTATAGAAGAATGTTTTGATACCTGGGTTGTGTTATTATTTTCTATAATAACAATAATAACTCTCCTTAGATTTAACTTCTGTACATCCAAAGACGAAGACGAGGATCAGCAGCGTCATGAATCTCCCCTCCAACACATGTCATGTTTTCGGTGTATTGAGTTGTTTACTGTCCAACCACTCAACAGTCAGTAGGCTGTGTGTGTGTGTGTGTGTGTGTGTGTGTGTGTGTGTGGCTCCTCCCTGTTTGGCTGAAGTGTCTCCATCCTCATCAGACTCATTTAGAGCTGCACTTTACACCCCGCTGGTCACCGTGCGCTGCTGCTCCACCGTCCGTCTTCATGACTCTCGCAGACTTTTCTCAGCCGTTAAATTTAAAACAGGAGAAATCAAAGGATTAAATCTCTGCGTGTAGGATTACGATCACTTCACTGAGCTTCTTTTTTGTTGTTGTGTGTTTGTTTGTGTCTTTATTGGGAGTTCATGAGGACTGTGTCTATGTCCTCTGTTGGATGATGGCTCCGGCAGTCTCTGTCATTCCACTGTTGGGATTTATTCTGGAAATCAGTTTTGTGTCTGGTAAGAGAATAAATTAAATACTCATCAAATCTCCTTTTAGAACCATTGAACTAGAAGATTGTTCAATAACTGAGGTAATGTGGAGCTTTGAAACTTGTGAAGACATTGTTTTTTGTGATTTAATTCTGGAGGAGAAAAATATTCAGGCTTTGTTTTCAGCTTGTGCGGCCTTTTTAACATCACATGTTTAAATAGGAGATATGGGAAGTGAATTTTTGTTCCCATGAAGAAAAAAAGATGAGAAAGGAAAGCTGTGAAATGTGTGACAATACGACAAACCTGTCATTGCTGCTACTTCCTGAGTTTACTCGTGTTTTTAACTTAAGGGGAATTCCAGTTGTAACTTTATACATGCATTTATTTAACCCTTAACACTTTACATTTAATTCATGTTTGATGCTCCATTGTTCTTCTCTCGATCTGCCTCGACTCTTAACGATAACGATGAGCACGCTTTTAATTGATCTGAATCCCAGTCTGCTGAAGGGGAAGGCCTGGTAGGTCAATTTAGAGGTTGCTGATTTGAATTGAAGACTTAGTTATATAATGCCTACTTGCTCAGCCTAATGTGTTTTTTCCATACAATAGAGTAGGAGCTTTAGGGCCTCTCGGGGAGGTGCTGGGCTGTGCGTATCCTCAGAAACAGGAACCCCACCTAGGCCACACAGTGCCGGGCCATTCAGTCTGACCCAGCCCATCTTCCCCTGCTTCCTGTTTTGACAGAACTCAGCCATTTTCTGCAGCAGAGGAAAAAAAATGGCTGGCGAACCAGTTACAACAGAGATCTTTTGTTTTTCCTGCGTTGTCCTACCTCGCACTTCTGACCTGATCATATTTCCATTTAACGTTTTTTAAAGTGTTTGTGTGATGATGTTAAACTCTCATCCCATCACTTTGTTTCTTGCAAGTGTTTGCTGTAAATAAACTATGTGTGTTGTTGATTCCTCCAGCCATTGATCTGAGGTTTATGCCCGACCCCCCAACACTGAACATCTATGGCGTCCAAAGGATGAACAAATCTGACAACCTGGAGCTAACATGCAGGTACAAACGGAAATCTCACTCAACACACTTTCAGTGTCCAAACAATGATGGTCAAATCTTTGATGCCACCTGTTTTAAAAAAGTACAATCTAAGTTATTTTAATGGTCGATAGCGTTGAAAAGTACAGAAACTTTAAAGAAAATAAAGATCTGGAGGAGTTTTAACCAGAAGCTGCCATGAGAGAAAGAGAGCACAAGACGCCGGCAAAGTTTTGGTTATTAAAAGTTTTCTGCAATTTAGACAGAGTGCAGGAGTTTGCCTTCAATATTTAATATTTAAAAACAAAATATGACCAGACACTGAGAGCCTAGGATCTCTATTTTCGTTGCCTTCGTGCAGAAAAAGGTCATATTACGTTACAACCCACAAACGCAACATACATAACTCTCTGTGTTTCAGAGGTCGACAGTACCTGAGGTGGACGACCCCTCCAATCAGCACTCGTTTCTCCACCAGCGACTGCAGTGGATCGGGACTCTTCTGCACGACGCTCCGGATCTCCAACGCCACGGTCAATGAAACAGGAGAGTACCAGTGCTCCTACAAAGACCTGAGAGCGGAAGATGGCAAGACGTCAGCATCGGCCTATGTGTTTGTTAACGGTATAAAACAACCTCATTTTGTAGCGTATCTGGAGTAATGGGGCTGGTTTATGCAGAACATTTACACTTCATGGGTTTTTGTAAATCTGAGCAATAGGGATGTCTGTTATACATGGTGACAGCTGGGCTCGCCCTCTTTTTCTTATATAAAAAGGAGAGAACATTATCCTTCAAATAACTTAAAAAATTATTTTATTTCAATTTGGATAGAAGCAAAAAAGAAGATTCCCAAACAAACCTTACTGTGACTAGAAAAGGATATCTATCAATGGTGTTATTTCTTTCAGCTGGCCACTGTTCGACAGCTGCAGAAAATAAGAAGTGATCTGTTTCAAATCAAATTGTGAAGAATAAAAGGATATTCCTTAAATTAGAATTACTTCAGTTTAAATTGTAAGTTGTTTTTAAGTGAAATGACTGTGATTGAATAATAAGTCTGTTAGGATTGCTATTTTTTTTGTCAGTGTGGTAATTTTCACCATGTGTTAGCATCAAGATAACAACCTCCCAGTCAGTTTGTTAGCATGTTTGCCTCTCCTTGATAAAATAAAATAAAATAAGCAGCTGTAAACCATCATTGTTTTTTTTGTTTTTTTTCCAGATTACAAAATGCCGTTTGTGCCGCCTGAGAGAGAATACGAGGTGGTGTTTATCCATGAAGGAGTGCGTGTGGTGATCCCCTGCAGAGGCTCGGTGGAGAATCTCAACGTAACACTTCATACTGTAAGAAAGAGTTCTCTCTGTTTCGATTGTGTCCTTTTCTTAGTGAAAGCCAAATACAACACAGCTAAAAACAACAACACTAAAAAACATCTACCATAACACAAACAACTCCATCACCAAATATGACCAAACAACAAAATAACAAAACACAACCAGTTATGACAACACATCTAAATACCACATTTAAACACAACAACACACTCAAAACGTACAAGACGTAATAATGTAAAAAAAACATGTTAGAGCCCGAAATGTAACAACGACTCAAAATGTTATAAAAAAAAATGCACATTGTTTCATTTCAGGTTGTTGTTACATTTCAGGTCGTTGTTACATTTCAGGTCATTGTTACATTTCAGGTCATTGTTACATTTCAGGTTGTTGTTACATTTCAGGTCATTGTTTCATTTCAGGTCGTTGTTTCATTTCAGGTCGTTGTTACATTTCAGGTCATTGTTACATTTCAGGTCGTTGTTACATTTCGGGTCGTTGTTACATTTCAGGTCATTGTTACATTTCGGGTCATTGTTACATTTCGGGTTGTTGTTACATTTCAGGTCGTTGTTACATTTCGGGTCGTTGTTACATTTCAGGTCGTTGTTACATTTCAGGTCATTGTTACATTTCAGGTCGTTGTTACATTTCGGGTCGTTGTTACATTTCAGGTCGTTGTTACATTTCGGGTCGTTGTTACATTTCAGGTCGTTGTTACATTTCAGGTCATTGTTACATTTCAGGTCGTTGTTACATTTCGGGTCGTTGTTACATTTCAGGTCGTTGTTACATTTCGGGTCGTTGTTACATTTCGGGTCGTTGTTACATTTCAGGTCGTTGTTACATTTCAGGTCATTGTTACATTTCAGGTCGTTGTTACATTTTGGGTTGTTGTTACATTTCAGGTCATTGTTACATTTCGTGTCGTTGTTACATTTCAGGTCGTTGTTACATTTCAGGTCGTTGTTACATTTCGTGTCGTTGTTACATTTCGGGTCGTTGTTACATTTCGGGTCGTTGTTACATTTCAGGTCATTGTTACATTTCGGGTCGTTGTTACATTTCGGGTTGTTGTTACATTTCAGGTCGTTGTTACATTTCGGGTCGTTGTTACATTTCAGGTCGTTGTTACATTTCAGGTCATTGTTACATTTCAGGTCGTTGTTACATTTTGGGTTGTTGTTACATTTCAGGTCATTGTTACATTTCGTGTCGTTGTTACATTTCAGGTCGTTGTTGCATTTCGGGTCGTTGTTACATTTCGGGTTGTTGTTACATTTTTAATAATAATAATTTATACTTTATTAATCCCACGAGGGGAAATTCGGTTTACACTCTGTCTAACACACACATAGGCCGAGTTACACACTCATGCACAAACAGGGTTCTAGTGACCTGCATTAATGGAGAGGTCTCAGAGTGAGGGGGCTGCCCACAGCCAGCGCTCCAGAGCAGTTTTGGGGTTCGGTGCCTTGCTCAGGGGCACCTCGGCAGTGCTCAGGAAATGGACTGGCACCTCTCCAGTTACCAGACCAGTTTCCGAACTTGGTCCGTGCCGGGACTTGAACCGGCGACCCTCCGGTTCCCAACCCAAGTCCCTACAGACTGAGCTACTGCCGCCCCAACATTTCAGGTCGTTGTTACATTTCAGGTCGTTGTTACATTTGGGGTCGTTGTTACATTTCAGGTCGTTGTTACATTTTCAGGTCGTTGTTACATTTTCAGGTCGTTGCTACATTTTAGGTCGTTGCTACATTTCGTGTCGTTGCTACATTTCAGGTCGTTGCTACATTTCGTGTCGTTGCTACATTTCGTGTCGTTGCTACATTTCGTGTCGTTGCTACATTTCAGGTCATTGTTACATTTTAGGTCGTTGTTACATTTCAGGTCATTGTTACATTTCGTGTCGTTGTTACATTTCAGGTCGTTGTTACATTTCAGGTCGTTGTTACATTTCAGGTCGTTGTTACATTTCGGGTCGTTGTTACATTTCAGGTCATTGTTACATTTCAGGTCGTTGTTACATTTCAGGTCATTGTTACATTTCGTGTCGTTGTTACATTTCAGGTCGTTGTTACATTTCAGGTCGTTGTTACATTTCGGGTCGTTGTTACATTTCGGGCTCTAACAAACCAACAACACAACCATTTGTGGTTTACTCAAGCTACAGTGTTCTGTTACTTCTAGCTGTTTTTGTTGTCTGAGGTTGTGAGTAATCTTCTTAAGGGTCAGATAAAAGCACTTATTAATCAAATATTCTGATAAACTGATGTTTGTTCTAATTCAGTGTTCAATCAGTAAATGTGTGTGTCTGTCAGAAGTATCCAAATAAGGAGCTCCATCCTGATGGAAAGGATTCTATGTGGGACGCTCGGACAGGCTTCACCGTGCCCAGTCACCTGATCAGCTACGCTGGCGTTGTGTGCTGCCAGACTCAGATTGGAAATGAGACGTTCAAGTCCCCCCTCTACATTGTTGCTGTTGTCGGTAAGTTTGAATAAAACACACACAGGGAAAGTTGAAATGGAGAAAAATAAAACTGATCTTAATAAGAAAATACAATAAAACCTTTGAAAAAGCAGGATTTTGTTTGTATGTAAAGAATTATGTTAAGAAAAACTACAAAAAATAGAAAACTACAGCAAGGCCAGTAACCAATTTTTATGACTCTGTCTGCAAATATCTCCAATCCAGTTGTTACTAGTCATATGCTAGTTTTGATATTTTAAATTAGATGTTCATTTTGGACATCCAAAATAAATTTTTTGACAAGTAACAACTGGATTATAGATGTGGATGGATTTGTTATGGGAGGTTTTTGGTGTGTGTGTCTCTTTAAATGTAATAAGCCCCGCCCCCTGAGTTTTCCCAGTATACATCACACCAGAATTCTGCTGGTTAAGAGTTGTTCTGGATTTGAAGAGATCAATGGCAAAATTGACGTATTTTTTCACACATGAAATGTCTGTTATGGATTAGCAGCATGTCATCGTAGATACTGTATGTTAATTTAACCATAAACACCCATGAAGAATACCTAGTTTATGAATTAGATGTTAAAACCCCTGAGCCATACGTTCCTGGTATTTAACTTGGGTCCTCTTCCCTGTGGTTAAAAAAAAGAAGTGGCTGAGATGCGTTTGAGTGTTTGAGGTCGAGTTTGCACAGAGAGAGAGAGAGTCTGCAGTCTCAGGAGAACAATGGGCTGTCGACTGACCACCGTGTCTTCCCTCCCTTTTCCGCAGGATACAAGATTTACGACCTCACCCTGACCCCTCCACAGCTCAGGCTGTCTGAGGGGGAGCGTCTGACGCTCAGCTGCACGGCTCACACCGAGCTCAACGTGGGCATCGAGTTCAACTGGACACACTCTGGTCAGGCCCTGGTCAGTGCATAACACCTTCTGTTTTGATTGGTGGAAAGATGGGATCTGTTGCACTCATGTGACGCTCTTCCATCAGATACCAGCAGGCGGTACTCATAAAGCCTCCTACTGGAAAGAGTTATTCCTGGGGCCCAAAGTCTAAAAAAAATAAAAAAATCTTTAATGTGTGAGCCGTAAGAATTGATGGATGGTGACCCTGTGATGGTGACGGGGAGGTGGAGGTGGAGGGGCGCACGAAACATCTGCATCATCGAGGAACGAAGGCAGAGAAAGAATCCGATTTTAAAAAAGAGGAGCAGAGCAATTATAGGTGGAAAAGGAGGGAGGGCCGCCTTGTGATTGGATAGATTAAATCCAGGCTGAGAGCACATGAGACCACCTCCTCTAGTTTTATCACTTTAATGGCTGTCTGTATGTTGTGAGTGCAACTTCTGCAGGACTCCCTTGAAAACGAGTTTTTTAACCTCCATGGGACTTTTCCTGGATAAATAAAGGTTAAATAAAAAAATAAAAAAATGAAAGATGAGCACCACTGATTATCCAACGACAGCCCCAGAAAATGACAAACATGAGTAAGCGTGCAAAAAGGGATGACTGAGAAAGACTGGAACATGAAGTTTAGTATTCCTGACTGAACTTATGCTGAACAGGATATTTATGAGCATGTGAGACACACTTCAGTGAGCACACGTGTGTCAACTGTCTCTCTCTCCCTGATGTCAGAGCTCGGTGAACGGTTCGAGGCCGATCCACACGATACCCCACAAGAAGAAGTTGTGGAACTCTCTGGAGCTCTCCAACACGCTGATCGTGGAGGACGTGACGGTGGATCACACAGGAGAGTACACCTGTACGGCCTCCAGCGGGAAGATGGAGAAAAGTGTCACATCGTACCTGAAAGTGTACGGTAGGTGTTCTCACTGAGAAAGATTTATATAGACAGTGTTTCTCTTTTTTTTAATTTTAATCGATCACGTGGTTTAGTTATATAATATAAAATAATTCACTTTGTCCGTCTTGTTTTTTTGTTTCTTTTTTCCTCCGAGCTCTTATAAAACACATTTCTGTCAGGTGTCTTGAATTGAGCGGTAAGTTTAAAATCTGTGAAATTCTTTTTTTTTTTTTATTTCCAGAGAAGCCTTTCATCGATATGAAAGAGCCATGGACGAAGGTGTTGGAGGTCAATGTGGGAGATCAAACATCCACCGTGATCCCCGTCAAGTACTCAGCTTATCCAGAGCCCAGCTTTAAGTGGTGAGTGTAGCAGCAGAACTCAAGAGCAGAAAAAAACACACACAGATGAAAGTTTAGTGCGTGTCCTGAAGTCTGACCTTTGACCTTTACGGATAATTCCTTGACCCTGTATGAACATTTGGGGTCAACATGACTAAAAGTTTGGGAAACGACAACATCACAGAAATGATGCTTCCATAGAGGCTTTATGTTGTCTCGTCCATTTCTTGGTTTCATATCAGGAAACTGGCGCATGACGTTTAAAACAAGTCATTTGGCACACTGTGGTTTTAACTCACAAAGTGCTGGATTTGCTAATCTAAGGAATCCTGCAAAAGCCTTTTGAAATGTGGTGAAGGATGAACAAAAGAGAGAGAGAGAGAGAGAAAAAAGCGGTTGCTTAAATGTTGTGTTGGATCCAAACGAGATCCTGGAAGAGTAACGTTTCTCCATTTTGACCCTCAGGTTGAAAAACGGCCTTCCGCTGAGGGACGACTACAAGATCAAGCAGAAGAGTGACGCCCTCGTCATCCGAGCAGTTTCAGAAACGGACGCAGGGAATTACACTTTCGTGCTGACCAACAAGATAACGAAAGAGGAGCAGAGGCGCTCCTTCCAGCTGCTCGTTAACGGCACGTTTATATGAAAATCTTTTTTTTTCCAGTCTTCAGCTATAATAACCGTTCCGGTGGTGATAACTGCTGTTTGATTCTCCTGCAGTCCCTCCTCACATCATTCAGAAGGAGGTGGCGGAGGACGTTGATCTGCATCCGTATGGCAGCAGCCCCACGCTGAGGTGCACCGCTCGTGGGTTTCCCGTCCCGTCACACATCCAGTGGCAGTGGATGTCCAAAGAGGACTGTCCCAACGCCTTCCTGTGAGTCCTGACTCGTCTCTTCGTGTCCGTCGCTGTCGACAGGTTGTTGACTCAGGAGAGGAATTGCTGCTTTCGTGATGTTGACAAAAACAAAAGAGGAGACAATGAGAGCGCACTCTGACCTGACGCAGATCAGCGGATGTGATAGAGCCTCCTAAAAATGTCAACTTTTAAAGGGACTTCGGTCATCAGGTTGAATTATTTTACTGACAATGAGCTCCGTACCTCTCTGGAGATATTCCTCCTTTGTAGCTATAAGCAGCTTTCATTTCAGGTACGCTTTGAGTGTTTGGACCATCAGCAGGTTTCTTATCTCCAGCCGTACATATCACAGCTCTTCCTCAGTCTGTGGGCTACATTTCCTGTTGTTCCTATCAAGCTTTCTGTCAGAATAAAACCGTCTTCCTGCCTCATCTTGTAAACTCTCTGTTCCCTCCTTATCTTGTGACTAATTCTGTAAAAAAAAACACACAAAAAAAACGTTCTTATTTGGATTGAAAGTTTGTGTTCGCCTCATGAAAACAAATTGCATAACATAGCAAAAATGAAAACAAATATCCAAACAAATAAAATATGTCTGAAAGAGTGAAAATAACGGTTCTCCATTTCTTAGTCACTGGTAACTATTTTTGGATTTTCTGTGTGTCAGAGTTAATGAAAGAGTTCTGCAGAAATCTAACTGCGGCATGGAAAAATTTCTTTTTCTTTTTTGCTCTGTATCAGCAAAATATGTTACTATTAATATCGATATAAAATCCTAAAAAAAACAAAAAAAAAACATAAAAGACAGCAACGCAAAAAAAAACCATGGGAAATATACAAGGTCAGAGAGTAAGCAGTGCAAACTTTTTTTTTTTTTTGGATAAATCTGAATCAAATTATGTAATGAATAAAAAAAATAAAAGACACCCAAATAACTTGAAAAAACACATCAAAGTCAAAACATTTAAATGTCAGAGTTTAAAGCAGTGTAATATTGTTATTTATTTGTAATATTGATTTGTTTGTGTCCAGCAGGTCGTCGTTGGTAAAGTCCGAAAAGCAGATCGCAGAATGTAAAGGTTGGAGAGATATCAGCAACAGCACGGGTCACCAAGCTGTCGAACGCATCACCACTGACTCGGACCAGCACCAAAAGGTTCCAAACTGAGCCCAGTTTTACACTTTAATCCATCACATGAACATGTTGGTTATATTCAAACTTTACTCCCCCAGAAAATCATGAGCTCTTTGAAGATCCAGAAAGCCGAGGCTCACGCGCTCTACAAATGCACGGCTGCCAACAAAGTGGGAGAGGACTCACGCTTCATCTTTTTCCACGTCACACGTGAGCACTTCTTCTTGTCTCTGTCTCAGAGTCCTCAAAACTGAACATCACAGATTTACCCCGAGATTCACCCCGAGCTTTGTGATCTTGGTTATTTGCTTGTTTGGCCAGAAAGGACAAAAAGCGGTCGGGAGAAGTTGGACAATTTGTTTCCCTGAAAATCTTTTATATTGTTGTGTTTTTGATGTCGCTGTGTTTGTCGATTATTGTTCGATCACTTTGGAGTTGAACCTCCGGACTTAAACTTTCATGCCAACAATGACTTGGAAGATAAAACAGAAAATTAAGCTAAAGCTCGCACTAGCTTACTTAGTAAAGTGCAAATTCACTGAAACTATAATATTGTGTTTTTACCCCCCAAAAAAGGCTTTCATCAAAATGTTTATCCGATAAAACAGGTTGTTGACTTCACAACAATACTGCTGTCAAATGTTCTCAGTTTGTGACATCACAAGTTGGCTGGTAAATAAGCCCCTCCCCTCCCTTAAAATCTCCACCCATGGACACCACCACCAGACTAGAGCAAAACTTTTGTTTAGGTCGGCCATTTTTATTCTCTCTACAGAGGAGTAATGTCTACTGGGAAAACTCAGGGGGCGGGGCTTATTGCATTTAAAGAGACACACACACCAAAACTGAGCGTTCTGAGAGAGCTGGTTTCTACAGGGTCACAAACCTCCTCTGCTGCTGGACTCATGTTATATTTGGACCAAAGCTCAGAGACGCAGATGTTTCATTTAGACCACAGGGGGCGCTGTTTGAAAAGGTGAAAAAAGGAGGAGAATATGTCGTCTTTAAGGGAAAAAACAGACTTTATCCAATTTGCTGTGGAAGCTGCTTGTCAATTACAGGTACAAAACCAATTCTGATTCATCAAACTGGAGTCATGAAGAAAATGTTGACTGAGGGAATAGACGAACTGACAAGTAGTTCAGTTTTCTCATTTTTGTACAGAATTCATTTTGTCCATTACAAAGAATTCAGCTTAATGACACTTCCTGCATTAGCTTTACTTCTGCGATCTAAGACCGTCCTCGTCTTTAAAAGAAGTTTATGTGTTGCATCTTTCCCTAATCAGGCATATATTAACACACTCTTCTTCTATGAATGTTTGTCGGTTCTCTGCAGGTGGCCTCGAGGTGAGTTTGTCTCCGGATGACCCTCTGGAGGAGGACGACGTGGTTCTGCAGTGTAAGGCAGACAGGCTGCTCTACGGGAACCTCGCCTGGTTTCGTGTGACAAACGTCTCAGGGTCAGAGCCCATCGCGTCGGTGCAGCCGTGCCGCTCTCTGCAGCGGAGGCCTCTGCAGCACGCCATGTTGTCCAGCCTGCAGGGAACCAACGTGACCCTGGAGCTAAAACTGCCCAACGCATCCCACCGAGATGAGGGTCTTTACGCCTGTCAGGTGGAGAACATCAAGACTCGGGAGAAAACCTGCCTGCTGCGCAACATTTCCCTCAAAGGTAAGAAGGATTTATCATCTGAAGAAATCTCCTTAAATTAATTTAATCTTACAGGTTTGTGCAATGCAAAATAAATAAACTAATTGACACTTTATCAGAAGAAAAATCGTGGTTTATTTCATGGAAGATTCACCTTGGTGTCATAAATGCAAAACACTATCTTAGAAATAATAAAAATAAATGAAATAAAATAGAAAAGCAAAAAAGCAACACCTCAACAACTGTCAATAAAATGTAATAAAGATAAAATATTATGGACTCTAGTTGCAGCAACTTTAGTCAGAAATACAAAGTCGATCTCTTCGGTTACCATGAAAGCAAAAACTGAAAATGAAGAAGTGTCATGAAGTAACTTATTGTATTTGAGTGTGTTGGAGCGGCTGATCTGTGTTTACTGTTTATGGGGATATTTATTCTGTACTCTGATTGTAGGCCTCGAAGCAGCGAGGATCCTCAATAATCTGACCGATCAAAAAGTCAACGTGAGCTCGACCATCTCTCTGCTCTGCGATGCCGCCGGGACGCCGAGGCCGACGGTGATTTGGACTAAAAACAACCAGACTGTGGTGGAGGGCTCAGGTGAGTCGCGTCCAGCTTTTGAGATGAACACTGATTATGTCTTTTTTGATAATATGACAAAGGGTGAGGTTTTAACCTGCTCTTTTGTAAAGTGTCTTGAGAACATTTTAATTGAATGAATTGTTTATGTACAAATAAAAAAAATAGAGCGATTGATTACTGATTGTTGTTCTCAGGCGTGATTCTGAGCCAGAACAACCACATCTTGACGATTCAGCGCGTGAAGAAGGAGGACAGCGGTCTGTACACCTGCAGCGCCTGTAACAGTGGAGGATGTGACGTCTCTCAGGCCTTTCTGATCACTGAAGGTCGGTCTCTGTCGACACTGTTGTACCTTATAACTCAACACATGCAGCTCTGACATAATGTCGTATTTCCTGTTTGCTGATGGTGTAGATGGATCACAGGGTAAGACGCGTCAAACGCACAGACGTGAACACGAGAGAAAATCATCCGTCTCGTTGCAGTCTTTCTTTTCTTAGATCGCTTTTTAGTCATTTTACTGTCTTTGGGGGTATATAGGTAACTGTTTTTTTATTTGTAGATGTTTTTCTTGTCTTTTGTTCAGTTTAAGTCTGCTTTAATTGTCTGGTGTTTTGTCACCTGTGTTTTGTGGCAGTTGTGTTTATCTTCATAGTTGTTTTCTGTGTTTTTGTGGGCTATTTGTTTCATTATATGGTGTTTTTTTCTTCAACTTTTTTTAATTGATTAGTGTCCCTCATTTCACTCTCTTTGTAGTCGATTATTATTTTAAGTGTATGCATTTTTTGTGCTCTTATTTTGGAGGTTTTCTAACTCCTCGTTTTGGTCATTCAGATCATCTTCTTAGTTTATTCAAGTCTTGATTGTTTTTATTTAATAAATGCTTCTCTTTGAGGTCGTTTAGTGTCTGTTTGTAGTAATGCTTCTCTTTGAGGTCGTTTAGTGTCTGTTTGTAGTAATGCTTCTCTTTGAGGTCGTTTAGTGTCTGTTTGTAGTAATGCTTCTCTTTGAGGTCATTTAGTGTCTCTTTGTAGTAATGCTTCTCTTTGAGGTTGTTTAGTGTCTGTTTGTAGTAATGCTTCTCTTTGAGGTCATTTAGTGTCTGTTTGTAGTATTGCTTCCCTTTGAAGTCATTTAGTGTCTGTTTGTAGTATTGCTATACTCTGGCATTTTGCATCTCTGTAGTCTCCGTGGTTTGTTTTGTTGACGTCACCGTGTATTTGCGCTGTAAAGATTTGTTTTAGATCTGTTGATTGTTCATTTTCAGTTGTCTGGGGAGTTTAGCCTTAATCCCTTGACAATTCTGACGAAAAATCTTTAAAAGCTTTCCACCACTCACATCCCTCCTACGTCATTGCTGATATCAAAGATGTAGAGTAAGAATAACTTTACTTCCCTGTGACAGGAAGTTGGCCCGGTTAGCACACATCCTCCTTGGAGTTTCTAAATCTAAAACAATGAGGAGACTGCAGGACAAAGGGGAGAGCCTGTCCTCTCCTGTCCTCATGTCTCTGGCCTGAACACAGAGACACAGCGACAACAAAACAAGATCGCTAACTTGAACTGTCCGCCTACGTGACCCAGTCCCCGCGAGCAGAGAGTAGACCCAGTTTAGAAGTCAGAACTGCTAATGAGGGAGGGAAGAGGAGAAACCTGCTGATGAGAAAAACTCTGGTGTGATGGAAATATTAAATAAATTGAGTTCAATTTTTTTATATCTTGTAAAACAGCCTAATAATTCATTGTTGATGATCATTTTTATTTAATTGGATAGTTTGATCTCCTTAAAATCAATAAAACAACGCCTGAGTCCCATGTTCCTTTTTTTGTTTCAAGAATATCTCAGCAACTTAAGGAGACCGGAAATATCGACAGGAAGAGAAAAAAAAAAAAGAAAAAAAAAAAAAATACCTGAGATAAAGACACAGAAATAACTCAAAAAAAGGTAAACATCTAAAACCAGACACAAACAAACATAAAGAACAAGAACAACAATACAAAAAGAAACAAGCAACTAAAGAAGAGAAAAACATTAAAGACAGGCAAAAGTCAAAGTCCAGGAAAAAACTAAATGATTTAAAAAAATGTGTTAAAACATCTGCAGGAGACTGTTTGTTTCTGTTGAGTTGTAAAAGTAGACAACATTCACTGGGTGACGCTTCCTCTCATTGGCTATATTCTTTCTTTCCTGCATCTGTAATCTTAAAAATCAAACATGGTTGATATATTTACGATTCTACATGGCGGCGTGTCTGACTCTAACGTGTGATGTAAAATAATCACATGGACAATGCACGCTTGAGGATGGTTGGACGAACACCAATATAAAGTTGGTAGATGCCTAAAATTCGTGCAAATGAGTTGATAAAAAAAAAAATAATAATCAGGTTGCTTACAGTACAGATTCAAACGGCCTTCCTTCCTCCGAACCCAAACACAGACACACACATACACAAACGAACACAATGAAACATTACGCAACACTGAGAGGACGCCACTCCAAGTACAATCCACGTTTTTGTGCAAAACAGGTTTTAAATTTGACCGGGAGTTGAACCATCTGATTGCTTTAATATGAAGTCTTTGGCGTTTGTTTTAGGCGCAGAGGTGAAGACGAACGTGGAGCTGATCGTTCCCATCGGGTCGGTGGTCATCGCCATGTTTTTCTGGTTATTGATCGTCTTCGTCATCCGTGGAAGAAAGAGAGTAAGAACTTCCTCATCCTCGTCCTTTTCTTTTGCCATGTTTTTTCCTTCCTTGTATTTTCCCTCCAGTTACACTCAGGGGAGTAGATAATGAATAAACACACACACACACACACACACACACACACACACACACACACACACACACACACACACACACACACACACACCGTGTCAGATTGATTAAAAGTGACTGGTCTGGCTCGATGTGCCTGCTCTCCTTTGTGTCCATGGACAACAGGCTCCTCTCTCTCTGCTTCCATAAGTCACGTAGACCAGCAGCGCTGATTGGGCCCCTTGTTTCCTGGAGGGGCTCCAGATTCACTGAAACACTTCACTAATGACTGAGATTTTTCATTTTTAAAACTGTTGCAGCCGAATGGGGGAGAGCTGAAAACAGGCTACCTATCCATGATCCTGGACTCAGAGGACATGCCCATGGACGAGCAGTGTGAAAGGCTAACGTATGATGCTAACAAATGGGAGTTCCCTCGGGACAGACTGAAGCTAGGTAAGGATTTTAAGTGATTTGAATCACAATAAACACACAATGGAGACAGTCGTTCAACTCATGACAAGCTTTATCTCCAAGTTACCTCCTCATGAAGATGACACGAGCAAAAAAAAAAAAAAAAAGTCCCATCAAATCCAATTTAAAGAAGAAGAAACAACACAAAGACAGTTAGGTAAAATGTAAATGTATTTTATTTATTCAGGCCGTTACAACAATCCTTTCGGCGAACCAAAGTGCTTTACAACAAGTCGAAGAAAAAATCAAATCCAAAAAAAACAAAATTGAATAAAAGTAATAAAATACAAAGTAAAACAAGGTAAAAGTTAAAAGTGTCACCATGCTACTGGGTATTAAAAGCCATTCGAAATAAATAGTTTTCCAGCCTGGATTTAAAAAGGCTTTGCTCAGAAATGAGGCCGATTCCAGAGCCTGGGAGCAGCAACGGAGAAAGCTCGGTCAAAAGACATTTAGATAGATAGATAGATAGATAGATACTTTATTGATCCCGAGGGAAATTCAGGTTTTTTTTTTTTTTTTAGATAGATAGATAGATTTAGATGCAAAGGGGCGTTCTGTTATCACAAATTAATTTTTTAAATTATGCACTTTGCAAAAGACGATTGTCCACGAAACAATGAAAGAAAAGTGTTCCTGAGATTCTCTTTCAAAACCACCAAACTCCATGCATCGACAAAAACAGCAACTTTAGATTACATCACGACAAGTTGCTTGTTGTTGTCTGTCTGTGTTAAGCTTATAGCACAGTTTATAGTTTAATCCCCACTTAGCATTAACAACACCAGGAGAGAGTTTGGGAAAGAGAGTTTGCAGCTGTTTCTGGGGATAAAAAAAAATCCTCTTCTTCTTTACAAGAAGGCTGATCTCTGTGGTGATCCTTTCTGATTTTTTGTTGTTGGACTTTGATTTGGTGCTTTGCCCTCCAGGATTACATTTTGCAAGTCATTTTTAAACAATTAGTGAAGCGGTGATTCAACAGAAAACTTCAATGGTGTTATTCTGTTTTGCAGCTTCTGGCTGAAACAATCCAGAAGTCTAACCTGAATAACTTTTAAATCCATAAGTCATTTATTCCCAAACACATTGATAAAACTGTCTTTCTGGTTCATGTTCTGCATCGAAGGTGACCCGCTGGGTCGAGGAGCGTTTGGCCAGGTCGTTGAAGCGGCCGCCTTCGGCATCGAGAAAGCCACGACATGCACGACCGTGGCAGTGAAGATGCTGAAGGGTGAGTCCGCTTGGTCTGCACTTTTCTAAGAATGCACTTCGACACTGCACACAAATTAAACGTCCTCCTGTGTGTCGCAGAGGGCGCCACATCCAGTGAGTACCGCGCACTGATGTCAGAGCTGAAAATCCTCATTCACATCGGACATCATCTGAATGTGGTCAACCTGCTGGGAGCCTGCACCAAGCCCGGAGGTGAGCATCCTCTGCAGCATTCATTTTGTCCCCTTTTGTGTTCAGAACATGCAGAATCCCTGAGTGAACATCTTCTTTATGATGAAACTTTACATGCATTCCCCGACCTAATGAAAAACAAAATAATGTGTTTTATTAATACGCCTCATTAAAGCGGTCTGTAAATGTCTTCTGTGATGTAAAGTTATGACCGACTTCCTCTCCCTGCAGGGCCGCTGATGGTCATTGTTGAGTACTGCAAGCATGGAAACCTCTCGAGCTACCTGAAGAGCAAACGTGGAGAGTACAGCCCCTATAAGGTAAATAATGCGTGACCCACAAGTAGCCAATTAAAAGCAGCCGACGCATTGCTTAGAGCGCTGCACACAGTAACATCACTGAACGCAGACTTTTACACAAAAAAGCCCTAAAATACTTAACTGCAACCCCGGAGGTGAAAAGGAAGGCAATGCATGAGGAAAGGTTAAGAAAAAAAACCCTGCAGTTCCTTGACTGTCCACTTGAGGCAGACTCTGAAAGTGAGTCAGTCCCCACAGAGCCCCATGTTAAAATGTCTGACTTAACAGCAGAAATGAAAATCTGAAAAAAAAACAAAAAACAAAAAAAACACCGGCACAGGAATCAGTCCTAAAACCAGGAAGTGAGTTAGCATGTTAGCTCCATGTCTTCTAACCGCTAAAAGTCTAAATGTGGATTTGAATGTGTTTGTGTTTAGACGCCTGAAATAAGTTCTGTGGTTAACACAAGCTGAAGAGATGTTGACGTTTTGTTAGATGAGATAAACTACGTTAGCTAAGACCCCACTTGTGAATTTTAAAGTTTTTATGTTTACTTAAAACGGCGGTTGCTAACAAGTAGCTAACTGAGACTACAGTGAGACTACAGAGCGTAAATATTAGGTTAATAAACAACTTATTAAGCTATGGTCTCACTAGTTTGTTAAAACAGATGATTAGATTGGTGAAGCGTAACGGTCGTGAAGTCAAAAAAACAAAAAATAAACCAAGGTTCACAGGTTTAAAGATTGTGTTAAATATGCTAACATACAAACTAAACCTGATTTTTTTTAAAAAAACGCTTTTTACCTTCTTTTATTGTTCTCTGATGTTTGTGCTCATCTCTTATTGGGCGTCACAGAGGAAGCGGGTGGACAGCCAGAGGTGGATGTCAGCAGAGGAGGACGTCACTGACGGTGATCTTGGTTTAGGGAAGATCGCTCAACTGGATATCTGCACAGGAACCGCCGTCTGCTCCAGAGCGGGAGACAGATCTTCAGGAAGCAACATGGACACGGGTGAAGGTGAAGAAGACGACTCAGTGGAGTGTTTTTTTGGTCACACGCCTCCTTAAAGATAAAGTCTATCTTTAAAAATGCTTTATGTGATGACAGAGAGCTGTGACGACGACCATCTGACCATGGAAGACCTGATTCGCTACAGCTTTCAAGTGTCCAAAGGCATGGACTTTCTGTCCTCTCGCAAGGTGAAACGAGAAGTATTTGGAAATCTGTGCATGCGTGTGTTTGTGTAAACATCCAAAAACGAGATAATGATCCTTCTTTTGAACGTGGTTTCCCCTCGTTTGTCCGCTCTGCAGTGTATCCACAGAGATCTAGCAGCCAGAAACATCCTGCTCTCCGAGAACAATGTGGTGAAGATCTGCGACTTTGGACTCGCCAGAGACGTCTACAAGGATCCAGACTACGTCCGCAAGGGAGATGTGAGTCTGCCAAACAAGAACCATCGTAAAAGATTTTTAACAGTTCTAAAAAAAAAGTTCAGCTGAGAAATACCTTTGTCCTCGTGTCCACCTGGCGTTTTTTTCCTGAGCAGAAAGGCGCTAGCTGTGCGCTCGGGAGTGTTAGCATGAAGCGGTTAGCATGCGCTGAGAAGAAAAGCGCTGCACTTCCATCCCGTTTCCATGACAACAGTTTGTTGACAGCGGCCGCTGAATGAGCGACGGCTCTCCGTTATTTATTTTTTTAAATTATTATATTTGAGATTGTTTGTTCTCTTTACTATGAGCATCAATCAGAATATTCTCGCCCTCCGGCTTCATGATGACGGCTCCGATCAGACCCGGAGCGAGGAGGATGAGGGTACAACACGATACGTAGGAGACGACCATACGGGGAAGATGAAACCCGCTTCCAGTCACGTTTCCGTTTTAAAAAACTAAAACGGACAAGACCAACTTCTCCTCCATCGTTTTTTGGTTGCCAAGGTGACGACTACCAGCCATTCAAGCTTTTGATTGGTTCGTTGAAGAAAAAAAAAAGCGCTGGTGGCCTCAGCAGTGCATTTTTTTAAAAGTTGAAAGATTTTTAACTGGAGCGCCCTCCACCCATAAAAACAACGTAAACAAAAGATTTTTGTGCAATTGCAAGACACAAAAACAAGAAATAAACCATAACGCACAGAGGATTTTCTATCCCTGTTGCTGTGGTTTCAAAACGGGTATCTTATTGTAGCTAGGACAACCCAGCTAACAATCTGCTTTTAAATCAAACACAACTGAAGAATAAAACATGTTTCAGTGTGTTTCTGAAAAACAGAGAAGTCATCCGACTCTTCCTGGAATCATAAAACATCATCTGCTCTGTTCATCTCCATCTCGCTGCAGGCTCGACTTCCCCTGAAGTGGATGGCTCCAGAGACCATCTTTGATCGCGTGTACACAACACAGAGTGACGTTTGGTCGTTTGGCGTGCTCCTCTGGGAGATCTTCTCTTTGGGTACGCCTCGTGTTCGGTATAATGCACCAAACCTCCACCACGTTTCCACCTGTGTTGACCTCTTTTATGTACGTCGTGCAGGGGCCTCTCCGTATCCAGGCGTTTGCATCGACGAGTCTTTCTGCAGGAGGCTGAAGGAGGGAACCCGAATGAGGCCTCCTGAATACGCCACCAACGAGATGTGAGAAGAATTCTTATTTTTATCACATCAGAGAAATGTTGCTCCCATCAGTGGCTCACTTTGAGCTACGCTACCTTGTGTTCACAGATATCAGACCATGTTGGACTGCTGGCTGGATCGTCCCACAGACAGGCCCACGTTCGCTGAGCTGGTGGAACATCTGGGCGACCTGCTGCAGGCCAGCGCTCAGGAGGTCGGTTTGGACTTCAACCACTAAAATGGAGATTTGAATTCAAAATAAATATAAGTAAATAGAAATGTGAATTTATGGTCAGTGCATCATCAGAGTTTTGCTGTTCTGCAGGACGGGAAGGACTACATCCCTCTGACAGCTGGTGGTGAGGCAGAAGGCTCCATGGTGACCTCTGACCCCAGGAGGCCGTACAGCAGACCTCAGAGCGGGGAAATCCTGGAGGCTCAGCTCCACTACGACAGCCCATCATCACTCGGGTCAGTGTGGCGATCCCTTCTCAAACCGTCACTTTCCATAAAGTCAGTAACAGTGGAGAGGTAAACGTTGTCCAATCACGTGTCTCCTGTGTGCAGACTGAGCCAGCAGAGCGAGCGCTGCAGCCGGCCGCTCAGCGTCAAGACGTTTGAGGACATCCCCATGGCGGTCAGCAGCGTCATGGTCAGTTTCTGTCCCACTCAACGACTTCTTCGGAGAACTACTCTGAAAATTAACTTTTTGTTGTTGTTGTTGTAAATATTGAAAACATATTCAACGCAATCAAAGTTCAATTACAAATTACACAAAATCTATTGGGGCAAACTTTCTGCTTTGTGCCGGATCTCATGAGATGGACCGGACCCCTGTGGCGCTCCACGGATTTGGAGAGACGCCTTTTTTTTTTTCCTGCTGGAAGATTTTGCATTCTTAGATCAACTTTGAAACTATTATTAGATAAAATAGTTTGAGGAAGAGTTGTCATGTTACCAGATGGATTAGCAGCAAATATCAAAGATTATCTTCTGTCTGTTTTGATTGCACAGCAGCAAATTACAAATCCTACGCACCCAATCAATTTTAGGTCATTTTTGTTTTCAGATATAATCAAAATTTTAGGCGAAAAATGTCCACAGTTTTTGTGCAATTAAGACAATAAACTGGAATTAGGATGCAGCTTTGTAAGAACTCATTCTTCTCCTAAACACTGGTGATTAAATTAAATATATTCATACCTCTGTATCGTTAATGATGAGAACATTATACTGGATTATAATCCAACAACAAGACGCAGTTTGTCCTGCAGACCTGAAGTTAGACTCGGATAACGCTGCATTTTGTTTTCTGGGAAAAACAAAAAAAATCAGAAGCTTTAAAATAATCAGATCAAATTAATAATTAAAGAAGTATTCAGGTTTTTATTGATCCAGAGAAATGTTGATGATTGATTCCAAGTGCTGCAGCTTTATGTGTTCAGCTGATGTGTGGTACTTGTACAGGAGGGTCACACAGACAGCGGTATGGGCTTCCTGTCAGAGGAGGTGAAGCGTTTGAATCAACAACTGTCGACGACGCCCAACTTCAGGTGAGCGCTCGCTAACTGAATCGTTTCTCAGAGAACCAGCTGTGAATCTGATCTTCATCACCGTCGTCCTTCTCGCTTCGTCTCCTCAGCCAGCTGCTGCGCTGTAAGAGCAAAGAGTCCCTGGCCTCCGAGTCGTCCAATCAGACGAGCGGATACCAGTCGGGGTATCACTCTGATGACACGGACACGCCGATCTACGCCAACGAGGAGGTGATCATGAAGCACAACAAGCTGAAGAGACCTCCGCTGCCCAAAACCCCCGACAGATTCAATGTGGAGATCCGCTACAGCACGCCGCCTGTCTGACCCACAACCACTGAGTCCTTCATGTACAGCATCCGATGATTACACTTTAGGAGCGATCACAACACAGCTTGGTTCACTTGATTTACATACAGAAAAAAAGAGGAAAAAATATTATTTTTTTTAAGCTGAAGCCTCAGTTTTATGTCTTGGGGTCTAAAGCCCCGTTTCCACCAAGCGGTCCGGCTCGGTTCGTCTCAGTACCGGTTCCATAGACTGATCCCGGGAAAGATTCCCAAATAACCGATCCGTATCGTCCCACTTTTTGGGACCCTTCCGTCGGGGTGCCAAGAATGTCGAGCCGACCCGAAAAGGTGGAGCTAAACACTGCAGTCCACTGATTGGTTGAAAGAATCGTCACTTCCTGTGTGACGTCGGCAAACAAAACTCCGCCGTGTTTAAACCATTGACTGTAACACAGCTGATTGTTTACGTGTGTATTTGTCCTCGCCGCTCACAGCCTTCTCTGAAACAAAGCTGGATTGAGTTCTTGTAATAAAGAGTCACATGACAGTGACAGAACTGCTGGATGTCTCCAGCGTTGGTTTTGTTTGTGTCCCGTTTTTCACTTTTGTTGAATTTATTAGTTAGCGGTTAGCTGTTAGCGGTTAGCCGTTAGCGGTTAGCTGCTATCATGTGATGCTATTTACATAGCGGTTATCGTCATCTGGCTTACACGGCGCCTTCCAAATAGGGCACAGGTGGCTGTGGAAACACAAACAGGATCAGGCTTAATGGAACCAAACTGTACCGATCCGTACCGGACTGCTGAGTGGAAACGTGGATTAAATGACAAAAAGAGTCAGAATTGCTCGTATCGATTTCAGCTGTGAAATGGGCCGTAACAAACTTTTTATATTTGTCAAGTATGCCTGATAAATCTGTCACTGACACATTCAGAGTGTTATTCTAAATGTCTGAAAACATCGCAGAGAGAATTTCCTACAAAAAATGGACGAGAACTTTAATGTCTTACTATCGTCCCCCTCGGATGACATTTGCAGCTGTTTTTTTTTTGGAGCAAAATGCCAAAAATGTTGACTCATTCAGTCATTCAGTCCCTTATGTAAAAACATGCATCCCCCTTTTCTTGAGTAAAGCTCAGGAAAAAGTGAGTTGGTCTGATTAGTGTGTGAGAGCGGCTCTCTGCGGAGGAACGCTATCATGTTTACACAGCGAGTAAAAGGTCCGTGGAGCCGAGACGCGAGGACACGCCTACTTCCTGACTCACAATCCATCCACTTCCTGTATCACAGGAAATGTCATGTGGAATTTTTAGACAATTGGAGCAACAAATGTTTTCTTGTCTTTTGGTTTTTTTCTTTCTTGTCGGCCCGTTAAATGTCGGCTGATGAGGCCGTTCCCTCGGGTGAATCAGAACAGGTTTGTAGTCACATTTGTACAGATCTTTTCTTGCATATAACTGACAGTAAGTGTCTCACTAAACCTGCCTTAAATGTAACTAGTTTTATAAAATAAAAATACTCACAGATCAGGACTGTTTGGGTTTTTTGTTTTTTTTTGACGTGGAAAGTGTTTGTTCATCTTATTTCCTCTCAGTGTCTTACGCAAAGAAAACAATACGTTCTCAGCCTTGGACACTGTGTGTGTGTGTGTGTGTGTGTGTGTGTGTGTGTGTGTGTGTGTGTGTCCTATAGGAACAATGCCCTTTCAACCATGGGTATTTTCTTAGTTGTATTCAGCTCACAATGGCTGTTTTTGCCCTGCCAAGGCCGTTATGAAAACAAACAGAGCGCGGGCCACTTTTTAAAAACAACCTTTGAAAATGTCTTTAATTCCCATTTTCTCAAACTACTCAGTTTACGACTTTAGCTTTAGTTTGTTTATTTTGGGGATTTGCTGGATCCCACAATCAAGCTCACTTGGATCCAAGTTGTTCAAAGAAGAACTGGATTAAATCATCCAGACCCAGGAACAGACCGTTCAGGGTTACCACATCCAGATCACAAGAGTTCAAATGGGGACTTCACGTTGCACAGTTGGTCCAGAAGGGTGCACTGAAATCCCCACAGATCTTTTAAGATGCACTAAATGATCAACGAATGATCCAACTCGTTAAAATATCTTCAGAGGAAAAATCTTTTATAGTCCAATTACCCTTGTGTGCCTCGTCTATGTTGTAACTGAAGCAAAACAGAGCTGTAGTGCCAAATATATAAAAACAAATGTCTTCAGATATAAAGTTTAAAATGTTTTTGCCAAATTGATTTCCCAGTCTGAATGCTGGGATCGGGATGACGCTGATTTTTGGGTGAAATCTGACACATCAGTTCTTCTCCAACTTTTAAACACAGACTGGAGGAAGTTCAAGACGGCAGCACCTGATGATCAAGGTTTGATCACTTCCTGTCAGATCACTGAGGTACAACTGGGCCCAGATTTTCCTCCAGACTTCACCTGTGATCATATAAACCCTAAAACTGAGACTGAAGTTTGTTATTCTGCTTTTATGAAGCGTTTATAGAAAATGATCACGTTTATTTTTATCACATTTAAACACATGTGTCCAAACATCAATCGCCCGTCCAATCAGATTCTGCAGATGTGCTTCTTGTTTTACAGACAGTGTAATGGAACCAATTTGTGATGTGTTGTCAGACAAGGCAAAGCAGGATCTCAGAATATCTCAAGATAGCAGAATAAGAATTTCACAGTCAGGTCAAACAGAAAAAACACCCAAGAAAAAAACCAACAAGAATAAATGCAAATAAAAGCAACAAAGTAATAAAACAAGCAGATTTACAAATAAGAAGAGGACATCACAGCAGGGGAAAGACAAGCAGAGAAGATTTGGAGCTTCTATTGAAGATTATTGAAGATATGTGAAGATTTATAAAACATGAAATCACGTCTTTTAAAGTCGTCTTTTCATGTTCATGTTGTTGTGAGTTTGAATGAGTGTGAGTGCAGCCGGCAGGGTTGAGCGTGCTCGGGCTCGTTTGTTTGTTGGGATGCACGAGAACACGACTTGTTGTGTCTACAACCAGCAACAACAAACTGCTAAATATAGCACAGGAGAGGAAAGGAGGAAATGTAACAGTGACGGGTCGATTCAGAAAATCCTCCTGCTTTACAAAGTGATCTTTACACGGTGAATACTTCAGTATGGACGAGACGTGGGTTGTTGTTGTCTCATGTCAGACACTCCAGATAAAGGACCTGCATAAAGCAGTCCATGTTTGTGTGTGTTGTTTTGACAGAGTCAATCTAAGACAGAGGAGAAAGGATGCACGAGGCAGCTGGAGAAGGATCTGGAAAACGTTTTATCTGATTAGCAACTTTTTTTTTGTTTGTGTTTATTGGACAAAGTTAATCACAGACATGTTTAATTTAATACGGCTTTTATTACGTTGATGAAAGAGAAAAACAACCTGAGAAACCCGTCGACAACAAAGACAAACAACATCCACAGTAACTCTTAACTTTCCCAGAACACCGTCAGTAGTTGATAAAGCACGATGCAGCTGGTAGCACGGTAACCATCTGTCTGCCTTTTTGCACTCAGGTAAAGATATTTTTACCGTCACGTAAATCCCTTAAATGCGTCGACTTTAAATGTCATGGTTTCCCTTCAGTGCTTAAACTTTATAGTCATAAATTGACGAGTCGTCACTGCAGCATGTACAGCTGGATTACTCCCTCATGTTTTTAGGTTCTTTAAACTGAGTATTCTGTGATTTAGTTTTATGTGCATGACTGTATTTGTGTCTACAAAGATGGATGCCAGACCGGGAAAAGATGGTTTATAAATATTTCCAATGCAAACTGCATGAAATGAAATTATTGTCAGGACTGTTTTTTTTTTTAAATTCAAGAATAACTGAGCAGCAGCGCCATCTGCTGCACTGAAGCTGTACTTCCCCCCCCCCCACAGTGTTTCCTCTATTTCACCTCATTTAAATAATACAGAAATCTCCGATATATGAAGCTCGTAAAGTCATAGCATGATCTCAAATATTGTTACGTAACAGACAGCTGCTTGTGTGTTTATAGAACCGGCACATGGCTCTCTAGAAGATTCTGTGACAAAACAAATTGAACATCTTCTTCTGCAGGAACTCTAATTTCCTCAGGAATGGGCAAACAGGCTGAAGGCAGAGATGTGCAGGAAATGCTTTCGCAACGACAAACACTCTTAATATAACACACAAACACATTAAAGCCAGCAGACCTGGTAGCCTTGCATGATTTATAACTGTTGTTTCAGAGCAGGTCATGTGCTCACTGAATGAAGGATATTCATTTAGAGTAGTCACTTAAATACAAACATTTACTTTATACTGATAATAAATCAGCACAGGCAGCTTTCATAAAGCTCTCAGCGGATATGAATATGGCATTTTGTAAAAAAACAAAACAACAGAAGCTACTAAATAAGTGCACAGGGAGTTTAAATAGCTAACATAAAACAGATTAAAAAAAATATTATTTTGGGGGCAGCAGAACCCGTAGCAACTTGGGTTGGGAACCGGAGGGTTGCCGGTTCAGGTCCAGATGTGGACCAACATATGGAAGTTGGTAGTCAGACCGCTTCTCGAGTACTGCTGAGGTGCCCTTGAGCAAGGCACCGAACCCCCACCAGCCGCTGCACTCTGACATCTCTATTGGGATCGGTTGTTCTATTATTGGTGCTATATTATTCTGTATATTGTTACTTACAATACATTTTCTTTATTTTGCACTCTTATTGTATCTGCTGCTGGAACCTAAATTTCCTGAGGGAGTCATCCCAAAGGATCAATAAAGTTTAGTCTAAGTCTAAGTCTAAGTCTCTCCATTAATGCATGTCCACAGGTCCTGCCATGTGCATGTGTGTGTGTGTGTGTGTGTGTGTGTGTGTGTGTGTATAAAACCCCTAAGCGTACATGCACCAAATAAAAAGCATGACATCACATCACGTTGAGGCACAAAATCTTTGAAACCCAAAATAAACCACATATTAAGAGAATAAAAGAACATTTCGATAACATTTGCAGACCCTGGTTATGAATTGATTAAAAGCAGCATAAAGATCAGTGAAGTCTGTCATCAGCCTTTTAAGAGTATCATTAAAGTTGAAGGTCGACAGTACACACATGTAAAAAATGAAATCAGTGCTCCCTGTACTGGAACATCTCCTGCAGCAAAACAATCGTTTGAAAGACCTGGGAAAGAAAACAAAGTTAAATGGAGCTCTAATATTGAAACAACCTGCATCCATACTTTTTGTTTCCGATCAACATGCTGCAGCTGAAACGCAATAAATCGGCTTTATTTGAGTCCAATTAGTGTGAAGGAACCATCAACTTAACGATGAAGCTGAAGTAGCCTGGAATCAGTGAAAGAGTCCACTGCACAAACTCACATCTGTCATCGCCTCTCAGTTTCACTTCCATCGTCGGTGGCATGATAAGAAAGAAGAGTTATAATGCCTGTTTATGAGACGAGTAAGTCACGGTCCTGACTTAATAAGATACATGTTGAGTAAGTCCTGGATCCGTGATGTGTAGCCATGAGATGACTGAGGGATCATAATATGTGGCCACGGATACACTTAGTTAATTCCATGTGTTACAAATTTGTGGCTCTGAGATAATTAAGTCATGACTGAGAGATAAAAATGTGATTTAAGTGCTTTTTTTTACAGCAAAATATGAGAGGAAAAAACAATTAAAGTTAATTTTTTTTTTAAATATGCCAAATGTTTTATTATATTATTTCCAGTAAAAATTACATCGGAGGGAGGAGATTATATTTTTGAATTTTCAAAATAAAGTCGCAGACAGTTTAGACGATAATTTTAACGTTTTTTTATTTTTATTTTTTTTATTGAACCAGGAAAGAAAAAAAAAAACTCTTTGAGATTAAAAAAAAAATCTCTTCTTTCAAGAGGACAAAACAAGCAGTCGTCACTGAATTTTTAAAAAAAGTTTCTACCTCTAGCCTCATGACTTGATAAGTTTATTCGCCAATTTTTTTTTCTTTCAAATATTCAAAGCACCATAGCTTTATTGAAAATGTTTTCAGACACTCAACAGAAGGCTCAAAGAATCCTGACTGAGAGATTGTCTAACTCTGATTTAATCGAGCTTTTAGTGTCATAGAAGAAATATTTAATAATAAATAAAGCTGAAAACTTTACAATTAATACTTAATGTCACTTTTTCAATAAGCCAGTCATAAGATAAAGATTTATGATGATTTATTTACTTTTTTTTAAAAATGTGTTTTCTTAATATTTCTGACTTTCATAGTTTGCAGATTTGACCACTGGAGGAATTTAATAGTTACTGATCGATGAGACAGAAACATCATTTCAATTTGAATGTTTTAGCTGAAGCTCTAACTCCCACCACCAGGTGGCGTCCTTGCTCTAACAGCCATTGTCATTAACTTTTAAAAATCTACAGTCAGAGGTCACAAAGAGGCGAAGCAGCCAAGTCTTCTGTCTCTGGATGACAGCCCCTGCATATCACAGCGGGAGACCCCGATGCAGAATGACATTTAGTATACGTGAACTGAAACGAGGCGAGGTAGCGTTAACACAAAAATACACCTCACTCTTTCCGCTTGTCTTTCTGATCACATCAGACAAGATTAACTGGAACACTACACACACACACACACACACACACACACACACACACACACACACAGGCAGGTGATTTATGGGCGTGTTGAAGTGTCAGACTGAAACAGGCGTGACAGTCAGAGATAACAAATTGTGAATTTTGGTTCACAAACCTTAAAAAACAGAACACAACCAATCATTACATCGGCTTAGTTTCAGTTTTAACACACCTCAGAACACACACACACACACACACACACACACACAGATAGATCTGACAGATGTGTTTGTTTCCTGACAGGCCCATCGCAGCCTTATCTCTGATACTGTCTCCAGCCTGGAGCTTTTAAAGGCTGCTTATTTCAGCCTGTCACTCACCTGCCGTCCTTCTGATTGACTCCATCGATACACGACGGAGAATCAGCCGTGTGGCATTTTGTGTTTGGAGGGCAGGCAGGGAGGAAGGGAGGGGGGGCGAGGCGGCTTCAGAGAACAACATGCTACGAAATATTTCTAGGTTATTTTCGATAACGATTAACAGAGCTGCCAATCAAAATAAAAGTTTAACACCAAATATTTTAATAAAGGATTACCCTTCTTTTTTTGTGATCTTTTTAAATACAGTATTTGCTGCTTTTTAAGAAGTTTGTGAATGAAAGACAGAGTCGCATTTTCTGTACAAAAGTAATGCTGCTCAGTCCTCCTGCCGGTCGATCAGTATCACTATAATAGAACATTTAACCTTGATTAAAATTAATAAACTAGTTTTTTGTTTTTTTATAGTCTCATAGTTCACTTACGTGGTCTCCACTGCTCAGCTATTAATGTTCCTATTTACTGTTTTTTTTAAAAATTGTTTTACTGTTTTTTTTATAGTGTGCATTTTGGCCTGTACAGCAATTTGGTCAATCAAGGTTGTTTTAAATGTGCCATAAAAATTTGATTTGATTTGATATTAAAGCTGGAATATTTTCCCTGATGAAAGAGTAAAAATCCGATGAACTATTTTGTTGTTTTTGATTGAAATCAAAGCAACTGAAAACGACACATTTAGATAAAAGAGAAATAATTAGCATTATTAGCATTAGCATTTCTTGCACACAGTTTTTCCGCAGAGTTTACACTTGACAGCTTTTTGTTCGTTGTCCTTAAAGACAATGTGTCCAAACGACGAACGTTGCTTCCATTGGACGTCGTGTTGTCATGTGACTCTGCCCTGAAAATATCAGAAACAATCGACATGGGCAAGAAGACGTTGATTATAGGTTCTGAATGTCAGCTTCGATTTGACTTTTCCTGACCAGAAAATTAACTGCAAAGAAGGAAATCTAAAATCTTTGTGAGGAGAAATGTCAGGTCGATAAATCTCGATCCAAATCGAGGGTCGACCCTGATGTTGGCTTTTACCCGCTTCCTGTTGGACCGCCATGTGCCAAACACCAACGGTTAGCTTGTGCTAACACATGTAGCTGTCTCAGGTAGCGTGCAGTGAAGCTAGTAGACGTTCATGCTTAGTCCTGCAGAGGCCGTGTGCTTGTTGTGGTGATGAGCAGTTATAAAGTGCAGAGCAGGAAAGAGAGAGACAAGTCCTCTGACCTACACGACTGTAGAGGTCGTCTGTCACGTAATACGACCCATAGGAGCGTTTCCTAAATTAGCGCCCCCCCTACTGGTGAACGAAGAAATGCCACCCTGCACCGTCACACTGCTTGATGCGCTGACCAAGGTAAGTGCTAATTAACTATTCTTTTAGGAAAAACGTTAGCTAGCTTGGACTTGGGTTAGGGTTAGAGGTCAAACGTCATTCAATGACGAACACACATTCACCGGATCGAGGTTATTTATACGTCCACTAGAGGGCGCTTGACTCTAAAACGTAAATATGGGTCATAATTTGGCGCTGGCACAAACGACCAGTGGAGTCGTTTTTTAGTGGAGGACAGGCTCGCAGGAAAGAGACAGCAGGTCAGACTTCCTGCTAGAACATCAGAAAGAGTCCAATTTTAATGTTGTGGATAAAACCACTTTGGACTCGTAGGGCTCATGCAGCTCCAAAAAAATTCTGCATTTGCTCTGTCTAATTCAGAAAGCAGATAAAACGATGCTTTGTGAAGAGCTGAGCGGCACTCCCATGCTGATAGAGCACGTCTCCCTCGACACAGGAAACTAGATAGTAATGTCAGAGTCATATTTACAGATTTTATACAGATTATAAAGTCAAGGTATGCGCTCAGCTCTGGGCTCGACTCGTCCCCCTGGCGTGCATTAGTCCCATGAGCTGCACCAAGTAAGGTCCTTTACCTGCTTTTTGTAAACATAACAATGAGCATGGTCTTGTTACCTGCCCTTTTGTTAATGTTAACAGACAAACAGTAAGGTCCTTTACCTGCTTTTGTAAAGTGTCTCGAGATAACGCCTGTTATGAATTGACGCTATATAAATAAAGATTGATTGATTGATTGATTGATGTAAACAAACGGGCAGAGCTCATGATTGAGAAATTAAATTATCGTGTATTACGCCTTTTTAACTTTTGTTAATTTATTGCACAGCTGTGGTTGTTTTAAAGTGCTAAATTAAATAAAGTTGGATTAGATTGGACATGGGACACAAGCTGAGGTTTGATCAGCCTGTAGCCGGCCACATCTGATGAAGGTGTCTACTGTTAACAGCCCGTGACTCAAATGTACACTACTGATGATGTGTCCCGTGTTTCATGATTCTTAGGAATCTCATCTCATCATACGGGTCCAAGTCCATGACCTACTTTCTTATTAGACTGGTTGTTTCTTCCTCTTCTGATGATTGGAGTCCCTGACTGTGTTTAGTCCAGGTAAGTCCAGTATCTGTTTGTGTGCCTGTAAAGCCCTCTGCTCTAAATGTGCTCCATAAACTCGATTTGACTCAGCGTTTGCTCGGATGATCCGTCTCCCCTCGTTTGTTGTTGAAAGGTTGAAACTTCCCCTGAAATCAAAGAGACACCACTGATGACGTGTCCTGAGATTTACATCTCTCACATCACTCTCAACATCAAGCTTGTGTGTGTTTAAACCAGCCATCAGCACAGTGAACACTTTTACATCACGTCCCGGGTTTCATGATTCTGCTGTTATTAAAAATCATACAGAGGAAGAATTGTATTTCTGATGACTGGAAAGTCTTTTAAGCAGGTGATTTTATTTTTTTATTTATTTTTTGTAAACTTTGTTTATTCACTTTTTAAACACGTTAAAAAACACAAGAACATTCACAAACATATACATTTAAAAAAAACATTCATATATATATATGTATACAAACAAACAAACCAAAAATAATAAAATAAATAAATAAAAATAAAATACAAATACAAATAAAATAATAGTAATAATAATGATAAAATAAAATAAAATAAAGCAGGCCAGTGGAGAGTTAAAACACTAATGTGTGGCTGAATGAGTACAGTCCATGTATTGCAGTCAGAGTCAGAGTGCATATCCAACAAACACCTTGAATCAGTCTTTTGAAGCTCCAGGCCGAGGACCCCAAATCTGAATAAATCTGTTGTTATTGTCAGATGAGCCATAACGTATCTCTTCTAGATATAAACAGGACATCATGTCATTCAACCAATGATGGAAAGAGGGAGGAGTCTAAGCAGGTGGTTTTTGACTGTTAGCGTTGTTAGCATACTGCATGTATTTAAAAAAAAAAACCCAAAAGGTTGCATAATGGCTCATTGAAATATTTGTAACCATCACCTATGTACAGCGACGCTTTGTGTTTTGAACCTTGGCACGTTTGGAGTTGGGCATCTCGCCGCTGCAGGTGGTCATTGAGGTCACCTGATTAAAAAAAAGAAAGAGAGAGAGAGGAGAGCGAGCAGTGAACGGGTTTTGCGGTGGTCGAGTGTGAACGTGATGTTGGACATTGCTTTAACTTTTTTTTTTTTTTTTGTTAATTGGATTTTTTTTTTGTCTGAAGTCTTAATAAAAGCTCGTCTTAAGTTAATTTGTTGATGTTAACAATAATTATTCGTTATTAATCAGAATTCATTATTAATACAATTAGTTTGTTTTTCTCCTTTTTTTAGTTCTTCATTCCCAGTTTTCATCATTTTATCCCCGAGTCATTCTGGGGAACGTATCAGACGGTTACTTTTTTTAAACTCATTTTTTTTCACAGGTTTGCTGCGTGTCAAAGCTGCACAATCCTTTTATGACTCAAGGCCTGAAACATGAAGAAGATCAGACAACACAACACATCCTGTGAGGCCGTGTTTAAAAAACTGTGAGTGTCTGTTTTAAACTCACAAGAATCTGTTCTGCCTCAGACCGTACCCACCTGGGGGAACGACCATAGGAATACGATTTATTTTGGGACTTATTTTATGGTCTTTATTATTTTAGAGGCCAGGGGGATCGAGTCTGGAACCAGGGAGAGAGAGAGAGAGAGAGAGAGAGAGAGAGAGAGAGAGAGAGAGAGAGAGAGAGAGAGAGAGAGAGAGAGAGAGAGAGAGAGAGAGAGAGAGAGAGAGAGAGAGAGAGAGAGAGAGAGAGAGAGAGAGAGAGAGAGAGAGAGAGAGAGAGAGAGAGAGAGAGAGAGAGAGAGAGAGAGAGAGAGAGAGAGAGAGAGAGAGAGAGAGAGAGAGAGGAAAACCACAGGTTGGATTCAAACCCAGTCTCAAAACTCAATCCTTTCTGTGCAGATTCTGACTCCAAATGAGAACCAAGTATTTTGGGGTATTTAGGCTTCACTTCTCGACCGGAAAAAGGTGGTTTGCCCTCTCCGGGTCGGTGGGGGAGTCCTTGCCCCAGGTGGAGGAGCTCAGGTATCTCAAGTATGACAGATCGGTTGCAGCGTCTGCAGTCATGCGGTCGCTGTATCGGTCGGTCGTGGTGAAGAAGGAGCTAAGCCGAAAGGCGAAGCTCTCGATTTACTGGTCGATCTTCGTTCCTACCCTCACCTATAGTCATGAGCTTTGGGTCAGGACCGAAAGAACGAGATCTCGGATACAAGCGGCCGAAATGGGCTTCCTCCGTAGAGTGGCTGGGCGCACCCTTAGAGATAGGGTGAGGAGCTCGGTCACCAGGGAGGAGCTCGGAGTAGAGCCGTTACTCCTCCACATCGAGAGGAGTCAGTTGAGGTGGTTCGGACATCTGGTCCGGATGCCCCCTGGACGCCTCCCTAGGGAGGAGGCCTCGGGGTAGACCCAAGACACGCTGGAGAGACTATGTCTCTCGGCTGGCTTGGGAACGCCTCGAGGTCCCACCTGAAGAGCTGGAGGAGGAGTCTGGGCGTCTCTGCTTCGACTGCTGCCCCCGCGACCCGGCCCCAGGATAAGCGGCAGAAAATGGATGGATGGATGGCTTCACTTGAGTACAACAGGAGGAGGTGGAGACGCACTGTCCATCTTTTTAAACAGCCTGTGGTTCGGGCTCAGAAGAGAGCGTCTCGGCCCGAGCGGAAGACGCGGGCTTGTCCTCCTGCAGACGATACCGTCGGGATCGAGCAGCAGTCGACGACAGAGACCTCGGCGTCCCGATCCCCAGACGCAGCTTCTGGCTGTTTGCTACATGGCAGACAGAGACAAATAACAGGGACTGTATTGCTTCAAAAAAAAAAAAAAAAGTGTTAGCAAACATGTTGACAGCAGATAAAATCTCGACGCTGGAGCGAGTAAAGGGATCGACACAGTCTGCAGGATTTATCTTCTGGGCATCTTGAATATCAGAGGACAGGATTTCAATCTATCTGAGACGTTTCAGTGTGAATAAGATTCTTGAAAAGACGCACTGACACACACACACACACACACACACACACACACACACACACACACACACACACACACTCATTAAAGTAGTTGAGGGAAGAAAATCAAGCTAATGTACTAATAAGCGCAGATAGCGATCGGGCTCAGGGGAGAGGAGGGGGAGCCATGATAGGAACCACTTGTTTGGGATTCTGCTGATTCACTTCACGCTGTTTGTGCCATCTCTCAGGCGACTTGTCTCCGACGCTCAGGACAGTCGGGGCCCTGCGGGTTTTGTGCTGTTCTTGAGACACATCCAAAAAGGAACAGACGAACAAAAAGCAGCCGCTGCAGAAGGTGACGGAGAAATAAACAAACCATGAGAGTTGATTTGAGGTGAACTTTCCTTTTTTTACTCAAACTCAGATACAGTCAGAAAGCTTTTTTTTTTCTTTTTTTTTAATCATCATTCTTATTTCAAGCCACTTTTACCCTGCAGGTCAAGATAAACATATTAAAATACAGAAAGTCAAAAAATCTTTTAAATTTCTTTTTGTTTACTAATAAGAAGAAATTCATATCAGGCCTATTTTTTTTAAATTTTTAAATTTTTTTTTATTTTGAAATCTGATTTTTATCTGCGCTTGTCAAATTAGATATTTTCTGGGCCAGAAATCAGACAAAACAGATTTGAGTTACTGCTGTGGAAGTTTCCAACCAACACTAAAGTTGTAAGCAAATCAAAGGACGATAGTTTGGTGTGTCTGCTAAACGCCTTGTGGACTGAACGCCAGATTGGATTTGAAACGGCAAATAAAGATCTTCTAACAGCGTGGAGAGACTGGTGGAGACCTTTGGAGATCATCAGTCATGAGAGAGATTGAAGGAAATTGGATTGTCTCATGTTTTACTTTGCAGCAGCAGTGAGACAGAATCTGATTTTGATATATTTTGGCTGCACGAAGTGAGTGTGAGATAAGTGGATTAGGGATCTCTTTGGTTTGTTTGATATGTAACATCAGGCTCCTTGGTGAAACTCGACGCCTCGTCGCTCTCTGTGCGGTCTCCATCCACACAGCTCCTGTGGGACGCCGGGTTTACAATTCCACACGCAGCTCCTGGAAAACAGATTTGACTCTTGGACGCCTTGTGTGCGCTCCGATCCAGTGGCCCCAGTTCCTGGTTTTCCTCTGAGGGGCCGGCATGTTGCGTCATTTAACTCTCATGGTTTGTTTATTTAGTATTTGACCTCGTGTGAAAACAGGTTATAGCTCATGGTTAATCTAATGTCACAGCTGTAACACATATACTTTGCAACACAAGCCCGTCTCTGAGCAGATTTGCAAGCTATATGTTCTAAAATTAAATGTACTTTTTACAGTTAGTCAACAAACGCAATCCAAGCACACTTATATACCAAACGCCCCAAAACAAACAAGTTACCGATCATCCATGAAAGGGAAGCTCATCTGAGAAGATGACAGGATGACAGAAGGGTTTGACAAACACTTGAGCTTAAACTATAGCAGAGATAGTTTGAAGAAAACCAGACACCCTGATATCGAGTTCCAGCACAGCCACGTCGTGTATTCAAACATTAATGCCCCCACTTTGACTCCGATTACAGCGAGCGCTCTACCCAGTGTGAGTGAGCACGCTCACCACTGCAGCGCTTTCAGACAGAAATGATCATCGGCTTCAGTCTGCTTTGTTCCCCCCCCCCCCTTTTTTTTTTGTCTGTGTTTTTTAACACAAGAAATTTGTTTTCAGACTCTAAAGCGTCTGAAAGGCCCACAGCATCCGCATCACCCCTCCCAGTCCTCCCAGTCATCATGGAAACACAAGACAGAGCGCTGATTGTTGTCTTTGTGTTAAGTCTTTTTTTACCCAGTACCCCCCCACACACACTATTTTATTTTACAGCTTTGGGTCTGAAACATTGAACCTGTTGTTGCTTTATATAACAATGTTTACAGACAGCGGCAGAAAGTCAGGCTTCTTTTGAACTCATCGGGTCGTCATGCTCTTGTTTGGATTGATATTCTGTTAGTGGTTGAATATAAGGGAGCAGAAATATGTATTTATTTTGATGGTTCCACTTGTGAAAAGTTTGATTCACACAATAATAAAGCTCCTTTTGATGAGTCGGTCTAATCTCAAACATCTGATCTTTCTCATCGTCTACATGATAAGAACCCACCGAAAAAATACATTTTAACCCACAACACAGCGTTTATGTTCTAAGACTGAAGAAAGAGCTGAGGAACTCTTCATGCACGACAAAATATGCTGCACGGTTCTGCACCAGGATCGTATCAGCGTAGACTATCAGCACAGATACTTCCTGACGAATGTAAACACTGCTGTGGGGCGTCATGTTCATGCACGCAGCTCCACTGCACCTGACCCTCGTTTACACCGAGCTGAAAGGAAGGAAGAAAAAAAAATGAAACCAGCACGGATCTCTTGTTATGAAACACAAGTCAAATATGCTCAGGACAAAATAAGAAAAGAAAAAACTGCTTTGTCCACAGGGGGCGCCAAAAACAGACAACACAATTTCACACAAACAAAAGTACATATTTGTCTTTAATTAATTTCTCTTCACATAAAGAATATTTGACTGATAAACGAGTCATGACTGTCAACAATGAGAGAAACATGAGTCCCGCCAGCTTTGTTATTTTTGGAGCTGTGTTAACATTTTGTCTTCTGACCTCTAACACGCTTGTTTGAATGTCAAGTAAGCGTGGCTAGCATTAGCGTGCTAACACAACCGTACGGTTTCATGCTGGTGCTCGTCTGATGGTTTTAACTTCCTTAACTGCTTCAACTTCTCTCTGAGAATTTCAGGGCATGCTGTCTGTCATGGACCAATGGACCAAGCAGTCAAGATAAGCGAACGCAGGTTAAAAGTTCAAAGAACAAGTTTCTTTATTCAAAAATATTATTTAACAAAGGCAAAACAAACACCGTCAGGGTGTATAAGTAAATGACTTGTTAAAAGAGGTTTTCTCTAACTCTACTGAAAGCTTGTGCTAACTAAACAGTGTGTGAACTCAACTAACAGACCTGACAAAATGAGAACTGAGGGGGATATTTAAAGCTGCTGACCAGAACCAAAACCAACACACAGGGGAGGACGGCAAACAAAATAACTTAAAGTTAACCCCAAGGGACCCTGATCCCCCCTCCTGATATTTGAGCACTTGGTATGGTCCTCCTCCATAAAGTCAAGCTCCACCCTCACCCTCATCCTTTGCTCAACCAGGAAGGCGAGCACACCAGCCAGGTGACTCAAAAGGAAAAGAGAAATGAATCACTACCACTTTACTTTATAAACAAACAATGACTAAATAAGTTGAATGTGTGTACTTAAATCAAAGGCTTTAATAAACATGCTCAGCTAAAAGAAATAACCTGTGTCATTTATTCGAAATGTTTGCAACTAACATGTGAGTGCAATGTTGTGTGGCCTACAACCTTTTAATGTGTGGCTGTGTCCATCACACAGTCTCATGATGCCGTACGGCTGGATATGAAGCTCTAGAACAGGGGTGTCAAAGTCATTTTCACCAAGGGCCACATCATCACAATGGCTGCCCACAAAGGGCCACATGTAACTTCTATGTAACTAAATGTAATGTAAAATAAATGTAATTGCTCCTTAATGTTAAAAAAACCTCTAAAATTTATTACTTCTCCAAGTTACAAATATTAAAGTTGCATAGAAAAAAAGTGTTTGCAAAAATAAATCCTAGTAATTTTTTTAGGTTATGAAAATCCACGCAACTCCATCAATCATCAAACTATCCAAGTTAATAAAACAAAATAACATCAAACAAGTTATGACATTAACTTTGTTCAAAACATTTTTGTCAGTTAATTAACTGTAAAACCAAGAATTATGAGCCGCATAGAACACGGGTGACAGATAAGAAAAGGGAGAACTAGCCGCTAAAGAGGATGTTGTGGAGGAAGTGGTTCTACTGGTGAGTGTCGCGCGCGTCGCGTTGTAAAGTTCCACTGCCCCCCTACTGGCCGGGCGTGAGAACTACATCGTTTTCACTCAGAGACCTGCCGTGTAGACGGTCTGTACTTCCAATCCGGAGTGGGGTCGTTTCGATGCGTTTCTGTCACAGCCTCTCCGTGTAAACGGGGGCCAAGCTCTCGCGGGCCACATAACATGACGTGGCGGGCCCGCGGGCCTTGAGTTTGACACATATGGTCTAGAACAGGGGTCTGCAACCTTTTTTCGGGGAGGGGCCACATTTGGGCAGAAATTAGATGTGGGCAACTGTTGAGGGCCGCAAAAAAACAAGAGTACCTGCATGCGCTAAATAATCCTTATTTAAGAGATATATCACCTGCATTTGCTTATATTTGATCATTTTTACCGCATCTTAAACTTTGATTGTTTTTATTTAGCTAGTCTGCTGCAGGAAATAATGTAGAATACTGTGTTAAACCAACAACTTTGTGTTTACTTATAAGCACACTTGGCTCTATGTTTGGTATTTCTTTTGGCCATTTTTACGGTTCTGTCCCTCGCTGTTTTTGCGGACAGTCTTTTATTTTCTGAATGATCTCGGTTTTGTTTTTAAAGCCAGCCAACAACTCGTTGGATGTTTAAATGAACGTGTCTTACACATAATCTCCATCCGTAAACGGCTTACGGCGATCTCCTGCGCTGCCACAAAGCTGGCTGATGTAGACGCATCGGGAGAAGTAATTCCATTTTATAAAGCTGATTTTGCTTTTTTCTGCCTTAAGCATCAGTTCCGATCAGCCTTCTGTCCTGCCTCCCCTGCAGGATACTTTTTTTCGGAGATATTAGCATGCTTCTGGAAATGTCTTTCTACGTCGTACTGTTTTGTTGGAAGCTAACTTATCGCCACATATTAAACACTCTGGTCGTCCAGCGGTATTTGCTGTGCATGCATACAAATCAGTCCAGGCTCTATTGAATTCTCGGTTTTTCGTCACTTATTTTCCTCTTTTTAGAATCCATTTTGATCCGCTTGAGAAAGTGCGCGCAACCTGTTGCTATAGCAACAGCCTGGAAGTTTACATATGACGACACGTCCTCTATTTTATGGGTAAACAAAGGGGTAAGAAGTACTTTCATGTTCAGTTACAGCAGTTTTCCATGTACAGAAGCCAGTACGGGACGAACACAATTCAAGAAAAAAAGATGGTTTTTTTGTTTTTGTTTTAAGTGAAAGGCCAAGGGGCCGCAGGGGGGGTGCTCGAGGGCCACGTGTGGCCCGAGGGCCGCGGGTTGCCGACCCCTGGTACAAACATTTCTATCAAAAGTGTGCTTCTGGTGCACGGACTGACGATTAGTTCTCGAACCCCGTGTACAGAATCTTGTCTGCTTGCTGCGTTTTATTTCGAACATGTGAAGGAATAATAATAATGACTTCCATTTCAATTTATTACATAAATTAACGTTTAGACATTAATTTCATCTCGACTCTGACTAGAGGCTCCTTTCCCCCCCTCTCCTCTCTTTCCACGGTTTCCTACTGTCCTTGTTAGTGTCCTGTCCTTTTCATGGATTCATTCATCTTGATTATTTTTGTGGACATATCTTTTAATTGTGTCGACATCTACGAGTAATTAAATCACACTGTAGCAGCAGATTATCTTTGGATTGGAGCCAACAGTCTGTTGCGAGCTGAAACGGATGTCTCTGATATTTACGAGTCGAGGACAAGTCTTCATTCTCGCCTGATTGAGAAGTACACAAACGCAGAGACATGTGAAATACATCCACAAATATACCAACTAAAATATTACAGTGCCTTTGTACAGAAGGAAATAACAGGATGAGTGAAAAAGATGATAAATCAAATATTTAAAATACTATGTGAGCGGGGGCCTTTACCGCCCCCGACCTCAAAGAATCAGAAGATTCTGGCCCGAGGCATTTTTTATTATTTTCCTTTTTTAATGTGAGTGAGCGCTGAAATATATTCATGAAATAGAATAATGTTTTTTTTTTTTTTTAACAGCTTTGACTATTTTCCACATTTTTTTATTAACTATGAAAATGTAACTTTGCATCATTTTTTTGCAAACAAGCAGACTGCTGTTTAACCCTTTAATAACCTGAAGATTTTATAAAAACATAAACCAGGTTACAGATTTGATTCTGAAACAAAAAAACAATAAAAAAAAAACAGACAAAGAAGAATGAAAAGTATTTAATTTCCTTTTATTAAAGGGTTTGAACACTGAGCCAGTCAGCATGTGACAGTCACTGTGAGGTCTCGGTTAAACATGTTTGAACATATGTTTATGATGTATATATATTATGTTTTTATGTTGTTCCACGACAGCTGAATAAATCTGAGATGATCCACAGTCTGTTTCACAATGTTCTTATTGTTCATTCAACCATAACAGTCACACATAAAGAGAGAAAAAAAAGCCCTTAAACAAATGTTAAAGAAAAACAACCTGTGCATGTTTGTACTTGGAGAGAGTTATTGGAAGCTGAAGGTTTTTTTTTTTTTTTTTTTTCAAATTGTGTTTTTATTTTCTGTCTGCAGAAGTATTTTAATCCTTTTTCCAAATATTTTCGCCCTCTCCGTCTGTTTTTTGGGAAGAGATTTTTTTTTGCAACATGCTCATTGTGTGTTGCTGAGCCACTGTAGTAGTCATGTGCTTTTTTTGAATCGTGGCCTTGCCCCGGGGATGACACCCTCCTCTTCATGTGATCAGGGACAGTGGGCTGTGTTGGCAGCAGCCTCGGGCTAAAGATGAGATGATATACTCTTTTCATACACCAGCCTGAAATAGAAACAACTGCCCAAAGTATTTCAGAGATCGGCCATGATGAGTCCTCCACGTGATGTGTAGCAGCACATATTCACATTCTCATGACCAATCACAGCACCTTCAGTTTTCTGTCGGCGTCTTCAAACTTGGATTAGTCCAGCTGTGGTTCAAAACAACGACGACAAGCAGCTGGAGTTGTACTGATGAAGCAGATTTAACAATCAGGGGTGGCTTCAGGACTTATTGGCCCCATGAAAAGGTATCACATCGGGCCCCTCCTCCACAGCAAGAGGCCCCCGGTGTTGCCATATCTGATGCAACCAGGTTTAAGGAAATAAGCCCCAAAAAGATATCTGCCCAAATCAAAATCAAGATGTTCATAAACGTGTGTCGGCGACTTAGCAATGATTTTATGTGATTTTGATTTAATATAGCGAGCAATATTAAGATAAGATAAGAAGATAAGATAATCCTGTATTCATTTACAGTGTTGCAGCAGCAAAGCAGGATAGCAGAAGAAAAATCACACAGTGCAAAAAAAATTAAAATAGATAAAAATATAAGTGTAGAAAGAGAAAATATGCATCAATTAAAGAGCTCGTAAAAATATGCATAAAAAAAAGGAACAGTTTTTATATATTTACTGTTTGTTAATAGTACATAAAGTTTCACTTTAAACGTCACATTTCTGGTTTAAAGCTGAGCCAGTGTCTTCTCTTTGCCCCGCTCTCATTCCTGGGCATTGTCACTCTGCGTGTGTGTGGTAACCATGGAAACGGGGTTGTAGACACCATGGCAGGTCCTGTAAAAACGCGTTTGTGTTTCCCGTTATCGCGGAGAGAATCAGGAGGAGTTCAGACAGGGAGCCAAAGAAAAGCCCAAATAAGAAAGAACACTTTAGAAAACGAGCCCAGAAAAAAACCAAAAAAAAAACCCTGAAGATGTTTGAAAGCGATTTTAGGTAAAAAACACAAAGTCGATTAAAACAAGTGGGATTGGAAACGATGACGAATCACTTTACCTCCTTTAAAAGTTTTAAATTAAGGATGATAAACTGTTCTTCTTCAAATAAATCTTGAATCTATTTCTTCTACTGTCGACACGTCGGCCCTATGGATACTGCAACTTAAAAAAAAAAAAGAACTAACTGTCCTGGTTCTGTTTCATCTGGTTTTAGTTTTCATTCTGTCCTTATGTTCTGTTTGTTTCCCTCCTGTGTTGGTTGTTTCATAGTCTCGTGTTTATTTTAGTCTTCAGCGTGTTTCTCTGTGTCCTCCTGTGTTACCTGTTAGTTTATTTCCTGTGTTGTGTTTTATGTCTTTAGTGTTTCCTGTTTTATTTTGTAGATCTGGTTTTAGGTGGAGTCAGTGTCGGGTTTGACTTTGTACTTGTCCTCAGTGTTCTTTGTTCCTTGTGTTTCCCTCCTGTCTGATGACCCTGATGTTCCTCACCTGTCTCGTTAGTCTCACCTGTGTCTGATTACCATGTCTATTAGGTCTCTGTGTGTGCCTGAGTCTCTTGTTGGTTCATTGTCTTTGTCTTTTGTTGGTGCAGTTTGTCTTTGGTCGTGGTTTGGCTCCTTGTGGTTTTTGGATTTTGTTTTTTGGATACGCTCTGTTCCTCGTTTTGGATTTATTACGTAGGTTTTTGTTAAAATAAATCTTATTTATCTGCACTCGGCTCCTCCTCCCTGTTTTCTGCCCGTGACATTAACAGGATGAATATTTTTCAAGAAGGTGCATCGAAAGGACTCTTAAAAAAGAAAAACAAATATTATTTCAAGTTAGTGCCTTGTATGAACCGCAAGTAAATAAATATAAGTCCATTCACATTAGTTTTTTTTTTCTAAATGCACATCTTTGCACCTTGAAAGTTTAGTAAATCTGTACTTTTATTTTTCTTTTATATTTTTATCTATATGTATAAAATCTTTGTTCTGTTAGTTCACACAGCGTTTTCTTTCCGATTCCTCTGTTTGTCCAGCACATGTTGAAAAATTGACAACAAAGATGACTTTGGCTAAAATAAAAGTTGCAGGTAAACGACTGCACACTGTCTAGACTGGCAGCTTTCTGCAGTAAATCAAAGCTGTGAGGAGAGAGAGAGAGAGAGAGAGAGAGGGAGAGAGAGGGAGAGAGAGAGAGAGTCTGACACTCTGGCTGTCAGAAACACTTTCACACGAAGCTCATCATGAAAACTTCCGGATGTTTTCGGGAGTTTGCTGAAAGCACCCATGAACGCTGCGTCTCACAGATTGCCCTCAGGAAACGGCTCCCATGCGTGTCCGAAAAACATTTATGTGAAGCGAAACGGCGACAATGTCGACTATTGAGCGCCGTTTCTCCATACATCATAAAAGCCCTCCATGTGAGCGTTGATGTTCCATATGTTTCCTAAACAGAGAATGACTCAGCGATGAGGATTGAATGAACCCATGAAATTGTTCAGACCATGATGTGATTTTTTTGATTTGCCAGCAGTTTATGCATGTCAGATGGCTAATTAATGTGTTATCTGTTTTTACGTGTGCTTTTATTTTGAAGGACACAGTTTTTTTTTTCTCTTCTTAAAACTCTATTTATTCCCGTGAGGCCATCCACGCACCAAGCGCTCAACCACAGGAGCCCAAGGACACATCGGAATCAAACCCTCAACCTTCCGATTTGAGAGGCAGCGACTGTACCCACTGAGCCACAGCCGAGTTAAGGAGCAACACAAGGCATGCTCCATGAAGCGTCCGTGGTAATCATTTACACAATTATGACCACTTGGGCTTCTTGTAGGAGTTGAATTTGATATCAAATACAGGAAAAAAAGAAAGTGGGATAAAAGACAAAAAAAATATTTTTTTTAAAGGCCATTTTGTATCTTTATCTGATCGTACAGCTGAAGAGAGTCGGGAAGTGTTGGGTGAGAAGACGGGGGAACAGAAACTTGGATTTTTGGGATTCTTGAACAAATGATGTTGAAATAAAGTATTTAAAGTCCAAATGTCATTTCGCTGTAAAGAGATTCTTTATTTCTGTAGATACAAGAAAAAGACGTGATTGGATAAACAAAGGTCATTGATTATCAGCTCTTTTCTATAAAGTCAACCACATCAGCTGTTTCACAAAGTCACATCGAAGGCATTTTATGTTTGTTCACTAAAAAATAAACTTTATTAGAAACATTGATACCTATGACTTTACTGTAATTACATTCAACTACTTTATTTCAGTTCCTGTGTGTACATGTGCAAACACTAAATGTGGATGGATGTTCTGTTTGAACACACTTCAGAGGGCGATCTGCCTCATGGCCGGTAAATGTTTTACCATGAAGCCATCAAAACTACGTTATGAGTATTATGCACGCTTTACGTAGGCTAGCTGCAGCTACTGTTCCCTGCTCCTCGCCGCCACCAGTCACCGTGGCCCGAGAGTCAAAAAGCATTCGCCCGCTATCTTCAAGTTAGCCTCCTAGCTGTGGAGCCTTACAAACCGACCTCTCCTGCAGCCATTTCATCAAAGCATCCGGACGCCATGGTGGCGTTTGAATACACTCCTCATGCTAACAGTTTTAGACGCTAGCAGAGTCACACCTTGTAGAAATGACCACAGGACTTAAAGTACTCCGGCACCTCGCCGGATCTCCGACGTGAGGGCGTGAGTCGAGGAAAAAAACAAATTTGTTGTGAATGTGCTTGATGAAGTTCTTCACCTAACGTTTCTAGCCAATCAGAAACAGAGTAGGGCCGGTTTTGGCAACACTCGCCATCTAGGAATATCATCCATCAATATGATCGGCATTAAAGATCAATGAACCAACAGGTCACTCCGTACCCCTCACATATGTCACAGGACTTCATCGTCTGAAGGGGACCAGAGAGAGAGAGGGAGAGACAGAGAGAGAGAGAGAGAGGGAGAGACAGAGAGAGAGAGAGAGAGGGAGAGACAGAGAGAGACACAGAGAGAGAGAGACAGAGAGAGAGAGAGAGAGAGAGACAGAGAGACTGTCATCTGGACATCTCCCCGCCCACGGGTCACCTGCTGAGATCCCGGGTCAGAACTTGTTTAAAACGGCAGTTCTGTTGTTTTTCCATCCGGAGTCACCAGAGACACCTGCTGAGTTCAGTGCGGATGTCCACACCTTTGGAAATGAGTTTTTTCGAGCAGTATCAGCGCTCAGTGCAGGCAGGATCGAATGTGTAAAAATATGTTCCTGTTCCAAAGTGTTAGACCCGCATACCAATAAACTGAACAGGTCAAGTTCTACAAAGAACAAAAAAAAAAAAAAGTACCGCTAAACAACTCATGAAACAAAGAAGCTTCACACACGACAAAGCAAAGCAGAAAACTTCAATCAAACAGGAAGAATCAGTTCCATTGATATAAATAGATGATGAAAGGCACAGCTATGGGCAAATCTTTTTTTTTTTTTTTAATCTGAATCAGCATACAGTATGTCGTGGGGGAAAAAAAAATATATATTTATAAAATGATAAACTCAGACTTATCCTCTCTAAAGGCTCTAACTCTGACTTTATAACAGTAAACATGAACAGATCAGACACGAGGCTAACACACACTGCATGTACGTATATTGCATATTTCGATACGATTGCTGACTGTGTTTTTTAACCATGTGTCTTTATGAGCTTTGTCAATATTGGTTGAAACAGATGCGGCCTGCAGGGACGGCTGCACGGAGCTCATTCTCACACACTTTGTTTGCACTTGTTCCCAAAAAAACAAAACAGAGCACATCGGGACATTCAGAGTTTTTTTTTTTTCGTGTTGTTGCATCCAAGCAAAAAATATCAAACCAGAGGTGATGTCATCAATAATCCAGCCAACATAAAAAACATCTCCACTCTCTGTAATTTCCTGCGATGTCAACGCCATAAATCTCTGGATTCAGGCACCAAGCGGCCTTTCCTCTGTGGGAAACTGCTGCTTTTTGTTTTTTATATGCACGGGGTGATGAGAAGCTGACAGCTGGCTCTCCCTGCTCCACAACACAAAGCACAGACATTATTGCTCCAACTGTGTCACTTTGAACTTCCTCTGCTGTGAGTTTCATTGCAGACTGTTAACTTCATGTTGATAGGTTGACAGCACTTTACAAACAAAGCGTTATATGGGGAAGACATTTACAACCAGAACATGTGACGTGTATAAAATTGAAGGAAGTGGAGCTACAAAGTGTTCATTTATCTGTCCGGGATCTTTTCAAAAGCGGCAGTCGTTCTGATTTATAGTCCTGGGAACCATCACAGGTTTGATAATAAACTTATTAGCACAATTAAAATACTGATTCACCATAATAACATTTATTTTTTTATCTTTAGGAGAAGTTACTGGATGGTTGTAAAAATCTCACGACTGCTTCTTGACATGATTTAACTCCGCGATTAAAAAAAATTATTCCGCAAAGGTTCATTGTGTGACTTCAGGCCAATTCTGTCCTGGTTTATAATTGAATGAATTTTATAATTTTATTTTGTAAGCGGACCATGCACAATATTTAACATAATGATGTCTGTCTGATTATAACCTGATTAGCTGCTCCTGATTGGATGGATGATTTTCGGGCCTGTCTGAGGTTTACGTCCTACATGGTGCACATTGGGTTCTTATTGGAAAAAATGTGTTTCTGAACATTACATCTGATCAAAGACTATTTGAACCTCTGAGAAAATAACTTTTCCCACTTTATGCATGAAATCCCAAACATTAAAAAAGGAATCTCTTTGTCTCTTAAGTTGTTTTAAATTCACCCCTGTATGAGTGTAATTATAAAACATATTCAAAATAATTATTCCAGTGCTAATTGTTAATCCCTTATGTGAAATGACTTATTGTAAGTTTATTTCATTTGATTCTAAATAATAATAATTTGACTGTCAAGTCGGATATGGCAACTTAATTAAGTCCTGAAAATATACTTTATCATAAAACATTAGATTAGCTTTTTGTTTATTTTCAACTTGTCCTCTAAACTTTGCACACAGTTCAAACATTTTTTATTATCAAAAAAATTTAGGAAAATAAATCAAGTTACAGGGATGAACACAATGTCAAGTGGTTGAATGAAGGACACAACATTTAATCTAATTAAAGCAAACAAGAGGAAAGAAACACATCATGAGGTATGAAATATTAAACCTATTTCAAACTGACATCGCACTGAGACTGAGCCAATTTAAAAAGAAGAAAAAAAGAATGACATCACAGGCTGAATGCAGCTCAATGCAATCAGTTTAACAAAACACATGTTCACATATCTTCCATTCACATACATGCACATGCTGCTGACATGTCGCAACGTTACCTCCCCCTCCAGCAGGAGCGAGGACCTGATGCATGTGCACGTTTCCTGGGACTGCTCCTTTAAAGTGCCGGCTCAGCAGTTTTATCTTCCATGAAACACAACGGACTGGACGTGTCCGTCTCTGAGAGCTCATGAGCAGCGTTGATGTCCCGGCCGTGGCTTCAAGGCAGCACCGACACCATCTCTCCGTCCTCTGTACATAATCCAATGCAGGTTTCAATATTTGTTTATTTAAAATGATTCCCATCAGCTGACGCCAAGACGACAGCGAGTCTTCCTGGGGTCCAGTCGCGACATATAAAACACAATCACCACAATCTCAATTGCAAGATAAAAAAAACAACAACACTGAGAGCACTTAGGCTATTAAAAATAAAAACAATGAAATAGAGAAAAACATCCATTTTTTCTCGTCACATGACAAAACCTTGCTCCATCAATAATCCAGATGGTTTTACGGCTTTGAGAACAAAAACAATCTTAGTCTCGTGTTAAAACCAGTTTTTCCCTTGAAATCACGAATCTCACCTGGAGGATTGTTCCAAAGCACAGCTGACCTATAGGACACAGTCATCTTCATAGCATTAGACTTAGGTAGGTGTTCTCCAGTGATCTGCCGACTGTTTGCCCCTCTAGTGTAATGTGAATGTGTATCTAAGCAGTAAAATGTATCATAAAGAAATGCAGGAGTCTGAGTATTAATAATTCTGTGAAAGTATATTAATATATTAGCAGATATTGCAGCTGGACTCTCGTGCATGCTTGGATGGTGAAATGGAGGTAAATGCATATGATCACCCTAACTAGGTCAAGTTTCACTCTATTGTCTTTGACACTTAATGCTAATCTGCTCCTCAATAGTTGGGTACTTTAATGATAATCACCCTAATCACTCCTGGTTTCACCTTATTGTTTTGGACACTTAATGCTAATCACTGCTCCTTTATGTTGCGGAGTACTTTAATGGCCCAGTCTGCATCCCTGCATTGACTGTTTAATGACTGTACTCACACCTCTGGCACTACCTCAAACACCTCTGTACATGCACATGGAACTAGTTTCTAGAAGGTCAGCACTTTGTTTCTAAGGCTACTTAACTGTTTACAGGTCTCTTTTAATCAGCACATGTTTTTCTCTCCTTCACAGGTTATGTACATTATGCTATATACGTTTTAAGTCTAATGCTAATGCTAACTGCACAGGTTTAACCTGTAATTATGTTTACTCTTAGTCACATAGGGGCTGCTAAATCTTGTTTGGGGATTATTGTATACAGGGGGGGGGGGGAGGGGGGGCAGCGGGTGTGTACTGTAACTAATGTCTTGTATTGTAACTAATGTCTTGTGTCCTGCCTGTCTGTATACTGCTACTGGATGCCCTGAATTTCCCTCGGGATCAATAAAGTATCTATCTATCTATCTATCTATCTATCTGTAGCTCCCCTTCTGTGCACCGTGATATGAGCTTCAGATTCACCGTACATGCAGGTCATCATCACAGCTAACGAGCTCTGTGAGGCTCTCCAAATGTGAAGTTTCCATAAACTGATAAAGTGTGTCAGCAAGAAAAGCCATGTTTTCATGTAAGCTGCACTGACATGTGTCACGGTCAGGAAGGGAGAGGTGGACAAACCAAAATGTGACTGGTGTCGTTTTCTGCCAGAAACTTTCACGGTGTCGACGAGGAAATGTTTTTGCATTGTCATAGTCTTCTTTGTCCTCGTTTGCTTTTTGCCCCGTCTCTTCTCTGCACCTTGCTCACCACAGACTTATCAGTGCACCTGTTGTAAGTTTGTCCGGTGGAGTTTAAAACTCAGGTCTTCAATCATTCTCAAACAAGATCCTGCCTGGTGCTTTCTCAGACCACCTCTGCAGCCTGCGTCTCTGCATTTATCATCCCAACAACAACTTCTTTTTTTTTCCTTTTGTAATTGTGGCATTTTTTGTACTTCCTCCGAATGTCACCAATTAGTTCTTCATGGTAGAGGAGTGTTCTCCAGACCTTGCTGTTCACAACCTGAGACAGTATTTATTCTGCGTCGCTCGCTGGAGTCTTTTCTTGTATTTTCTGATGTTTGAGTTTCCTGTTTAGTTCTTCTCTGTCTTCCTGCAGTTTGTCTCATGGATCGGCACATAGTCACACAGCTTCTTAGCTCAGGATCAGATCGATATCGGACACCAGGATCGGAGCCATCTCAAGTGATGATTGGTCCTTGTGACTTCACCTCTTGACAAACAGGTTTTTTTGCAGTGCAGACAGGAAATATGCTTCTAGTCCTTATATGAGTTGCACGTTACACTGAGTTCAAACATTTCCTCGTATCCTGCTTGCGGCTGCAGAGGCCGACTATAATGAAGTATTTTAATAAAAACTCAAGATGAAGATTCAAATCCTCTAATAATTTTTAACACACGTCTCAGGGTGATTTTCTTGGTCTGTTCAGTTTCAGCCAAGTTTTCATCACCTTCAAGATAAAAGCAGTTTATAATATTTGTTAAAGCCAACACTGTATTATTATTATTATTATTATTCCCACACTCCTCCTCCAACGTCAGCTTCTTTGTTTTTCTTTTTTCCATCAACATTGTGTGCACAAAATTTGTTTAACTTCACGGCTTTGTTTTTCATTTCTCTCTCTCTCTGTGTGTGTGTGTATGTAATAAATGCCTTTCCTCTGAATGCCAACAAGTCCTTTTGTTACGCAGGACGGGCCCGAGTCCAAACACAACACTTCCACGCTCTAATTTTACCAAAAGTTTAAAAAAAAAAAAAAAAAAAGTCACTTTGGCAGCCTGACTGGCCCAGATTTGACCTTCTGTCGTCTTGTTCTGAGTCCAGCTGCCACTCCGTCCTGACCTTTGGGAATAATTGAGTTCTAAATATGATCCTAAACCTGCCTTATCGTGTTGACGGTAAAACAAGATAAGGCTCCTTATTCTGTTAAACCTGCTTTCCTAAAGAAGTCAACGCATTCAGACTTGTGTTGTGTGGTTATTGTTTTTTTAATTTTGTATTTCCAATCCTGATAGAAGAACAAATATATAATAATGTAAAATACGTGTCTTTGCACCTTTAAGAAAAAGCTAAAGACACAGCTCTTTGTTCAACACTTAATGATATTGATGATGAGGAGGAAGAGGAAGAGGAGGAGGAGGTGAATAACAATATTTAGGATGGTTTGAGCTCTCAAGAACAGCACTCAATCTTGTTTTTGTTGATTTATGAAGTTTAAAAGTAAAAAACCCTGAACGTGCTCTCTAATGTTTGTTTGCTTTGAATAAAATCATCTGCTGAATGAATTGCAAAAAGTTTGTAGAAATGCAAATACACCCTCACACACACACACACATTGTTATTTGTGGTCATGTAGTTTCAGTTTGCCTTCTTGTTTAATAAAATAAATCATTAGTTCATCCCCCTCCCTGTTGAACCCACACGGAGGGTAAGAAACAGAGACTAAATAGACACGAGGTAATCAGACACAGGTGAGACTTAATGACACAGGTGAGGACAATCAGGCTAATCAGGACAGGAGGGAAACACAGAGAGGCAGGAAGTCTAAAACCAACTACAAAGTAAACCACGAAACACTGAAGAACATAACAGACTAAATCCAGCTTGAGAACTGGTTTGTTTTTGCATCACAAGCATTAATGGCAAACTCGCCCAAAACAGGCTATAGAGGTGTGTGTAGGCATGATGCACAACACGGCGACTGTGAGGAAACTGATGGAGCAGCATGAAGGGTTTTAATGTCTCTGTCCTCTGAGTACACTTTGGTCAAATAGCAGGAAAGGGTTAGCGATTTAAGAGCATGGGAGACGATGCATCTGCTTTTACTTCACATGGAGAAATAAAACATGTGGTTGAGATGTTTTGTGCCAAACAGCCAGCGTCCTGTCGCAGCATCCTGTGATCTCTTACTCTCCAAGGAATGTAAATGACACAGCGATGCCATCCGCATTACTGCCCACTCACAATGCTTGCACACCTTTATTGACGTGTTGATTGAACTTGATTACAGACGGCAGAGTGCATGATTACAGACTGCAGGTGAAAGAACAATACTTTATTTTACCAAAAAAAAACATGTTCAGAAGTTATCAATTGTGCACAAGAGTGGTGTTAAGTGCATTTCTAACAAAGCACAAGCCAAAGGTCAGTCTGAAGTTTACTTCAGCTGTGTTAACCTGAAAAATAAACTTAACGCCAATTAGTTTGAAGTTCTGAAGTTTGCTGCGTGCAGATCTGTAATAAAAGTCAGGCTTTATAAAAGGTCAGCAGGAGAAGAAAACAACCTTTAAGACGTTTGTCTTGTTGAATGGATTGATCATTTTTGATGCTTTCCAGGAAGTCATAAAAAAAACCAAAAAAACGCTGATTTGCTTCTCCGACACTGTCGAAAAAGATTTGTTGAAATGTTTGACGTGGGTCCCACAGGTAACTGTTTCTGTCCCAGACACCAAAGCCTGCTGCTGATACAGAGTACAGACTCATTTGACAAAGATTCTGTATAGTCTGACCTACACTGTAAAGTTTATTTCATGATGGGCTTGTAAATAAAGGATTATGTGATCTTAAGGAGGAGTCTGTCCGTCATGTAAAATCAGACGGGGAGTCTCTGGGAATTTGGCTTGTGGTTCTGCTCAACTCTGTGAAATCATCCAACCAAATATCAAACATATGAGTGAATCCAACTGATTGGGAGCAGCTGTGTGAACAGTTAGTGGCCGTAGTGCCTCAGTGCAAACCGCAAAACTAAGGACGGGGATCGGCCTCACACGGGGCACCACTTTCAAATGAACGGTAAGAAATCAAAAATGTCTAAATTGGCATGAAGCTAAGCTGTAAAATGTTAAAACTGTTTTATAAGTGTTTTTCTTCTTCCAGCCAATCACAGTGCTTTTTCACCACACATTCATAACTGATGACGAATGCTATCAGTCCAAAGGATACTTTAACATGTAAACTGATGGAGCAGGGAATCAAACTAGCAACCTTAACTTTGAGAGATGATAGACTCTTACGTTGAGCCTCAGCCGCCTCACAGCTGATCATGTTTTGTGGGTCAAAGGTCAACACATACTGTGACCCCTTTGAATGAAACCTTTTCTGTCCTTAACTCAAAAGTTCAAAGGTCACAACATGAAACTCCTTCAAGCAAAACGTCCAAGAGCTGAACACGAGGAGGCGACGTGTTCTAACTTCAAAGTGTCGAGGGGCCGCAGGCACCATCCAGGACGCCGAGGTCACGTCCTCGCCGTTTTTTCCCCCTCAAGTTTCATTTCATTAAAACTGAAAGTAAACACGTGGCCGCAGGTCTATTTATAAGAAACGGCAAAGAAGCAGCGTTGTGTTAAGAGGCGGCATCAACACGAGTTATCATTTGTTGCAGCGATAAAGGAAGAGGACGATCAGGCAATATTTCTAAAAACGTGTTTCTTCCGCCCTTCCGTTTTTAAAAAATATCCAAATCAAAACGCAAAAACGAGGGAAAGTGCCCACATGAGCACGCCCGGCCCGTAGGTGGCGATAAAAGCTGTGTCTCATTCTCACATCAAACGCTAACCATAAAAGAAGATTGCGAGCATGCACAGTAAGTCTTTATTTACAGGAGAGGTTGCTTTGTAGACATGCAATTAAGCCTAACAGCAGCGAACACACGTAAACAAACCAATAGCCCGCCATCTTGGTTATGACGCATGGCGCATGCTCAACACGCAAGTCGACGTAATGACGCTCCTACTACAGAAAGCTGCGTTTTCACTGTTCACACGAATACAAGTAAACATAGTTTTTTTAAAATCTGCACCTTGGAATATGTTTTTCAACGTTTTCGTTAACAGTGACCGAAACTCCGTTTTCAATCGCTGTCATGTGGACGAGAGGCCAAAAGGGAGAGAAGATACGACGTTTTCCAAAATAATCCAGACACGTGTGGATGGGAGCCAAAGACAAACATTAAACAGTAAAATGAATGTTGACCTCGGTATTTCAACAATCAAGACGTCCTGGAAAAACCTTTTTCTGGCTGTTGTTCTGACCAGATTCTTGAGAATGTGAAATCTCAAAAACACCGAGAGGGGGATTTAAAAAAAACAAAACAAAACAGTGACACTTGGAGATGTCTGGTATTTAGTCTAATCTGGAACTGATAATGGTGTGGCCTCTCTCCACTTTAAAGGGATCATGCATTAACAGCATGGTCCCTGTTGTCAGACAGATTCCTCTGAAAGGAATCCAAGCTATGCACCTCTGCAGACCGGGGAACAACGAACATGTAGCAGACACTAACACAGTCCTACATATGTTCCTATGTTAGTTTCTGTCTCTGTGTGTCCACTGGGCTGCAGGAGGACGTCAGCCTCTGCAGCCGATTGGTGCAGAGATCAAGGGCGCCTGATTTAAATCTTCTTCTTTCTTTTTGGAGAGTAGCCTTTTTGCAAGACGTCTTTATTTCACTTCGTTGTCTTTGAGTTAGATCAGATCGTTTTGGTCCGACGCAGATGTTTTTATTTTTTTTATTTTGCCGACACACTCCCTGAAGTTTTACTTTGTTTTGTTCACTGAATGAAGAAACAGAGTTGGAACTGCACAGGTCGTTCTTTGGTTTACAGCTGGTTCACCCTCGGCTGGTCGTAACTTAAAAAAGGGGGGGGCTCGTCTGTTTTAATCCCAGTGTTCTCGATGGGTTGGTTCGGTAAGTTTTCTGTTTTATCCTCTCGTATATCCGGTTGGCGGTTTGTCTGTAAATCCGCACCACGCAGTTTAATCATTTCACCAGACATGCCGCGCCACATCGGCTGGAAAGATGTAGAAAGGTCGACTTATTGTTGCATGCAACGCCAAGAAGAAAAGTTGCGGGGTTAAAGTCTTATTACGCGGGGGACGCCAGCGGAGGAGCTCCCATCTTTAAGGTAAATGAAGGTTAGGAACAGGAAGTTGGCGGTTGAGGCGATGCAGCTCAGCATAAGGGCTTTAGAGCTTTTTAGGCCTCGCACTCCCCCCCCCCGTGACCACTTTGATGTAAGCAGACGAACTGCACAGGCGCTGACTTTACGAGAAGTCGACTCTGCTTTGGAGCAGATTGCGAGCACTTTCACATGGGCTGAAAGATGTCTGGTCACAGTGGGAACTGCGCACGCCGTTCTTTGGCGTAGCGAGTTTAAGAGAGGCGCTTTTTACGATACCACAGGTTTGACCTCAGCTTGTTGGAACAGTTCAAAATTTGAATTTTTGTAACAGCCCTGTCTTCTTACTCTTCATATCTTCCAGCCTTCAGTGATTAGAAGAGAAGATCCTGTCTGGTTATACGTCCCTCCTGTAAATGTTTAACGCCGTCCTATTCACGCCGTTTGTATTCTCCACTTTAAAAAAAACAAAAGATCCATTCATTTGTTCCAGATCGGTTAGGAGCTGGCGAGAGGAGAGAGGGAAAACATTCATGGAGTCAAGCTTAACTATTAACCCTGATATGTTCTTTGATAAAGACTTTGAATATGCAGATGTATCTCCAGCCACGGTTTTATTATCAGCTCGGCAGGATTTCTGTGACTCAACACAAATCTCACGTTGGGCGCCTTCGCCTCGTTTACATATTACAATGGCTTAAGAAAAACGTTTAGTTTGAAACCCTGTTTTAAATAAAACTGCTACGTTGGCCTGTATGGTTTTTTTTTTTCGTCGTGTCTGTCAGAAAGCTTAAAAGAAAAGAAAGGATTTAAAGTGCGTCTTCCTCCTGGATGATGTGGAGAATAGTTAAAATAGTTAGGACTAAAAATATAAAGAGAGATCTTCTATCTTAACAAAAGTATTTCATTCAAGCTAACAAGGCAAAGCCATCCTCACCAACAGTCCCAAGGAACCTAAGAGAGCTCAGAGAGCTCAGAGAGCTCCCAGAAAAGGAGAGGTTAGAATATAAAGACAGAGACAAGCAGTAATAAGATAAGAAAGCTGGGAGAGAAAGAGGGAGAGAGAGATCAGAGATCCTGGTGCCAGTTCCCCCGGTAGTCTAGGCCTATAGCAGCATAACTATGAGCTGGTCCTAAGCCGGCCCTAACTATAAGATTTATCAAAAAGAAAAGTTTGAAGTCTATTCTTAAAAGTACCTAGTGTGTCTGCCTCCCGGACCCCGACTGGTAGACGATTCCAAAGGAGCCTGATAACTAAAGGCTCTACCTCCCATAGTACTTTTAGAGACTATAGGCACCACGAGCAGGCCTGCATTCTGGGAACGTAATGTTCTGTTAATGAACAACACGCTGCAGGAAAATATGTGAAATTCTTTTTAAGAAAGACACCAGACATCATCTTTATTTATTTGGCTAACTTTACCGTCAATTTGACTTCACGAGAAACAAAAACCAGTTTTTTCTTTGAAGGCCCAACGTGGCCCCCTTTCCTCCACTGGGGCCCCGGGAATACAACATGTCCGACGTGTCCTTGAGCAAGACACTTAACCTTGAGTTGCCGCCCTGTTTGAATGTGTACGCAGTTCGTTGCTTCTCTGTGCCTTTTGAATTTCCCCTCGAGGATAAAAACGAAACCAAACGCTCCGAGTCAACACACATTCGTTGACAAACAAGAGGACGGACGAGGTTTAGTAAATACTGGGTTTTGAGTCAATATGACTGTGCAGCTTATTGTTTGCAAACTGTTAGCATGCGGAGTATGAGAATTCAACTGAGGGCATTTTTACATGCTCGTTTACTGATATGCAAACCGGAGTCATGACTGCACCGAGGCGCTCCACGTCGGGTCTGCAGGGACGTTCAGGTGTTGAGGCTCGGTCTCTCTCCAGTGTGAACGAGAGGTGTAACGCCATACATGTGGAGAAATGACCTCGGCACGCTGCCACAGCTACACAGTGCAGCAAAACACCAGATCAAAGGCGTCTGTGAATCAACCCTGTAAAAAGATTGCAAGCGGGAAAAGTTGCATATTGTTGCTTTACATGCGTGAAGATGATCTGTGCTTGAGTTGAACTGGTTTCTTTGGGTGACACTGGGAGGATACAGATCTTCTCTTGAACATGTTGAAGACAAAATACTGATCAAAAAGAAAAAAAGAAACAAACTACTGAAAATTAAGTGGAGCAATAAACACACGTAGGGAAAATATTATTGAAGTGCATTTTGGGAAATATAGGATTTAGTGAGCTGACAAAAGGTCGGCATGTTCCAGCCTCTGGTTTTTATGAACCTGCTGACGATTTTAAATATTGTTTCCAGTTTGAAATAGTCGATAAGTTCTCCACGTACCTCCTGCTTATTATCCATCGTGTCTAACACATGAAAACAAAATGTTGTTCAGCAGTTAAAAGGTGTGACTCTGAGCCCCCGGGGCCTGAACAGGGAACAGACTAATATTGTAGCTTCAAAACAATCAGGTGTTTATTGCTAATTTGTCTCTGGGTTTTGTGAATTTTCTGTGCTTAAAAAGAACTTTGTTACAGATTTTTTATTTTTTTTTCCAAGTAAAAACATTAAAAAAATCTGAAGAATAAACGCCGAAGGACCTGCAAGCAGCCAGAGGTCAGGGAAGCAGCAACTCAACATGCAGTCTCTGAGTTTTTAAAGCAAGCTGCATGGATAAAGGCGTGTGACCATGATGCCAATAACTAATCAGACCTGTTTTTTTTATACCAGGCTGTAAAGATGATAGTTTCTATTATATAAACAGGATTTTGCACTTTCGCATTGCCTTTAATTTTTTAGACCAGAGGATGAAGCTGGGTTTAAAGTGGGTACTGCAGTCCAAATTTAAAACATTAAAGAGATAGAGCTCCCCCCCCCCCTAAAGTGGATGTGCATACAGGTTGCATTACCACAGACACTGTAGCTTCAGTGTTTAGCCAGCTCTGCATCCGTCTTCAAACATTTCTGCGTTCTAACCTCTCTCCATTTTTCAAAAGCATCTCCAACATTTGTCCAAGTTTTTCCCACGTCTCTGTTTGAGGAGCTGAGGAGATAATTGCTCTGCTACACTTTGATCTCATGAGAATATTCACATGTTTATCAATGCAATAATTTGACAGAATCACAGTGTCGACAGCAGAGCAGAAACGAGTGCACAAAGTCTCTGTTCGTGCACCCATCGTGCATTCTCCTCATTTTCTCACATCAGCTTACTGGGAACAGATTTTTCCCACAATAGTGGGAAAAGAAGGACAGTTGAAACTTCATGATATGGATGAAGGTGAATTTGAAGGTCTTATGCTCGGATCAGATGTCAACGCTTCCTTTAATAGGGATAATGCTGCTCCACAATTCCTTTCCTTCCTTTCTGTTCCTGACTTCCCTTTAAGGAAACCATGATATTCCAGATCTAAAAAAGATGCACAGAATAAAAAAAAGAGGCTTTTTAATTAATTAAAGGAGATTTTTTACAAAAAAAAATTGTGAATCATTTTTTTACAAAATGCTGTCATTGTTTTTTGTTTTGTTTTTAAATTGACAGTGAGCTGCACTGTTTGCAGGTCACTCAGGCAGAAACCCTGCTCTGATATCCCAAAGGACACTTACGTGAATGGAAAATTGATAATTCTGTTTTACACGGGTTAATGCTTGGAGGAAGTTAAATTGGAGATTTGGTTTCAGTGTTTGGCCATTAGAGGCTTTAAGGGAGGTCTGCGGGGCTCGCGTTAGCCAAGATATTAAATGACACACAGAATCGTATCAGTCTTGAGGTTGAGGTCCGTACCTCTGATAGTGTTCAGACGTGTTCGGACAAACGTTTGTTCTGTGAGGAAATCTCTGCAAACAAAGATTTTAATATCAAACTCCAAAGAACCCTTTAAGAGTCGTAGATCTGCTCCCCCCCCCCCCCCCCCCCCCTCACCTCCGTGCAGGGACGTTTGCATGCACCCTTCATTTTGATTGATTTGCTCTGTCTTCAGCATGTGCATCATATTTCCTGACATTTGTTAAAAAAAAACGAAAAAAAAAACCAGAGGTGCTCAGTGACTTTTTAAGCCTCAGGTGAAAAAATCCCACAGGTGAATTGTTCGTTGTCATTTGCTGCACAAATAGGCCAAGTATCATATCAGTCACGGCCTGCGTGATAGTTTGAGGTGTGTGTGTGTGTGTGTGTGTGTGTGTTTGTGTGTGTGTGTGTGTGTGTTTGTGTGTGTGTGTGTTTTGGGAGATGGTTATGACCAAACCCACAGTCGTTTGCATGTGGCAGATGCATGTCATTTTAAAAGTGTATTTCGAAGGACTGTATAGAGGCCACGTTGATGTATGAACAGAAATATGCAAATGTTAGAAAAAGGGCGTGTTTAAAAAGAGGCGGAGCTTCAGACTTATGATTCACATCATTACGCTAAGAGTACGTTAGCTAGACGTACAAACTTAAAATATAATGTTCACAACATATTTCTGCTCCATTCCATTATGGACACAAACTAGAGAGATACTTTATTGATCCTGAGGGAAATTCACTCCTCTGACTATGTGAAAACTAAAGTGTAATATCTTCAGTTCTTCCTGAGGGAGCTGCATTCACACGCATTCAGGCAAACCCTGGACAGCCAATCACACGGCGGCCTGCCAGAGAAGGTCGCCAGGAGAAGACATCTTTGCTTTTGGAAGTCAAAAATATTTGAGCTTTTTTTTTTTTTTACATCACCACGAATGTTAATTAGAATCAGATGTCGCTCGCTCACAAGAAAAACTATGAGTAATTCAAAGTCCTTGTTTTCACCCCCTGACCGTGTCCTCTATCTGCAGACACATTCACTTTAACACTGATGATTCATGTCGTGGTTCCCCTTTGGCAGATTTCCACCCCTCACTTACACACCAGCATTTACACCGATCCATCTCCACACTGTGAGACGCTGCATTACTTTTTACAACGGACCAATCACGGCCTTTGTTCACTACCACAGTTTTTGCTGCTTGTTTTCAATACCAAACCATTTTCAGTTTCTGGAGCACAAACACCAACATCAGCTGCTCGGCTGGTTTTTGTTGCTCCAAGTGGAAAACAGTTTCCGCCACATCGGCTCGTTAATGTAACGTGTCCCCCTCATAGACCAATCCAAATCAAGAAGGGGCGGGGCTACTGGTATCAGTGTCGCAAACAGCACCGGAAAAAAAGGTCACGCAGGCCCTTAATAGTGACACGACATCCAACTAAAACATTTACACTTCATTTGTGAGTTCAGCAGATTCTGTACAAGCTGACCAACAAAGATTTATATTTATATGTCCATCTTTGATTTCATTTACTTTATTGAGCATAAGGTGCCTATAGACTGTGTTTTTATATTTCTGTCCTGTCCTCTGTTTGGGCCCCGGTTCTTCACTCGCCCCCCCCCCCCCCCCCCCATACGGGTTGTACCCTCTTAATTTGAAATGTGAAGACTTGAGTCGAGGCTGTTTCATGTTGGATCTACAAGAAAGAATCCTGGGTTCATTTTGGTGCCGTGACTCGAAGTGAGGGCTTAAAATCAACACATGCACTGGTGGTTGGTTGGTTCTTGTGCAGAGGTTACAATCCTCAAATTTGCCAGTCCGGGTTCAAATCCAACTTGTGGCTCCTTCGCCACGTCATTCCCCACTTTTTCTCTCTGTTCTCCATATCCGACTCTTTCTATCCTGTAAGGCAGGGGTGTCAAACTCCAGTCCTGGAGGGCCGGCTTCCTCAGACTGTTAGATGTCTCCCTGCTCGGACGCAGCTGAATCCAATGAGTGACTCATTATCAGGCTTCTGCAGAGCTTGATGACAACACGTTGGTTTAAAGCAGGTGAGTCTAAAAGTCTGAGGAAGCCGGCCCTCCAGGACTGGAGTTTGACACCTGTGCTGTAAGGCATAACACCCCCCCCCCCTAAAATAAAGGTTTTGAAGATATTTTTTACCTTCAATTTTTAAGATCCATTACTTTAAGTTGCAGTTACATCATGTCGATGAAGTCATCGTCTGCACAGTGATGAAACAGGCCTGCAGCATGTTGTGGTATATTCTTAGGTTTTTTTAGAAACTTGTTAAGAAAACATTTCTTGGAAGCATCATCCAAAGAGAGAGAGAGAGAGAGAGAGAGAGAGGGGGGGGGGGGGTGTAAAGTGGTGGACCAGTTTCTCTCTTCTGAGTAAACCCACTGTGCCTGAACAAACATATTATTTAGAAAATTAGAATGAAATTGATAAAACAAATAGAAAAGCCAATAATTGAATGTTCTGAAGAAAGTAGTCAGAACAAAGTTATAGTCATGTTTTCATATAATCATTTTGTTTATTTCACTTGGCCGGTGGAAGCGGATGATTGGCAGGTGTGGCACACTACAAACTGGTTGCAGGATATTTTATGCATAGTCAAATGTTGTGTATGTGCACAAATCCAGATAGTGTCTTTGTCCTTGAGGAGTCTTGTTCGCAGTATAGATAGATAGATAGATAGATAGATAGATAGATAGATAGATACTTTATTGATCCCGAAGGAAATTCATAGGTGCACAAACAGGAAGCAGGTCATTGACACCTGAAGGAGTTAAGTTTGTTGATATCAGAAACAGCTGTTCAAAAGAAGAAGAAATGTTCTTAATGCTCATGTCCCTCAACACACAGCATCAGAAGGATCCACGGCGGAGGAAGGAGGCAGCTGTGGAGCCTGTGAGAGCGTGCCAGGGTTTAAAAGAAATGCGGTGTGGTGTCAGGAGGGGGGCCAATACAAAGAGCTCGTTATCTGCTGTTTCCGACTCAATTTGGCAGTTTTATTTTTAAATCTCCGTCATCGTTTTAATTAAACTTTTTCATAAAAATGTTGGTAAATGTACTTTAACTGGGATCTATTTAATTTTTATTTTTTTTACAGAAGAGATCCGGAATGAAAGGGAGCTGCCTGATCGTGTCTCTCTCTTTGTCTTAGAGCGAGAGAGAGAGAGAGAGAGTGTGCGTGCGTGTGTTTGTGCACGCGCGGTTTGGTTGTCGCCTCCCACATCTCGTGCACGGCGTGTGTAATAAGCTCCTCCACTGGCTCCTACAAACATGTTGTTGACGCCTCGGTCACTCAGAGGTATACCTGCCCCGCTGCGCTCCTGGAGTACAGCATGTTCGCAGAGACACGACGCTGCTCCTGCCGCTGCCGCTGCTGCCGCGAGCTCCTCTGTGCGTCTGTGCCTTTAAACACTGAGCGCGTCTCTCTCTGAGCCCGCAGTGAACTTCCCTCAACTCGAGTACAACACAGCTCTGTTTACTACCCAGGAACTGGCTCACCTTTACAGCTAGACCCATGGAATTATAACTATGGAATATCACTGGATACTGCTGTCCGTCTTCCTACAGTTAACCTTCCGGCCAGGTAAGAAATTCTGCACTTTACGCATCTGAACTTGTTGCTCTTCGTAACAACCAGATGCTCGAGGGTGATTAGAACATGTATTCATCTGCGTAAAGCTCAGTGAGATAAAAAGAAATCCACTCCACTTGCTCCTCGTGGTTTTTTTTTAAAATGCCTTTTTCTTTTATTCTGGGAGGTGGTGATGATAAGGAAACTTGAAGTGTGTGAAACCTAAGCCTAACGAGGAAAGCGGATACGTTGGCTCATGATTTGGATGCAACTTTTAATAATTGATGTTTTATTCAGAGAACAGCAGTAATCACACGGTGAGGCTGAAGTGGGATGCGCTCACTGCTCGTCGGAGGCAAAGCGCGCAGTAACCGCCAGTATGGAAATATCTTGGCATCTCCTGATTCCTTGGAAGCATGCAAACGAACTGTTTGTGCGTCCTGCAGTTGTTAGGCCACAGAGCTACGTGTTTTCTCACTTGTTGGATAAATATTGTCACATGTGTGACTTTTTGCGCCGACAGTTTGACGTGGTGTTGGAAACACATCGCTGCTATTTTCCAGCCTGGCAACATCTTCAGAGCCAGTGTGGTGAGCTCACAGTTCATTAACACCTTATCGTATTGTCTACATACGGCAGTCTTCTCTTCGCTCTGGGTTTCATTAGAAGTGTGGTTTTTTTTTTACATTTAAAGTTGCCTTGTATCGTGTGAGGAAACACTTCTCACAGATATGGAAAGGTGTTGTAGCAGAGCGCGCGCACGAGACGTTTCTGTGAGTGTGACTCTGCAGGGTGCTCAGTGAGGAGGCATCAGGTGGACTTGGTTTGTCCTCGCCTGTTTTTTTAATTTTTAATTTTATTTAATTGACAGTTTGATACCAAATGACACGGGAGTCATTGTGGAGGAAAAAGTGCGACTGAAGGATCACGGGAAATAAAAAAAAAGTCCATCACACGCAAACATTGACAACTTTCTCCATCTGTATGTATTTGTGCAGTTTAGACTGTGGTGTCATTTCATGTCATGCATCTTTCTTAAAGATGTAGCTTTTTTTTTCTTGATCGCGTCAGTCATCACAATAAAAGAGAATCCATCCTTTCCAGATGTGCGCTTTGAAATACTGTTGAAGGAGGAACATTGTGCACGCGGTCAGTTTAAACTTTCGATCGGACGTGTGTGTGTGTGTGTGTGTGTGTAGTGGACATGTGGTTGCATCCCAGGGTTGCCTGAGGCTGCGGTGAAGGGGCCCATTGAGGGTCCTGCAGACGCCCCCTGCTCACTGATGCATCATCTGATTGTCTGCGACTCTGCATCATGTGATCTTATGAGACATACAATCGAGTTTGCCTGAAGCGCTACATGAACAGTCTTAAATCATGTTTTTGGCTCCTTCCTCACACATAGCGCCCCCCCCCCCTTCCTCCTTCTTTACGTTAAATTCCACAGTTGTTAGCCAAATATTTACGCATGAGCGCAGAGGCTGAGCAAACACGGGCCCGTCCGTGTTATTAGTCTCTAAATAGACCCATCGCTGCAGAATGATACATGGCTGTTTGCTGTTCTGTGATTCGACACATTTCAGCGTTACAGATGGATCCAGCACACCCTAACCACACCCTGACTTTCAGCAGTCAGAGCTCAGACTGTGGTGAGGGGGGGGGGGGTCATTGATGGGTTTTTTTTAATGTTTATTTATTATATTAGAGAAGGGGAGGATGTTTGGCAGCAGCAGCAGCTGTTTGGTCACAAAGCACAGGATGATGACTTTGTCCTCCTGGTACCTCAGATTCGTCTTTGAGTCGCTCCGTCCTTCACAAACATCTTTGGCTAACATTTTAAAAATGACACCTTTTTGTTGTCTTGCTCTCCTCTGAGACGTCAGACGTTGAGGGTTCAAAACCTGCTCCCACATGATGGTGACAGAACGTATGGGCTCTATCTGTGTGTGTGTGTGTGTGTGTGGGGGGGGGGGGGGGGGGGGCAATGAGGTTGATTGTAGATGAAAAAGATAAACTACGTCTGTGTTTCATGATTCATGTACGTGTTCCTCCTGGAGGAGTCCGGACTCTGCAGGAGAGTCTGAGAGAAGTCTCTAAAAAAATAAATAAATAAGTGTCTCTAAAACTTTGAGAAAACAAACAAACAGCGTCTCTGCACAATGCTGCTCTTATCTTTTGCTTTGTCTGTGTAGTTGGCTCTTCAAAAAGAGCTCCAACCCACCGATCCAAAGAAAAGAAACACTTCCGTTTTCCTATCTGTGCTTTATTAAGTAACATTTGTTTCAGTGTGTTAAACTGGAGGATGTGCAGCTCGCCCTTGTTATTTATTGATGGTGCATAATTGTCTGTAAGTTTGAGCTCTGGGAGATTGTAATCAGCCTTTTTTAAACTGAAGCATGATGCAGTGTAACTATAAAAAGAAATCAAATAAAAGTTCTTTACGCTGTGCATCAAAATCTTTAACCCGTGGACGACCTTGAGTTGGATGAAAACCGGACGCTATAAGTCGTGCACGTTCTGGCACTCAGGCATCTCTTCAGTGCGGTTGTTGTGCCGCTAACACATCTGTACTCCACGATGGTGTGAAAATGATTTCAACATTTCATTCCGGTTGCGAAACTGCACATTTTTTGTCACAATAAAGAAAAGAGAGAGAGAGAGAAAAAAAAAAGAGCATTGCATCCAGTTTTTTTCCTCCATTTGGAAACTTTTAACTGCAGCGTTTCATGACAGGATTTGTGGTGATAATCATGCTGGATCTTTTCCTCCTGATGGGGGTATTTTTCTCATCCTTGGTGTGATAGCAGTGGATTTGTCTCATTCTTTCCTCACAGGCGACACAAAGCCCACCATCACCCCCGCAGACCCCCACGTCGTGGTCGTGCTCAACAAACCCTTCGAGCTGCGCTGTCAGGGCGAGAAAGCCATGCAGTGGCAGCGGGAGGACCGGCTCAGGGTGCGGGGCGAGAAAAAGATCGACGGGATGTCCACCCTGCATCTCTCCAGGGCTCAGCCCGTTCACATGGGACGCTACATCTGCCTGGAGGAGAGTTCGCAGGAGCAGACCTCCATCTACGTCTACGTCAAAGGTAGCAGGGTGCAACGTTTGAACGTTTGTGAAATGAAAGTGAGATGTGGAGAGAGAGCCGAGGGAAGCTGTGTCTCTCTCTGTGTGTGGGTGTGTTTGTAGCTTCGCCCTGCACAGGTACAGGAGATACTGAAGCTGTTTACAAAGTGCATGTCTGAGTTTCCTTCTCTCTGTGACTCCACATCCCCTTGGCCTGCTGCCATACCTGCCGGCTGATATCATGTGCTGATCACTCACTCCACTCTCCACACATCCACCTCTGAGGCTGCAAACAATAACTACTTAGTGGATGAGAGGCTCAGATGTAGTACCATCAAAAAAACATTTACTCTGCCGAGAAACCTTGCACAGGTAAACAGTGAAAGCTTTGTCTGTGCAGGGTGGATCTCTGTGTTTAAATAACCAACGCCTGATAACAGATCCGCCTTTGTGCTTCTGCAAAATTTGGACCAAGACAAATCTGTGGAATTTTTTTTATTTCAACTTTTAAATCCTGAAGGTTTTTGTTCTGGTTGATTTGGCAATACTCAATTATAGTGAGAGCGAGTGTGGGGTCAATTCTTGGGGCAGAAAAAAAACAAGAAGAGGAAGGACTGGTGTGTTTGTGTGTTTGTGACAAGAAGTGCAGCCAAACATGCGAAAGACAAACGATCAGAGATACGCTGCGTTCCCCCGTGTGCCTCACGAGAAAAACACTTTGAGTGAGTGAGTTGGAAATGTCCAGTTTTGCGGCAGCTCCGACACAGTGTGACTGATAGTGAACAGTAAACAGAGAGGCTGTTATCTGTAATCCAAATGTTTTGTGTGAAATCTCAATTTGTGCAGATAATTTCTGAGCAGAAATGCCAAACAAATGCTCCTCAGAATGCTGCAGACATGTTTTTTTTTTTTTTTTGTTGGTTGGCTGCGATGGAAAAGTGTTGAAAGACAACATACAGAATCAGCGTTACGGTGAAACATTTACAAAGTTGTCGTGTTTGAATATCTAATCCCAACGTGGTTTACGGTCGCAGCGTTCTGCATCCTTCTACCTCTTAGCACATTGGTGTTTTTTATCACATGGGGCTGCGTGCACGAGTGTGAAAACATGGCACGTGCATGAAAACCAGCCAAACCAGGATGCTCCTGTAAATAAAAAAAAAAACAAAATAAATGGAAGTAGCCTTTAAAGATTTGAGAGTAAACCTAGCAAAAGTGTTTCAACTAAACTTTCAGCTAAACCAGCTCGTTATGACCTCGTCCTTCTGCAATGGTGTAACGGCACCAACTGGAGAATCAGAAGCACCAACTGTTATCCTCCATGCCGCAAACTTCTGCTGGAATGTTGGAATAACAGGAGTGGGTGTAATCTTTTCTTTTGCATAGTTTCTCTTTGATTTGGTTTTATATTTGAGTGGAGGGGAAAAATTTGAGATTTGATTCATTTAGTGTTTTACAGGCTAAAGTGAAGAAGCCACCAAAAAATAAAAACTTCTGTATAAAAAGTCAATTAGTCTTTTGTTTTTGGTTGAAATCCTGATTTCGCAGCAGCTTTTTCAAACATTTGTGTCTTTATTTAATCAGTGACAATGCAGCACACTCTTATTTTGAAAAATAGTTTTTTTCAGTAGCTTAAAACTGACTGTAAGTTTGTCAAACTTGTATAAACAGAAACTGAATTAGATTTTTGACAATTGACTTGAATGAACAAATTCAATGTTTAGAATATTTTTTTTATTTTTTTTAAATCATTTGAATATATTTTTTGGAAACAGAAGTCCAATTAAAAAAAATAAATAAAACAAGTCCCCGAATTCAATTCAACTTGACAAATTTGATTTCAAATGGTTTTGTGAACACTTCCAGCAGATTCACCTTTTTCTGACCAATCAGCATCTTTGTTTTGACCATGTGATTAAAGGGATCCATTGGATATGTGCACGTTAGATGAATGCCTTCATGGATGCTTAGTTTACCATTTAATGAGTTTTTTGCTGTTGCAATGCTAAATGCTATGCTAAATTAGCATACTAGCTTGGTACGATACAAAGAGTGTAAAGTGATGTTAACATTAGCCAATAGCTTAGCATGAGTGAGTGCATGATCAGTAGCTCGTGTCCAGCTTACACTGTAGCAGATGGGGCAGCTGTGGGTGGTCGTAAGATGTTAACTGGTCCCAGTACCAACACTGTTATACTCTGCCACGTTATTAACGGTGTAGGTGTTTAAACACACTCGTTTGATTGTAGTTCACACACCTTGCTACACGTATATCCACAGAAGAAACAAAGTGATGTTAGACGACAGGCCCGGTTTCAGTCCACAGAGGCAGGCAGACCTACACATGCACATACATGTGCACATCAGGCATCACTAAGATGATTCAATTTATGGACAAGTTGCAGTGATGTGACAAAAATCCCAAGGCCGTGCAGGAATCTTAAAGACTGGTTGGATAAGCGTTAACAGGTGTGACCCCCCCGACGCCGGGGTTTCCTGGAGGGAATGATTACTGGACAGCAGATGAGCTGTGAGCACCCGTTTTCAAACTGAGAAACAGCTGTTTTAAAGAAATAAATCCAAATTAATAATCTGGCAGGAAGTCCACACAGCAACATTGATTTATGTTTAACAGTTAAATGTTGTTTTTTTCATCATGTCCCAAACCAAAGCTTGAGCAGAACACTGTGCAGCCTCGCTTTCAGCTGAAGCTTTCATGTGCGATTCTGTTTTTTTTTTTTTTTTTGGCAGATCCTGACAATCCTTTCAGAAAATCAATGGTGTTCAACATTCTCACTCGTGTGGGAGACGACGCTTCCATTCCCTGCCTGGCAACCGATCCAAGTCTGGAGAACCTGCGCCTGGAAACATGTTCCAGTGCAGCTCTGGCCTCTGGACTCCAGTTTACCGCACGCCTGGAGCAAGGCATCACCATCCACAACCCCCAGAAGGCCTACGAGGGCTGCTATGTGTGCACGGGGCGGCTGGGGGAGGAGCCGGTCAGGTCACATGACTACTACCTGACAGTTCGACCAGGTAAAGACGTTTAAATGCACATTCACGGGCACGTTGTGATTCCTGATCTAAATGCACGGTTTGTTTGTTTTCCGTCTCAGTCCCCACCGCTCCTCCTGTGATCGAGCTGCTGGCGCCCAAGCGAGTCATTCTCACCCGAGGGGAGAGTCTCTCTCTCACCTGTAACACCACTAACGTCAACGGAGAGATCACGCTGAAGTGGGTCATCCCGCCTGGCTCGGTGAGACTCATCAGCATTCTCTGCGCCATGGGTAGCACTACTGTGGGCGGTACATGACCTCACGAGGCCAACTCACAAAGAACGGATTCCTCTGCTTCCTCAAATGTCACACAACGAAGCCGTCGTGCTCTCAGAGCAGCAGGCTCGGGTTCGGCTCGACTCCTTTTATCTGATCCTGCTTGAGCTAGCTTAAAGCTGTTCAAACTGGCGTCACATCGGCGGCCTTACAAACTGGGGAAATAAAAAAAAAAAGAGCGTCCCATTCTCGTTGAGATTTAAAGGCTTCAAAGAGAGCGGAGACGCCAAGAGCTGCTCTCAAAGGTCGTGATCAATCATTACATGTCCCTCCTATGACGACACATTATTTGATACCTTGGACTCGTGTTTTTTGCTTCGTTGGTATCAAATCACGCGTCAGTATTGTTTGATTTTCCACAACAACTGAATTTAGTTTAGTTTAGTTTATTAGTTCACTTGAGCAGCAGACAAAACAACAGAACAGATTTACTCACAGGGAAGAAAAGAAACAGGGAGAAAATGCTCTCAAAAGGAGGAGGGTGAAGTTCCCAGAACTTATGTGACCTCTGACTTATCAAACATGAAAGAGCAGTTTGTGACAATTAACTTGTGATCATTTAAATTATAAAGAAGAGAAGAATACAACATTTTTTACCATCAATGAATCCTTTGATAGGTCCTTAATAGCACCTATTTGATCATTTATGATCGTTCAAGTTTTAGAAAATGAAAAACAGAAATACAAAAACATTTACCAAGTGTTTTCTTAGCCCTTTGATAGGTCCATAATAACACCTATTTTGTCGTTTTTGAACGTACACATTTTTAAAGTAGGAAGAGAGACTCCAAACTAAACTCTGAATCAAAGTTTAGAAATCTGGCATGGTGACATCCCTTCTCCTCCCCTCCATCAGACTCCAAATACTTGCAAACGTCTCAATTTTTTGCGTTTTGTGCTGGAATACAATTTGTGCATTTCTTTTGTGAATCCGTGTGGAGACGATGCAGAGCGCCGTGAATCCGTTCTTTGTGTATCAGCCGCTGACTTTTTGATTCATGTTTTTGGTCTCTTAAAAGTAGCAAACAGTCAACCACTAATAATCAGCTCCTGGGGAGGAAAACTTTATTAATCAGGACATCGAGACACCTCGTGAAAACTACCTGCCAGCGACGTGTCTTAATGTCTTGAACATAATTATAAGCTGGAAACAAAAAATGGATTAGTTTTGACTCACAGAAAACAATCCTTCCAGGAAGAGGTTCTCTGTGTACCTGCTGTCAGTGGTTGGCTGTTCTTCTGCACACGGGTCATGCTGTATAAGCTTCAGGGTCTTGGCTGTGTGTGAAGTGCGGTGTGCATGCTTGTGTGTCAGATGCACGCTGGAGGTTGTGTGTCAGCACGGATAGACATGCAGACGGGGTTAATCTGTAGAGATCTCTGGGCGTTGACAGGGTGCCGTCTGGTATCCACAGCAACCAGCAAAGGTTGATGGCGTGTCACGTATCACGGCGGAGCACTTCACGCACGTGCGAAGCGGCACCTTGCACATCGTGGAGGTGGAGGCTCGCGACGCTGGCCGGTACCGATGTGAAGCGGAGAACGAGAGGGGCTCCAGCTCGCAGTCGTTGTGGCTCGATGTTTACGGTGAGTGCGTGAAGGTCATCACTGTCAATGTAGCTGCTTAGCTATACACATGCTAATGCTACTTTGTCCCTTTAGGCGCACTGTGGACACGTCTCTCTGTGGTCACAGTGAGGGGAACCAATGAGCTGAGTACTTTGACATCTCATGTGTCACTTGTTACCGCTCCTTTAAGCAGTTTTTATTTAGTTTTTCATCCACAGCAAGTTTTCCTTTTTCCACGTTTGAGTCAATATCGTGACCTTCGATCACCCAGAAGGTCATTACTATACTATAAGTCAAAAAGTCAAGGTCGGGTGGAATGCGAACAGCAAGTCAAGTGTTTTGAACTTGAGACCTAAAAAATATTTCTCTTTAAATTTGAGGTAATGGATTTTCTAAAATGAAATTTAAATATTGAAATTTAGCGATTATTCTTCTTTACATTAATTTTATTTGAATTATTTTTACTTGGACAAATTTTAAGTTTTTATAATGTAATATAATTTGTTTTAATGTTTCTTTTCTTTCCTCTGTCATGATGCTTCTGATGTCTTGTGTAAAGCACTTTGAATCGCCTTGTTGTTGAAATGTGCGACATAAATAAACTTTTAACACGATTAAACATTTTTAAAGTTTTTTGGTATCGTTAAAAAAATAAAATAAATAAAAAGCCGAAATCTCGTCTCCACTCCCCAGAGCTCTCGTTTCCTGCATCCGACAAAAGACCATCCAGTAAAAATCCTTAAATATTTCGATGCAACGTCTCATTTATTTTGTCGTTACATTTTTCAGAAAAGGGATTCATCAACTTATCGCCTGCAGAAAACAAAACCATCCAGGTGCGTTCAGGCGAGAGTTTGTCCCTGAACGTTGATTTTGAGGCTTATCCGAAGCCGCACACTTTCTCCTGGAGCCTCTCGGGCCAAGAGCTGATGAACACGTCGGACCACGTCATCTCGACACACAGCCACGAGTACAGGTGAGCTAACGCCGACACGCGCGCCGCTTGTAGCACGTAGCGGCGGGTTTAAAAAGTTCATTACACTCCACGTGTGGAATTTATCACCTCCTGTTCGGCTGCAGCTGAACTTCGTCACAGCTACCTGAGACATGAGGTCAGAACTCTTGAAAGGCCCGCGAGCTTCCTGGAGGAACCATGAAAAATCAGTAAAACATAGAAATGTTAGCTAACATTAACCGCGGCGGCTAACGCAGTTTAGCTCTGTGTCATGCTGTTTGGTGACTCTGTTGGACCATGCATCAGGAGAAACCTTTTCTTCAGAGCGATCGGGATCAATAAATCCATTATCAACGGAAGAGAGAGAAAGTTCAAAGAGCTAACCTTTGTTTAGCATTTACATTCTGTCAATGAGCAGATCAGCAAAAACTACAGACGACTGTTTGTGATCATTAATGCAAATATTTGAGCATTTTCAAGTTTTCTCACGCCGCTGAACTCAGGAGGTCGCTTTCTTTTCTGTTCAAACAAACCGGAAAAAAAACAGACTTTTACTTTTGGCTAATACTGGGATTTTTATTACTTATGTTGGGACATTCATGTCTGATAGGTAGAACGACTGATGTGTAGTTTTACTGATATCGAGGGAGGAAAAAGGTCAGATAACTTTCTATCTATCTTTGATATAGAAATACAGATATAGATTTACATACAGAGTCCAAAATGAACTTTTTGCACATCGTGGTGGCCAAACGATCCCGATAATTTTATCAGATCAGGAAATTGAGAAGTGATAAGAAGAAATCTGCAGGGAGGAATAACTTTTAAACATTTGCAACACTTTTGTTTTGCAGGTACAGCAGTGAGCTGCGGCTGGTGCGACTGAAAATGTCTGAGAGCGGAGTCTATACCTTTAAAGCCTCGAACCGTGACACATCAGTAAACCAAACCTTCTCCATCTTTGTGATCAGTAAGTTATTTCATAGATTTTCAACGTGGGATTTTTTTTTTGTCCCCTGAAGCCATGTAATGAATCTCATTACTGCACATTGCACTGGTCTTTGTTCACATGAGGGAAACGCTTTCATTGACCTTTTTCTTTTTGTGTGAAATGACCTTTTTCGCTCTCCGGTTCATAATCAAACCGCCCTTCGGGGACAAATAAAGTTAAAGTTAAAGTCGAGTGAATTCCTAAAGGTTTAATTCTGACCTGACATATTGTGACATTAACCTGTGTTTGTTAGGTAAACCTGAAATCGTGTCCCATGAGGGCCCGGTGGACGGACAGGTCCGCTGTGTGGCGGAGGGGTTCCCCGCCCCGCAGATCACCTGGTACTACTGTGAGCAGCCACATGCCAGGTACGACCTTTAGTCTTTGTCTCAGCCTATCACAGCTCAGCAGAACACGACCTTTTCACTTTCACTCAAGCTCGGAGCAGGAAGTGCAAACAAGCCTGCAGTACCTCGAGTGTCCACTTGGCGCTCATTACAGGCGGATATGACTCATCTGTGTTGATGATATGACGGTGTGAGGTGTAGCTCAGCTTATATTTTCAACTGATGCACATCCAGCACATGTCGACCTCAACATAGCAGGACTGTCCCGATCAGGAAGTCCGACTCTGGGACGCAAAGAGTCAACTTCAAAATAAAATACAGTGTGCAGCTGATTGAATATCACACTCACGCTGGATCAACGTTACATCCAAACAGGCACCAAATAAACGACATGTTGGAGTTTTAACCCAGGGAACATGAATCCTGCGAGCTCCTGGTGTTGAACACAGTTATTTCAGAATTCGGTAGTAAAATTGAATAAAAATAAACAAATAAAATGCAGAGTTCTCTTAGCCCAAAAATATCTTTAAAAGCTGAATAATATCCGTAACCCATCAGAAGACGAAAAACCTCATTTTTAGTGTCGCTGGATTTAGTTCTGAGACCTCGCAGGCGACAACCTGCAACATGCCGGAGAAAAAGTGTCCTGGTGAAAAGTGTTGAGCTGAGACACTATTCAGCCTGTGAGTTCATCAGGCTGGGTTAAGATTATAAAGCATGTTTCAACGGCCAATCAGCTTGTGGATAAGTCAGGTGGCCAAGTCAGCTACGAGCTCAGCTGATTAAAAAATACAATCTCTGAACTCATCGGCTATCATCTGATGATCATAAAGCCTCCGGGGGCCAACGGGCAACACGTTGTGCAGATTTGTACAAGACACCAAAAAAATGTGTCTTCAACATGGAGAGTCAAAAAAAAGTCAGACAGTTTGAAACTAAAGACGGTCTTAATCCCGTCTTTTTAAACGGTGCGGTTTGCAGCAGCTCTCCCTTTCTTCAAAACCTTGTTATGACTGAACGCCATTTTTCCTTCACGCTCTTCTAACCTTTTTGGAGGCGTTGCGCCAGATGGACTCGGCTCATCGCGTGTCAAACGTGAACAAGGTCTGAGGACGACGAGCGGTCGGTGACACCAATCCCCCAAAATGCACGAAGGAGTGAATCACGAGTGATAATCTAAACTTCATCCCGTTTATTTATTAACATGATTTAATCCAATTAAGTCTCATTACCTATAGACACGCACTGCACATGACCTGCAGAGTTATGAGACCCGAGAGCAGCCAGGGACGACTTCTACACGAACCCCGACTATTACAAAGCTAACAGAACTGAGACATGAGCGTGTGTGTGTGTGTGTGTGTTTGTGTGTGTGTGGGTCATTCTGTACGTTTCCACAGGAGACTTACGGGTAGGAATGTGTGAGGAGGCGAGACATCAGATGATCCTGTGTCAACACGGTGTAATCTTCTGCCTTCAGGTGCTCCCAGCAGGTGAATGCCACCCAGGAGGAGCACGTCATCACCATCACCCTGTTCAGCCCCAGGTTTGGGAAGACGGAGGTGGAGAGCAGGGTGAACATCAGCAGAGGGCGGTTCAACACGCTGGAGTGTGTGGCCACGGCGGAGGGCGAGCAGGCCTACACGCTCTTCTCTATCAGCGGTGGGTTCGATTCTCAACGCGGTGACGTGAAAACTTTTCAGAGAAAAGAATTTCAGCGCGACAACCATGAAAATTGTGACGCAACAGCGTCTCGGCTTTTACAGCTAGCATTAGCTTTAGCGGTTGGTTATTAGCTGAAGGGGGTTTAACTGCTGTCTATTTTAGGCTGCTGGAGATAATTGCTGGCTACGGTCACTCTGACTTTTTTGCGGCGGATGGTGTACTCGCCAGGGGGTGTTAATTTTTTTTCTTTATTACCTCGTATCATGAAGCGTTGCATAACTTAGCTTCAACCCTTTACAGGGCAAGCTCTGAAATTCAACAAATATAACCTCAGAGTGTTTTTGGGAGACACAACAGAACTTTATATCTGATGGGGAAAAAAAATTCAAAATTTCATTTCATTTTGAAAAATAAACCATATTTGGTTCAAATGCCACACATAGCAGGATCAGTGACGTAGGGTGATCTCTTCTGATTGGCTGAGTGAGGATCACATGCTTCTCGACCGTACTGAGGTGAAGAAGGGCGGCCATATTTAATGTGTACGGAAATTACCAAAAATAGTCACCTGCCCGATAAAGGGTTAAAAAACAAAGAGGGTAATCTCATCTAGCATAGCACGTGCTAACTGCTAACAAAGACATGGATGAAACACTCTGTTGACCATCTAAGCAGGTCTACACACGACGTGATAGTGGAGGGGGCGCCTCTCAGTCTGACACTGTTTTGTTTCTCGATTGATGTAATCCCCCGCGTGTCCTCACCTTCAGATTAGAATTAAGCACAACAGAGTCAACAGTACCTGAGAGGACACACTGACATGAACGCCTCCTCTTTCAGATTACAAATCTTTCTCCACCTGTTGTTGGGTTTCATTTAAACTTCACAGAGTGAACTCAAAAGTTCAGCGACTGACTGCGTGCTCTGTGGACCGACGAGGGATTTAATCCTCGACCCAAAATATTTACGGCAAGCATGATTCAGTGGAGGATTAACCCATAAATGTGGTTTTACAACTTGAGTTTGGACGTCTGTGATCTGTTAGGTAAACAGCAGGGAGAGATCCCGATGATATGATTGGCCCTGGATAAGACATTGTCTCTAACAGATAGGAATTAGCTTTAGTCCATTGTTTACTTCATGACTTCAGAATCCACTCAGTTAAAACGGCTTCCCCACCTGCTGCTCTAAAAGTCCCGAAAACCTGTCCGTACCTGAAGGTGGAGACCCGGGTTTATTCATGATACAGCGGGCATGTGGGCGAGCGTCATGCAGCTGCTTCACAGGCAGCAGCAGAGCCGGCGGAGGCAGAGAGTGTGGAGCTCAGTGGGAGTCCAGGCGGTGCGGGGCGTTCGGTGGGAGAGGTGGGTGGGGGGGGTGGGGGGGGCTGTGGGAGGCTGTGGAGGCGTCCGTGAGCTGCAGAACAGAAAACACAGAGAAGCTTTAGAAAGCACTGACAGGTTTACAGGGGATTAGTTCCTGCAGACTCTGCATTCTCTGATTTGAAGTGAAGAGAAAGCTTCTTATCTCTAAAGAGCTTATTACAGCCCAGTGTGCAGAGGAGCAAAACAATAAGGCATCACAGACAGGAACAGGACGCTGATTAGCTTTAATTACTCACAAACACAGCTGCAGGAGCATTAAACACGTTGAAATAGTGCAAAACAGAAGTAATGCCACGCTGATAAAGTGCAGACACCGTACGAGAGGGGCGGAGCTTCTGAGCGTTGACAGTTTGTTTACATGTTTAATTGGATTAGTTTTCTGTGATTTGAGCAAAGTGGGCTTCAGTGAGACTTAGCCCTCCATGGTTTACCTTAATGCCCCTCTGCAATGTCACTGCAGAGTGTAAACATGGCCGACCACTGAGGCAGACGCGTCACTGTTCCTGCACCTAACAACATCCTTTTTTTTTTTTTTTTATATGTGTCCCTGCAGAGAGAACTGTTCCACATGATCTGTTCACCCCTCTGCTGATTGGCTCCGTGTCAGCAGCGTGCATCCTCTGCCTCGTCCTTATCATGCTCTTCTACAAGTACATGCAGGTAGGGCAGCTCTGCACTTTACCGGCATGGTGACACACCCATCTTTTTTTTTTTTTTTTAATTCCAAATCTGGAGTCAGAACAAGCCAAGAAAAATGAATATTGAAATCCCCTGAATTGCATTTGAACAGTAGTTTATGTTTTGTTGTCTTGTGCCAGAAACCAAAATACCAGATCCAGTGGAAAGTTATCGACGGCATCCATGGAAACAACTATGTGTACATTGACCCCTCCCAGCTACCGTACGATCACGAGTGGGAGTTTCCTCGAAACAACCTGCGTTTTGGTAAGCGCCCTGCACACACCCTCCAAGCTGTCATTAATCTGTCCTCTCTGACACGCGCTGCAGCACTGAACTCCTGCTTTCAATGCCTAATGTGTAAATCAGCATCGGGGGCCGAGTGATGTGGAGATAAGTGGGTGTTTGTGTCAGTTAAAAAGCCAAACAGAACAGAAGGGATGACATCAGCTCTGCCAGCCTCAGGCAACTTCTCCCTGATTAACTGGCGCTCTGTTTTTCCCGTGTGGATACAGCGTCGAGGCCTGAGCCATGTCAGTGGTCATCAGCCGCAAACCAGTTCCACGGCTCATTAATAATAAAAAAAAAAATAACAACCCACTCCCTCACTGCAAACAGGATTTTGTTGACATATTATGGGTGTTGTTTTTTAACAAACCTCCTTAAACAGGATCCTGCGTGTCCTGGTGTCTGCACACACAGCCCGGGGGCTCAAACTGGTGTTGCTCTAGGAACACTGGCACGGGGCCAGCTTGTGGGAGGGATGCAAGGATGGGTTGTAACAGTTTTATCTGTCTTTCATTGTCTTCAGGGAAGACGCTGGGATCTGGTGCATTCGGGAAGGTGGTGGAAGCGACTGCATATGGCCTCTCCAAAGCAGACTCAGTCATGACGGTGGCTGTGAAGATGCTCAAATGTAAGTGCCGTCAACAAACTGCAGCTGCAGCTGTTCCTACTGTTTGAAAAATAAAGGCCTGCTAAGTCAGCGTGCAGGTGTTCATGCAGGTATTAGGTGGATGTTCTATATTTGGGTGGTGTTCACAGGGCTGCCAAATCGAGACGTTTCAGAGACTATTTTAAGTCCCATAGCCGCCAGCAACCAGCGTGCACACCATATCACGTTGTTATCATAGCTTTATTTACTGCTCACCGTTATGCACGTCAATCATGATCCAATTTTTTTTTTTTTCCCCCACAGCAAGCGCTCATGCTACAGAGAAAGAGGCGTTGATGTCAGAGCTGAAAGTCCTCAGTTACTTGGGAAACCACATGAATATCGTCAACCTGCTGGGAGCGTGCACCGTCGGAGGTGTGGCAGCTTTGTTGTCCTGCACGATCACCACAGTGAACACTTAACACGATGAATCAAGAGTAGAAACTGTAAAAGACAGAGGAGGTTAAAGGATTAATGTGTCTGTGTGACTGAAGCTTCGGAAAAAAAAGTTAAAAGAATGAAATAGGATGCACAACATTTTATATATTTTAAAAAGCATGAAGAGAAATCATATCTTGGACACTTTGAGTTTAGGTATAAAAATCAGACGTGTTAGTTTTGTGTTCACAAAAAAGAAAAAGAAATAAATAATGAAAAAATATATATTTATTTTTATATTTATATATATATATATATATATATATATATAAATATATACAAATAAATTTTTAATTATTTATTCATTTATTTTCTTTTTTGTGAAACAACACAAAATATATAAATATATATGTATATATTTATTTATTTTTTATTTTTTATTTTCTTGGCTTATTGCAAGAACTAATCATTTAATTGATTCTTTGTTTGACCATTAAAAACCATGGCTAATTCTAAGATGATTTCCTCTTATTGGCATTCGCAGATTGATAATCACAGATGAATTATGCGTCTTTTAAACATTTCGTTGATGAACATTTTGGATTATTAAACGAGTGATGTCATTTGCATTTCTTCCTGGTTTGACTGCAGGACCCACGCTGGTGATCACGGAGTACTGCTGCTTTGGAGATCTGCTGAACTTTCTGCGCAGGAAAAGGGAATCCTTTATCTGCTATAAGCTGGGCGAAGATTACTACTACCGCAACGTTGTGCCGCAGAGAGAAACAGCTGGGTGAGGGTCTTTATGTCTATATATGAAGATGAGGTTTAGTGGTGCGTGGAACAGAGAGGAGAGTATTTAGGACCCAGAACGTGCGTGGGAGTATACTGTATTTGGACAGCAGCGGGCCTGTGTGTGTGTGGTTGTGCTCAGCTGAGACCAGACTGCTCCTCTTCCTCTTCACAGTGACAGCTTGAACGGCTACATGACCATGAGGCCTTCTGCTGCTGGCAACGTGCCGCCCGGCTTCACAGAGAAGAGACGCTCGCTACGCAAAGGCAAGCCGGGCCAGCCATTCATCAAATTTCTCAGTCCGAAAATACACAGCGAACTGTTACAGCGAGACTTATGCAACTTCAGGATCTGATCTTCGTCTCATTTCGCCTCCTTCAGGTGGCTCCTACGTTGAAGAAGACGCACTGAGTGAGATGTTCGATGAAGACGGTCTGTCTCTAGACACCGAAGACCTTCTCAGCTTCTCGTACCAAGTGGCCAAAGGCATGGAGTTCTTAGCATCCAAAAATGTGAGCACCAGTACCAAACACAAGACCAGATTTATGCATTTGAGCTGATTTATACATCTAAACAACTATAACTGTTTGGGTTCAAACAGTGCTGTGTCAGATCAGACTTCACAGGAGTTAATCAGTGATACTCCTGAAACCAGCAGAATTATATCAACGTTTTTATTTCATGTATTTTTCTCTCGTCGTAAAGCCCTTTTACTTTGAAGGTTAAACACACGTTCTTTATTTCATTGCCTGATATTGTGTGAAAGTAAAAGCGGTTTATATCTGCCCCATGGCTCAGTTGGTGAAACAACTTTGTACCCAGAGTGAGATTTTAAAAGCGTAAAAATAACATGTTCTCCTCACCAACAATCTGATCATTCATACCCGTGACAGTGTTGAGTGCCTGACGATGGAAAAAAGTCATAGTTAGGCAAGTTCTCTTCTGTAGTTTGCTTCATTCGAGTGTTGACCTGGTAGATGTGTCGAGCCTTCCTTTACAAATAATTTTAAATAAAAACCTAGTCGACGTCCTGTTAGCGAGTCAATTCAAACTTACAGAGTATTAAAAAGTAGGAAAGGCGTGTCCAGATAAGCTCAGGTTAAAAATCAGCAGCTCAGGTTTCTGCAGCCTGTGCAGCATTACGCTAACGTCTCACAAACCGCTAGCTAGCAGCTAAAGTCTAAAAGTGAATCAAACCAAAGAATCCAGATGACTCGTTCACGGTGTGTGCTGTTCTTGCTGCTCGTTCAACACATTTAGCATCTTTTATGTTGACGTATTCGCTGTTAGCTTTTGCACAAGCAGGCGGCTCACTTTCGCCTGATAATCATCCTGTTGATTGATTTTTTTTCTGTTTCCTATCTATAGCATAGCACAGTGTTAAAAACTACATGTGTTTCCCCTGGAATTCAAACAGCTCCTCAAACACCTCCAAATATATAAAAGAACAAAATGTAGCATGTAGCATGTAGCATGTAGCATGTAGCGTAGCGAGGAAACAGATCTGAAATGCATGTTATAGCATCTGGATGAAATATTGATTAGTGGTGCAGGTGAGATAGTGTGGCCTGTTAGCTCCTGTATCAGTGTCAGAGGTTGAGTGTTACAGACTCAAGTGTAGAAATTCAGCACCAAACTGCATGAGAGAGGGAAAAAAAAGCATTTGATGTATTATTGATTGGTCGTGTATTTCACACGTATCGTGAGATGTTGAAGGCCGTGGTGCGTTTGTTTTTTACAGTGTATCCATCGAGACCTGGCCGCAAGAAATATCCTCCTGACTCAGGGAAGAGTGGCAAAGATCTGTGACTTCGGCCTGGCACGAGACATCACCACAGACTCCAACTACGTCGTCAAAGGCAACGTAAGACTCCCACTCCATCCTCATCTCCCATCAACCCCTCTGCTTTGAATAGTAATAACCTGTTTGTAAAAACTGTAAAAGCCCCAGAGAGTTAAAGGCATATGGCATGGATTTGAAGCTGAACGTTAAGACTTATATATCACAGTTAAAGTGCAGTAGAATTTAAAAAAAAAAAGTTGAAGGTGATGAAGGGAAGTCAAACCCGAGTCGAGGTCCTTATTCAAATCTAACAAAAATAGAAAAGATGCAAGGACACCTTTTGAATTCTCCATCAAAGGAAAAGCCAAGAACCAAATGAAACATCTGCATTTTTACACTTGATTTGTATTCCAATCCATGAAAAGCATTTTTTAAGTTTTTTTATTTATTGAATGTCTGTGGAGAAATTATTCCCAGGGTGCATTCAGTCATATGACATGTAAAAGTTATTGGCAAACAGTGAAGCTGTGTACATATTTCACAAGACACATTCAAGTGCAAACAGCCGAGCAGCTGCCTCTCTAGACTTCCTTCTTGCAGGTACATATTTACTTAGCGTGACTTGTGCGACAGTGCTGCGCTGTGTGTGAGCAGCTGTGTGAAGTTCTCCTTTCAGGTATAAAGTTGACACCAGGCTTAGTGGTTAACTACTGGATAGTTAGGAACTAAAACCCAGCTGCAGCTCCATCACTCGAGCCGTTAATCATATCAAGTGAAAAAGGCAGGTCGGCTGTCTACAATAAAAAAAGACTCTTGTAGTCAATGCTATCATGCACATTAGCTTTAGTTTGTTTGGTTCAGACGTAGCAGCATCTTTCACTACTGAGCGCAATTTTATAAGATTATGTTGCACCGTGTTTTTAAAGTTTTGCCGAAAACTGCAAACAGCATAAACGAGGTGCTTTATTTTCATTTCATTTAGTTGTTTCTTATGTCATGTGATGCATTTCTTTAATTCTATAAATACATAAATCACAACTTTTTATTCAATTGTGTCGTAACAAAGCGACAGCGTCCCAGCTGCTGCAACAACCTGATCCGAAGCGTTTGCATTGTAAACATATAACATCGTTATATTTAAATGAGTTGCATCAACAAACTTTCACCTTTTGTGGTTGTTAGATTATCACTAAATATTTACCAGTGTTGTGTCGTTCACATATATTCAGTCTGAACACATGAACAGACCCGGAGTAAAACTCACCCCACGGTTCCCGTCCAACCTGACCCCTGAGCCATGTAAACCATCTGCCACGCAGTCACACCTGACACCCCAGTGCTCCCAGTGCAGCGTCCTGCCTTTCAAACAGTCCGCCCCATCTGTCAGTCTAAAGCCGAAGACGTGGACTGAGACAGACCAGAGTGAGACACGCACAAAGCAATATGTCAAATTAAGAGTTAATCACATATATGCATCTATATTTGATGCAGAGTTATTTAGACTTTTTTGTTAAATTTGAATAGTCACTGTCTGTCCGTGGAGATGTCCTCATGTCCTCGAGTCCCGGCTCATATAAGCGTATCAGCATGACTCAACATTGTTTGCAGACATCAAACTCAGAGGTCATAGAACACGAGTTTACCTGCTGCTCTTACCCGGATTATTTGTTCTCTCATTCAATCAGAAGAACGGTTCCGCTTCAGCCTGTTGTTAGTTGTACATAAAAAAAGAGGCGGGGCCTAAAATAACTTGTGTAGCCGTCCTGCTTACTCAAATATTTCCTGACAAGTTAACACAACAGAATAGATTCAACTAAGTCACACCTATGATTACAATGGCGAAGGATTATGGTTAAGGTTTTAAATATAGTTTGAGCTTCTCCTGCTGTTTGTATTGGCAGTTACTGTTAAGTTGTATAGTCACTTGTGTTTTCATTGGACGGTGACTCAAAAGGTGTTTTGCAGGATGAAGGCAGCAGTGGATGCTTTTAATACTCTGTGGTGTTACAATCTTCATCGACTGATGACCACTAATACATGTAAAATCCCCCATGTTTGGATTTAGGTTAGGCAGGAGATCTTCTGCAGATTTAGTCTTTTGGTTAAGGCCAATATTGGTTTGAAAATTCAGACCGAAAAAAAAAATAAAAAAAAAATTGTACACAACATCTCCCTGTTGGAGCCCAAAACGTAACAACAACCCAAAATGTAACAACGAACAAACAAAACCCAAAATACAATAACTGGTCGATAATGTGAAAAAAATGCTGAAAACAAAATGTTGTAACTTTTTACCCAGAATGCAACAAATCCCCAAGATGTAACGCGTTGTGTTACATTATGGACCCGTTGTTACATTTTGGGTTTGTTACATTTATTTTTATTACTTTTCGGCTCGTCGGGCAGTTGTTACATTTACACTCTCACAGGCCCAATAACTGTACCAACCAATGTATTTCTTACATTTTTGTTTATTGTTACAAACTATTTTGAAACCTGCTTATTATTAACACACATGAATATATGGATACAGACTGGTGCAACCCCGTGGATATGAGTACCTGCCGCATTTTGAAGACCAAAGATGTGTGTGCTGTACCCGTCTGCACAACAACCTTAGTTGTGTTATTAGTACAGCTAAACTAAATCATTGGAGTATTGTGCTTTTTTTTTTTTTTGGACCCGATATATATTCTGTTTTCTGCAAAGGCCTCAGATACATGTAGCTGTCTGTCTTCTCTTTTTAACAATTAAAATACAAAGTTAACTTCATGGCCTTAAGACAGAAAATAGTGCAGCCAAGAGATCTTATCAAACGGACAAACCTGTGATGGTTGATGAGCTGTCTGTGATATGTTGAGTGCATGATGAGGCGTGTGTACAAGCGTTAAAAGGTGTCTTGTGCTTTTCTTTCAGGCTCGTCTGCCGGTGAAATGGATGTCTCCAGAAAGCATCTTTGAGTGTGTGTACACTTTCGAGAGTGATGTTTGGTCCTACGGAATCTTGCTTTGGGAAATCTTCTCCCTAGGTATGTTTGTCCATTGGTTGAGGTGTGTTCTTCTCTCTGTCTGAGTCTCTGTGAGTTAAAATCTTATCGCTGAATGTAGGAAACAGTCCGTACCCCGGCATGCCTGTGGACGCCAAGTTCTACAAGCTGATTAAAGAGGGATACAGAATGGATGCTCCCGAGTTTGCACCCAGTGAAATGTGAGTAATCCACAGGGAATATGAGTGTTAGCACACACTACAAGCTTCTGACAATCCTCACTAAAGTCCAGACATTTGATGGTTCAAGCGACTGTCCTGTTCCTGCGGTGGAACGTAAGGAGTGTCAAAAATAGATGAAAATTCAGGCCGCACCAGTTTGAAATCATAAATATACAAATGTAGTACAAAGATATCCTGATGATGATATCCATCTTGCTCTTTACACATCTCGTTTGTTTCTTTTTTCCTTTCTCGATCGGTAAAATTGGCGAAAAACTATGATAACCGACATGTTTGAGACTTTATGGATCATCTGTCATTATTTATCACAATAATACGCAGGTGTCTGTCACATTTTCAACATTTTGTTTACATTTTAAAATATGCTAGTGTGGGTCATGTGTTAAAGAATGACTGGAGTGAAGTAAATGGATGTGGTAAGAAAAGACTTCAAATGGAAATCTGTTTATTTATCTGTTTTTTTATTTATTACTAACAAAGAATGCTTAAAATGTCGGCTGAAGACAAATAAAGTGGTTTTGTGCGTCTGTGCTGCTTTGCAGGTATCAGATTATGCGGTCGTGCTGGGATGCCGACCCCTTCAACAGACCCCCCTTCAGGAAGGTCGTGGAGAGGATTGAGCAGCAGCTGTCCGATGCCACTAAGCATGTAGGTTGTTTACCACCTCGACACAAAATAATGAAGTGAGAAGTCTTGACACTTTGAGCTGGATTATAAGGTAGTGAAACAGACTGCAGGTGATGTCTTTCACACACAGACACAAGGGTTCATTTCTCATTCGAGGGTTTCGATCTCCAGCCTCTGCGAGGAAAACGTCCGATGTGTCCTCGGGCAAGACACTTAACCCCGAATTGCTCCCTGTGCTGCGTCAGCGGCATATGGATGTGCATGAACAGGATTAGTTACTTCTGATTGATGGTCGATATGCATAGCAACCAGTGCCATCACTGTGTGAATGTGTAAGTGTGACAGGCGGTGTAAAAGCTTGGTGAGTAGTCAGAAGACTAGACAAGCTCAGGTCCATTTAAAAGCAAAACCTGTCAACACTCAGATAACACTGATTCAAAGACTAATAACAGATAAACAGGCGTCTGGTAGTTCCACTTCTTGTGTGAAAACAGTTTGTGAAGGCACCTCCAGGGTTTATACATATTTTAGCTCGACATCTCGGTGACCTTTACAGCATGAGCAGACGTGTTTTAACCCTCAGCTTGATTTAATTGTGTCACACATAATGCCCTCTTTGTTTTTATTGTCTCCGCTCTCACCACATACTGGCTCTGAATGTTTAGTTTCTGGTGCGAGTTCTTACAGCTTGTTGATGAGTTGTGTTTTATTAAATATTAGGAGTGGGACTTTAACACGTTAATTAAGATTAATTAATTACAAGAAAACCATGTGTTACATTTTTTTAACGCTTTTAATCACAGTTTGCCTCATAAACAGCGCGGAACTGTTTGTCATTGCTCCGCGCTAGCTTATCGCTAGCTTAGCGTTAGCTTATCGCTAGCTTAGCGTTAGCTTATCGCTAGCTTCTCCAACTACAAACAGAAGCATTTGCAGCCTAAACTCGACTAAATGACTGTCTTCAGGACCTAAATTAGTAATTCAACGTCTGATAAACTTATAAATTCACTCTCTAAATTGATCGCTCTGGACTGTAGACCACTATTAGTGGTAGAAGATAAGGGGTTAGAAAATGTCCTACAGTTAGCAACGTGTGATCCAACTTTCCAGCTGCTGTGCAGAAAAACTATTTCCAACAAGCTCCAACAGCTTTATGAAACTGAGAAGCAAATAACACTGCATGCATTGTATTCATTCATCCACCAAAATCCATTTAGACTGAGAAGTGTTGCTGTTTAGGGCAAATATTGTGATGCACTTGAAATGCGCTTAATTAATTAGAAAGTTAATTAGTTCACGTTTTTTTTAATCAAGTCCCACCCCTGCTAAATATGCCTTGTTAGAGAACATCTTGACAGTCACCACTCTTTAAGTTTTTTTGTCCTATGGATGACATCTAGTTAAGCTTGGCACATCTGGAATCAAGTCATGTATATAAATGTCTGTCCAGGGTAAAATACAAATCAGTCTCTTTTTTTTTTACTTTGGAGTCAAAGACCATCACAGGAACTGTGAAGCACGCTCGGAACGTCAAGGCCTGTTAGCAGCTAATGGATGTGTATAGAGTACAGACAAACAAACATAATCCTGATGTGTTCGTCTGGATTTAAGAAATTTGATATTTCAAGTCAGGATTTTAGTCAGACTAAGGCATTAGCTCGGCTTTCTTGACATCATGTAAGCATAAATGTAAAATAATTACAATCACAAATAGGGCTGTCTCTCTCCTCTCCAGATTTATCTGAACTTCAGCTCCAGGATCCCTTCGACGCCCGGAGCCAGGGAGGAGCCGGGGTCTCACAGTTCGGCACCCGCCCGTCTCCCCTCAGCTGCCAGTCACAGCCCAGCGACACAGCCCTTACTGGTCCAGCATGAAGTCTTCCTGGAGGGCACAAACCTCAGAGCCCAGCGGGTGTGAGGACCCACCCGACCTGTTTGGCTGCCTCATAAAGTGCCTGTGATGTTCAACTACAAAAACCACCCGACAACTTCACCCGCCCGCCGCTCCAGCATCTGTTGAAACACGTCGTAGACGAGACAGTAATTCTCTCTACAAGCAGACCGATCAACAAAGGACGAACGGCATTTTGTTGTTATCACTGTAATATCCTGCTGATTACAGGGAGGACAGTCTGACTAAAGCTGCCCTGATCACAGCGAAGAACACTTCAGGAACCACGTGACTCCAAAACTGTCTTTTTTCGGACATTATTACACTGTTATCCGTTTTATCGGGTCCTGATTCTTTTCCACACATTTCAGAAAAGTTGTGATTTTTAGCTTGTCGTATACTTGCTATCTACTGGACATGTTTTGTTTGGTTATTTTTTTTGTTATTTTTCTGCCATGGATATGTATCTAGTGTTTTAATGTGGTTGGCTGTTGCAATTTTAGGAGGAAAAAAAAAAAAAGGCACTCGAGGCACTTGAACTTCACATCAACACCACGTAAAGCAGCTGAGTTTTATTTTTATACTCTTTTATCGTCAGTATTATTTCCAACTGTTCACATTCCTGTTTATATGAAGGAGATACTTTTTGGGGGCCAATAAAATGTAGATATGGAGAAACTGTTATATAAGCTATTAGACTGCAGGGTAGCTCATGATTATGATGTTTTCAGACCAACAGAGAGCTCATGTGTTTTCTTATGGCCCTTCATACAAAGTCAATGCTAAGACCTACATTTGTACGCAGAAACTCACCTGTGATGTAGAAAGAGTCGATCAACATAGCATTTTAAAAATGGCACCGAACTTGATTAGAAAAAAACATTTAAAAAAAATGCTTGTTGTTTCTTGTTGGCTGGTAAAAAAAAAAAAAAAAAACCTGACAAAGCTTGAGTTTCTGCATTTAAATGTAGTCATCATTTTGACTTCCTTTCAACCTGTATATTACATTAATTCATCATCATAGGGTCCATTTAAAGTAGCTGGGAACACACAGCGAAAATGTAAACAAACACAACGGCTCCCACTGTCACACCTTGTTCACTAACACGCTCATTTTTTATTTTTTTTTACATTGCTGAACTCTTCAGCCTCACGAGTGCTTTAAGTCAACTAAGTCCTACATTTCTGTTCTAAACTGGTGTCGGATGTCTAGAGAAACCGTCTTTACTGGATCTGATCTCGCTCAACATGGAACACGGTCAAGCTTTGGTACGCTGTCGACTGCTTATGTGTACATATCTGTAGGTAATGAATTCAGCCATGAGATGACAGCGGTCATATTTGACCCGCTCTTGAGAAGCCTGAAAGTCGTGCTGCTCGTCATAGCTCCTCAGCATGCGTCACAGGTGTAGAGTTTGACTTTTTGACAGCTGGACTGCTGGAGAGTTCTCTTGTAAAAGTGTAAATAACTGTCCTGGTTTTATAGGGTCGCTCTCTGCACACATCCACTTAATGATCTGTGTGTACAAGGTACTGCGATTTATAAGATCTGCTTTTCAAATTCTCCCCCCTTGATGGCAGACGAGGAAACAAGGCGGCCGTTAAAGTTACCACTGTAGACCTGCGGTGGAAATCATTATTAAAGCACGCTGCTCCAGCGTGAGTTTGAACAGTTTTTGGGTTACTTTTTTTTTTTTCGAACTGAATTGGGTTGTGGTCAAAACTCAAAACAAAATCTAAAACTTTCTGAATCAGAATCTCAGGACATGCTGGGCCACAAAGGATGCACCGTCCATGTTTTTCTTTTTGCACCTCGGGACTGACTCCTCTGTCATTCTGCTGTCTTCATTTCCCCCAGAGTTAAAGTTGCTATTGATCACTTTGTCGACGTATTTGTTAAACTTAATTATTTAAAATACTGTAAAAAGCCCAAGTCTCCAGTTCTCATAACCAGGCTGAAAAAAACCAAGCTAATGATCGTAGCAACAAGTTTAACATCAATCAGTTTGCTTGCTCAGTGATCGGGGAAGTCTGGTCACAAGTTGAAGATGACCTGCAGTGATGCTTCTGATTTAAGTTACACCGGCGTTGAACTTTAAATGCGGTGCATAATTCTGTGCAGTCACAGAGAAGAGGAGGCTCTTCACCTCTCTGTCCCACATGTGGCTGGTGCAAAGCTCGGTCTGTTTGTCGGTCGTCTCATTGTTCTCAGACCCGTCGTTGCTTTCCCAGCAGTCCTTGCAGCTGTTTCCGCCATCAAACGTGGGACTTTCAGCACCTATCAGCCTGCAGTCCGTCCATTATTAGACCCCCTCTTCCTCCCCACTGGATGTGGAAGTTGTAAGGAGAAGCATCAGGAAAGTGTCCTGTTTGTGTGTATGATGAGTGTGTGTGTGTGTGTGTGTGTGTGTGTGTGTGTGTTATCAAAGAGGTGCCACTACTTAAAGATTCATCATGTAGTTTAGGCTAAAACCCTACGGTCTTACTGCTTACTGTGTTTTTGTAAATACAAATGTGCGTTTATTGTAAAGTCGATGCTGTTGAAGGTACATGAAAGCAGAATGTCACTGAGCTGTATTTTCTTATGTATGTAAATGTAAATGGAAAGGCTGCGCGTGTCTCGAATCATTCCTTACAGACACTTTTTGCTTCGTTAAAATTTTTTTCACAAGAACGGATCGAAATGTTCTTTTTCAACATCAACACTCAATAAAAATCCAGGAACTAGATTCTCCAACCAGAAAGGAAAAGGTTGGGAGTGATAGTTTGATTGTTGTCTCCTCCCTTCATATTTTGCAACATATTTATTAAACCTTAGGCTTGAGTGTTACTGTGTACATATGACGTGTTGCTAATACATGTGTCAATGTAAATAAAATTGTGTATATTGAATAATGAAAGAAAGACGTTGGGTCCCTTTGCTTGCAGAGACGCATCACGCTCAGCAGACTTTAACTATGTGCAGCTCTGGTCATTTCAGTTCGAGATATTCTCGTCTTTCCGTTCTTGACATATGAGAGCAATATTGGTTAATGTGCAGAGGATAGAACAGGCTGTACCCTGAGGCTGTTATCACAAGTGTTTCAGATCATCTGTTCTGGAGCTCCACTGGATCCCAGTTGTGCCGCATGCCGACGTAAACGCTTTACATCTAATCTGGTTCTTTGAGACTTTCTTCCTGCTTTACTCTCAATTCATTGGCTGACCAAAAAGGGACATCTGGCCGTGAGGGGAAAGCCACAAGCAGGACTCTGCAGCACTCTGAGCAAACAGGCCCGGTGCACAAATTTGCGTAGGCAGAGTCCATTGTTACAGGATCTAACTGATTAGACACAAGCAGGAAATCCCACCATTGAAGTGCAGCGACTGAATGCAAGTGTTTGTTTGTCAGACTTGAGGAAGTTTTACACTGGAAAAAAAAGAAGAAAAAAAAGAAGCGGAAAAAAGCTGAGATAAATCTTTGTAATATTTCAGTAATATTAGGTCAGGGGGGGAAATAAGGATACGCAACATAACGCTTCGATTATTCAGCCGCTCCAGGAATTTTCTGATTTTCTTCCAGATCAATGTGATTTTACATGCCTGATTTCATGCTAGCTTTTTTTAGATTTAATATGCAGGCTGCAGTGTTTCAAGGCTCCCCCCCCCCAGTTTAACACATTATCTGTCTTGTGACATTCCTTCTGGTCGATTTCTGTCAACAAACAACATGTTTAAGAATTGACGAAACAAGAAATGAATCACCATAAAATATATTTTTCTCACTGCAGCGGAGTATAACATTGCTATTCATCCGTGCAAAGTCAGGCTTGTATCTTATCTGTTGCACCCTGCTATATTTAGTTATTGACATTGTTGAAACAGTATTACACATTTGATAAGAGACACAAAACGTACATCACCGCACAAACATTCTTTAAAATCAGTCTGAACTGAAATTTGTCACAGAGCCTCTGCATGGTGGAAAGTTTTAAACGCACCCTGGGATTGGTCAACACAAGCTGACCCCGCACTCTATTAGCAGGGCTGACCACGCTGGAAGCCCCAGCACACACTCAAACACACACACATACACACACACACACCCAGTGGCTACAATCATTTTTGAGCATACTCTACATGGAGTTGTCTGAAGCAAGAATACATCAGAGCGAGTCAGGAAACAATCCAATCCTGGACCTCTGCGGCGGCGGTGCTTAAAGATTTACGTCTCTATTTGTAATTTGGGGATTTTCTTTGTTTACTTCGTTGCTCTTACTCTAGTCTGTAGGACTGACATGACTGATGTACTATGTGCTGTATGATACAGCACATAGTACATCAGTAGTGATAGTGATGTATCACTATCACTACTGATGTACTATGTGCTGTATCACTATCTGCACTGTATGTAACGTAGAAGATCATGTTGGGACATTTAGGGAGGGGGGGTGTCGCTATTCTGGAGGGGTGGGTAGAGGGAAGTGGATTACGCCCTTTTGTTTTTGAAAATAAAAATAATTGATCACAAAAAAAAAGATTAACACAAGCTGTGACGAAGTGGCATAGTGGACAGCTTAAAAAACTCGAAAGAAATCATGGATGTACAAGAACAAGAAGATGACAGGTTTCATTCGTGAGGATTCCCTGTAAACACAGTCTCGAGCATGCTCGCTCAGTTAAGCTCCTTATGAGCAAATAATGGAGGATGAACAAACAAACAAAAAAGAAAGAAAAACAAGGACAGGCCTCCATGGTACCAGTAACAGTAGCCATATGTTTATATGTTTAAAAGTGTGTTTTGAGCAGCATGTGTGCAGTGTGCATGCTCTTCTCATTGAACTGCAGATGCTTGGGTAATTTGCGGCAGGGATAAGCTCATGATTTGCACATCTGTATTAACCGTTTTAATTTGTTGCATGTATCGTCTGCAGCAATTTCCTAGAAATAAAAGTCTCCCCCCGGGAGACGAGTAAAGAAACCTTGGCTTTGATGCAGCGTTCCAAAGATATTCGAAATTCCCTTCAAGATAATAAACAACTTCTGTAGTTATTGAGATCAATAAGCTCACTGTTCTCATGAATATCTTTGATGGATGTCAAAGAAGTGAGTACACCTGTATGCCTGTATGATGAAGCACAATGGGGGGGAAGGGGGGGGGCAGCTAGCTTGTCTTCACTAGCTGGGCCAAGCATATGTAACGCTAAACAGACTTGAGATTTATTGTGTTGAACCATCAAATGCAAATATAATGCAATTGTATTATTGCATTATACTTGCTACGGCAGTAGACTGAGCTACTGCCGGGGGCGGCAGTAGCTCAACCGGAGGGTCGCCGGTTCAAGTCCCGGCACGGATCAAGTCCGGAAACTGGTCTGGTAGCTGGAGAGGTGCCAGTCCACTTCCTGAGCACTGCCGAGGTGCCCCTGAGCAAGGCACCGAACCCCAAAAACTGCTCTGGGGCGCTCTCTGTGGGCAGCCCCCTCACTCTGAGACCTCTCCATTAATGCAGAGTGAAAACCTAATTTCCCCTCACGGGATTAATAAAGTATATAAAAAAATAAAAAAAGAATTGTGGAAAATATACTTATATGCTGAGACTGTGCCTTGAATTTCCCTCGGGATCAATAAAGTATCTATCTATCTATCTATCTATCTATCTATCTATCTATCCATCCATCCAACCATAATATGATTATGAAAAAATTGGCCCTTGACTAGAAAGTAATTACACTCGTACAGTACGTGCCACACCGCTCAACCCTCAAATATTTTTTTTTTTTCCTTTTTCCCAGGAGATTGCCTGGACAGGCAGCACTGAAAATGGCTGAATTGGTGGAAACATGATCTTGCAAGGTTAAGATCAAAGAACAAGCTTGTTTCCATTACAACTGGCAAATGGAAAGCAATAGTAGTTCAGCATGTGTGTTATTGTAATGAGACATCAAAACAGCAATATGTCATTATTCCGTCTTGTGTGTTAAAAGATTTAAATTGCTGATGCCAAATGTTTATTTTAGCCTTAGTCATGCTAACTTCCCTGCCAAGTTGGAAGAAAAGTTGACATTACTAAGGCTAAAGTGAAAAGAAGATGAATGCCTCTAAACAGTGTGGTAGTTGGCGGCAAGATAAAACAGCAGTGAAAAAAAAACACGCAAGTGTCAGCAGCCAATTTTTTAGATTTAAAAATAGATATTAAAAGTGTGTCCCATACATCAATTCCTGCACTTTACTTGTCTTCGCTAGCTGGGCCAAGCGTATGTAACGCTGAACAGAACAGATCTGTCCACACAGTCAAAGGAACTCATAGGAGCATCTTGAGAAATTCAGAACAAAACAACACAGACTCCTGATCAATTTCCCCACCACTTTATCCGAATTATGTCAAAACAGGCACCAGCAAAACAACAACAGTTCTGATTCTGTGGACGCCGTCAGTTACCTGGAAAATCCCAGCCCCATGATGGAAGTGTTTAAACCGGTTGTCTGTCGCTCTTCTGATTGGGCATGTCATTTACAGCCTGAAATATGTTTAAATAAGGCCCTGATTTGAACATATTTTATCACATGTTAGAAATAGACTGGCACAGGAATGAGTCCTAAAACCAGGAAGTGAGTTAGCATGTTAGCTCCATGGGTTCTGACCTCTAAAATTCAATGTGGATTTTTGAATGTGTTTGTGTTTAGACGCCTGAAATAAGTTCTGTTAACACAAGCTGAAGAGATGTTGACGTTTTGTTAGACGAGATAAACTACGTTAGCTAAGACCCCACTTGCTAGCAAGTAGCTAACTAAGACTACGGTGGTTGCCATGGAGACATTAAACGTCATCACGCCGGGAACTCTCTCACTAATCCTCCTTACAGCCTCTAGCTCTAGTAAATATTAGTTTAATAAACAACTTATTAAGCTAACATTTAGCTAGCTTGTTAAAACCGCTGATAAGATCGATGAAGCATAACGGTGTTGTTAGCTTGTAGCATAACGTTAGCTTTTTACTTCTCTGGGCTGCATTAACTCTTCTAACTTCACATAAATGATGTCCATCTGTAAAGATTATCCAGCTGAACTAAACAGCATCAGAAACGTGTGTTTGACACAGATTATTTTCTGCAATCATCCTAAATCCAATGCAAAAATCCCATCGGAGAATTCTTGTTTGAACCCATGGCGAAGATACTTCCGGGTTGACGTACATAAATATGTCATTATGTCATAAATATTTAAGTATTAGAGCTTTGATTTTCAGTTAAACAATCAGATGTTCCTTATATCATCATGCATCAGGTTTTGTATGAATTCGGTGGATGCTTTAACCTCTGATTAACCCGATATGAAGACATGTCATCTCTTTAATACCAGAAAACAGTAAAAGATCACAAAGACTTTTAGGGCTCCAGGTTTCCTTCAGGGCTAAACGTTGAGTATAATACTGTGCTGAAAGCTCCTGTTATCTGTGGGATTAAAAGGTCCTTGTCAAAGCAAAGCAAGACCATTATTTATTGTATATTGACATTATTAGTATTTGAGCCTTTTATAGAGTTAAGCGATCCATCCTCTTGAACCTTTTCTCACTTTCCCTCAGAGAGATGCCAAACGTAGATGTGATCTGGCTCCTCTACTCTGTTAAATCAGAAAAAAAACAAATCAACAAAAAAAAAAAAAAATCATGAGCTGTAGCGTTCGTTTCTTGTTGCTCAACTTGCTGCGGTTCCTTGCAGTTGCTGTAAATTTGATAAGCATGTCACTCTCTTTCCGATACTGTTTGTGGTAAATCTGGCAGTTTAATATATGAAACGGCGTGTGTGTGTGTGTGTGTGTGTGTGTGTGTGTGTGTGTGTGTGTGTGTGTGTGTGTTCTGAAGGTAAAGAGGGAAACAGAGGGTGACCGTTTCTGTGCACATGGGACGTGTCTTTTAATCTGTTTTATGATGTCCAATAAAGTCCATCAATAAAATAAAACATCACAATATTACACAGAAACAAAATTCTCTTCAGGTTCTGCAATGTCGCCCAACAACATATGTATTTGAATATAAGAAGGATTTAACGGTTTACCTTCAGGGCTTCTTTAAATTAGCTCTGTTGACTGCGCCACAATGTCTTTTCTCAGCATCATGTGAGGCTTCGTGCATCAGCATGTGATTCTGCAACTCTGTCTTTTTTTGAGCAAGGCTTGAATACAACAGAGATAGCATCAAGTCTTCTTTCAGACAAAAAAAAAAAAAAAGGGTATTCTTGATGTACACCGGAAGACATTCCTCTACCCAAAATGACCCTACGGCTCTATAAAGATGAATACATGCATTGTCCCTGATTGTGTACAACTTTCAAATTACTGAACATTAACTGAAAAGCACATTTAAAAGAGATTGAAAACACAAACATTAACTTATGGACAAAGAAGCAAACAGTTTTAATTAATATTGCCATAGCAGTTAACCGGCCGACTGGGATATAAAAAAAAAAAAAAAAAAAAAAAAGGAAGGCAAAAATGGGGCCACATATGGGTTGTTGTTTTTCGGGTAACCACCGCTCTCCGTGTTTGCTCAAGCTGCTCAGGAAACATGCCCCTCCGAGTGCACCCTGACAGAGCAGGGGAGAGGGTTCCACTGTGGCCTAGCAGCCAGAAGCTCGAAGATACCCAAACCACAGAGGGAGCAGTGTGTGTGTGTGTGTGTGTGTGTGTGTGTGTGTGTGTGTGTGCAGAAGGCAGGTGGGGGGGTGGGGGTTCAGGGCTAACATTTTATCTAAGGTACACTGCACTTCCTCGTGTGTAGAGACTAAACCTTGTGTTCCAAGTGTCAGGCATGAAGTCAGTAACAGGCCGCGCTCAGGACGTCTCAGCAGCAGATGGCCAACTGGACTCTGCTGTAAATGTAAACAGTAAATGTTCACATACAAACACTTTAAAACGTCAAACAGATGAGCCCTGTGCAGGAGCACAGACGCTGCACACCTCGGGTTTAAAGCACATCCACTAATTCCTTCAGGGGTTTATGGAGTTTAGACTGATTATACAGATTAAAAAAAAAAACATTGAGAAAGTAAAAAAAAAAGATAATTATTAGTTCACCTATTCAGAACTTTAAACTGATGTTGTATTAAGCCAGGGGTGTCAAACTCCAGTCCTCAGCTTCCTCAGACTTTTAGATGTCTCCCTTCTCCAACACACCTGCTTTAAAACAACGTGTTGTCATCAAGCTCTGCAGAAGCCTGATAATGAGTCACTCATTGGATTCAGCTGCATAGTCTGAGGAAGCCGGTCCTCCAGGACTGGAGTTTGACGCCCCTGTATTAAGCTGAGTTGTGCGCCAGGTTATTTATTGTTTGAGACAGTGGCCTTATCCATGATAGCAGGTTTGGCACATGTCCAATCTTTAGGCTAAGGAAGAAGAAAAAAACTTTCCGAAAAATCATAACAATTAAGATAGATAAGACTTTGCTTGCTTGGAAAAAAAAGCTTTACAACAAGCTGGATGGTGAGCTTGCAGTCAGGCCCAAGGAGTGATGTCTACTGGGAAAACTCAGGGGGCGGGGCTTATTGCATTTAAAGAGACACACACACCAAAACGGAGCGTTCAGAGAGAGCTGGTTTCTACAGGGTCACAAACCTCCTCTGCTGCTTGATTCATGTTATATTTGGACCAAAGCTCAGAAACACAGATGTTTCATTTAGACCACAGGGGGGCGCTGTTTGAAAAGGTGAAAACGCGGTATAATATGTCCCCTTTAAGTGTGAAATAGATCATTTATGGTTTTATTTTGAGTTATGTGGCACTATTCGTTGGCTGTATGCAGTGACTTCTTGTAGCCCCTCTTTAAACCCTCACGCTAACCTAAAATAACTCCAGCTTCATATTTACAAGAAAAGTGTATCAATTCAATTAAAAACTTTAATTTATCCCCGAGGGGCAATTCATAGAAATGTAGTGTATTTTCTTATTTGCTCTGTGGGGGGAGCGTAAAGAAGATCTGATATGCAACTGAGATATGAAGCCGCAGCCAGAAGCTGGTTAGCTGGTTGCCTCATCACGAAGACTGAAAACATGTTCTGACAGGTAACACAATCCTCAAACAAGCACCAGCTAAGCTAACAAATTAATAAATGATTTGTTCAATAATACAAAATGAGAGATGGTAGTTTGACCGGAGGCTGTGTTCCAGACTCTTTATTAGCACTGAGCAGTTACCAGACAACAAAACACCCCACTGTTCACCTTGTTGTTCAGCAGAAAAGAAGATAAAGGCCTTTTCCATAGGCCCATGTTCTCACATTTCTGACTTGGTAGGAACCGTCGTTAGAACCATAAATCTGCTGCTTCTTTTCACAAAGCACTGCCCTGGGTCAGGATGCAGTCAGGCCCACTGGTTGACATTTATCATGTTTGTTAACTCACTAAGAAAAAGTCATTTGTTTTCCTTTTTTTTCCATAGACCTTGTTCCCAAACGTATTTTCCCGGTTGACTTAACCCTAGTCATGTGGACAACATTCATCAAACCCCATCTGAGAGGAAACCGTTGAGCAGTATTCCAACAGTTGGGCAAACAAAGAATCCAAACGATTTTAATGGTGTCCTTTTATTTTTATTTTTTTTAGCAAGCTAAATTGTTGGCATCTATTTACAAGCTACTGCGCGGACTTAGCAGTAGCCAACTGTAACGTTAGCTTCCTTTGTTGTTGTTTTGTGGAGCGCTATCAAACAGACAGGTTCAGGTGTGATTGATCAGCCGTCCAACTGCGACTAACGAGTTATCAGTTTGTTGTTTTAACTTGAAATGTAGCCTCACAACCCTTTAGATTTTCACCATCCTTCGCATTTTTACTTGCTGATAATTCATTTGAACAAGTTGCAGCAAATTAAGCAGCATTAAGACATTATTAAAGCATTAACCTTCCAGCCGTAAGCATGACATCAGAGGGAAACTGATATTGTAAAACTACAAACAAATTCATCTGGCACCTGGTCTAAAATCTGTTTATTCTTATTTCTTTGTTTTCCTCTTTTAAGGTTGGAGGTAATGCTTAAATCTGACTTCATTGTTTTCACCTGAGGCTTGATGTCGGAGCCATATTTATGGGTGGGAGCCTTAATGTCAGAACTGGATTAAAGGATCACCTCTAACAGCTGTAATTCAATATTGTGATGCTGAATTCTGGCAGTTCACACGCCCAAGGTGGGGCACAGGATAAGACCTCACACAGTCATCACATAAAGAAGAACTGAAGTTACCTTTTGTCTGTCCATTTGTAATTTATTAGTCACATATAAAAATATTGTTCCGGTTCATTCTGAACTTCCCATTATCCCACTAAATGTACCGCCAGAAAACGTTGCTGTTCAACAGCCCTTGCTTCTCATGCGGAGCATTTTTTCCGAGCCTTACCGTGTGCCGGAAAATTCCACTGGGTTTGAGAGATCATCTGTCCGCTCATGAAATATTAAACTGGTGTTACAAGGCCGACAAAAGCAAAGGTATTAGGTTTGTTTAATCTCCAGTTTCCTTGGACCCGGCACTTAGGTGGATCCGGACGTGTACCTCGGGTTCACTCTGCTGAACATGCCATTCATTCCCTGTCAGACTGTTGTTCACTCCGTCACGTCTGGTCCTGGATCAGACGTTGTGTTTATCTCGTAAAGATGAAATTAAATGTCTTTAACTTAAACACCGAAAGGATCATTTCAACGTCTACTAACTGTTCTTTTTTCAATATTTGGGGTTAAAATGACTTATAGAACTAAAACGTGTTGGGATTGTTTCTAGTGTCAGAGGGCAGGTTAAACCAAATGTAAAGGGAAGTGAACACAACCAAAGTTTTTTTTTTTTTTTAGTGTATCAAAATTTATACAACCTTCGACCATTTCTTAAATACTTTTTTTTTTTAGTATGTGTCAAAATTATATTTATACAAGGATCGACCATTTCTTATTTTTATTTTATTTTATTTTTGTATGTGTCAAAATTATATTTATACAAGGATAGACCATTTCTTATTTTTAATTTATTGTATTTTATTTTTATATGTGTCAAAATTATATTTATTACAAGGTTTGATCTTTTCTTTTTTTTTTTTTTTTTTTTTTTTTTAGTATGTGTCAAAATTATATTTATATATAATTTATACAAGGATAGACCATTACTTTATAAAAAAAAATAAAAAATTTAACCACTGGCGTGGTAGAGAAACATGTTTTTTCTTTCGTCTTCCCCGGCATAGATCAGCATAGATTTGACATATTTTTCCACTCTCTTCAAGTCCCACATTCTGAGGTAAAATAGTTTTGTCAGCAGAGTCTGGTGATTTTTGTAGATAGGAATGTTACAGCTGGTTCGGTCTTTAAAAAAGGTGCCAACAAAAAAGTATCTCTCCATGCAGTAATCTGTTCCCTAATGTGAAAAGAAACAACTGCCAACAGAAGCAATGCACTGAAACAATTCCTGAGATGTTTGTTTACACCTTGAAGTCTATTAAAAATTAATCTAATAATCAATAATTAAAGTCCATGCTCAAAACACTTTGAACTTCCTAAGTTGCTCTCTCTATCAGGAAGTCAGATAAGCTCCTTTGTTACTAAAGGAAACATACAGTTTGTGATCTGATCTCTCTCACCTCTCATATCTCGGCCCTCATCTTAATCTAATAATAATGATACACGATCCAATGATGACTTTACCTCAGATATCCCTTGTGTGCAGAACAATCCTTGCAGGACTGGATTTGTACTCTGCTCCAAGAGAACACAGTGAAATGCAAATAACTCTGAGCTGAGTTTTTGTTTGGAGAGAACAAACCTTTATAAAGACA